>NW_009648925.1:5494299-5617644 GCF_000708025.1 Charadrius vociferus | reverse complement strand
TTAAATACAGGGACTGAAGTGCCTTTACAGACTTACATAATAAATATAATGTTCATCAATCCTCCTAGCTAAATATTGATCATTATCTCCCACATTAAGGACCAGTCTGTGCCCATTTACTCCACAGGAAGGCGTCAGTGGGTGGAAGGAGAAGTTTCTGAAAAGTTTGTGCCCTTTCCCACAACTGCCTTCTTGTGCTGATAGACTGGAATACCAGAGGGATAGAAATTCCCCTCAAATGCTTTCTTCTTAAGGACTGCTGGGTTACAAGCCATTCCCAAGGAGGTGGAGTAATACACAGGTATGTCCATGCTGTGAAGGCTTCAGGTGTCCCCAGGGCCAGCAGAGAGGACGGTTGCTGAACAGGATGCTGGAGGAGCCTGCGCAATCTCACACTGAGTGGGACTCCCTGCGCTCTCCATCCCAGCCTGGCTCCATGCAGCTCCATCCTAGCACATGCCAAGTCCTCAGCTGTGGTGCTGTCAGCATGGCTCAAGTGACATCGGCAAGTGAACAACTTCGTGGCAGCAGAAGCTCCATCCCTGCAGCTCCTGGGTTTGCAGCATGATGTGATTGTGTGAGCTTGGCCAGCTGTCTCAATGAGAGAGGGCCCAACAGAGAGACTGCACTTCTGGCTCCAGAATTCCCCAAAAAGGAGAAGTGTTTCCATTAAAAACTGCTTCCATGTCTGTCCGTAGATACTGTACCTAAATAATATAAAAGTCTACTGAGTTGCCCAGCACTGCAAAGGCAGAGAGGGAGAAATGTGTAAAGAAGCATCTTAGCCTTTTCTGTAAACTGTGCATGGATGAAAATCAGTGCCTCTGTTATGTTGTGATCAAACACAAACTGCACCACAGAAGGCATGGATCAGGGTATGGTCAGAGAATTCGGGGAAAATTTTTGTCTTTCACCGAGGTCAATAAATGTTTCTTACAGGCAATGGAAATCAACTTGCAAAGAAACAAGTCCCTAGAAACACCATTTCCCCTTCGGCAACTGCAGACTAGCACACACTGCTTTTTGCGTAGATGAGCTTAAAGAAATAAGCACCGGGCAGGGAGCTGGGAGATCCTGGCAGAATCCTAATTCTGCTGCTGATGGCCAAAACACGCAATTTTTCCCATCTGTTTTCCCATCAGTGAAGCGAAGGCCATACTTCTCTCTGAAAGGGCGTTGTACTGTTTAATTAGGCAATGTCGGGACAGTGCTTTGACCATATAAACACCATATAAATGCTAAGCGCTTAATTCATCATGCCCTGTGCTGCAATGGTGAGGCAACAGGGTATCCCTTCAATCTCATGCATCCAGCCCAAGTTGCTGTACTGATGTCCCTCGATGAGTATTCGGGCCCAGTTACTCAACCCCTGAAACACGTCCCATTTCTCTGGCATGTTGATCCTCCTGCCCATCTGTCTGCATGGCCCCATGCCCTCTTCAAGCATCCTGTGCCCATGTTAGGAGCTCAGAAGTGCCAACAGGAGGGAGAGGCGTGTGTTCACAGCCAGCAGTGCTTTTCCTTCGAGGAGATCACCGTGCAAGGTGACACAGCCTTTCCACGATGTGTTGGCCGTGGTGGGCCAACCTGTATCACCTGAGTGGCAGTTTCTGGCAGAAATATGTTCATGTGGTCATGTCTTTGCTACAAATTAGGAGCTGTTGATGACTTGCACGCAAAGACTTCTTTTTATTAGTCACAAAATCACACCGTTAGGGCCCGCTTTACAGTTTAACTGGTTTCATTCCTATCTTAGCACAGAGCCAGGACAGCCTTTACAATTGTGTTATTGTGGTACTGCCCATGAGCAGCAACTGCTGCCTAAACAGGAGAGATCAGGATATCAGCTGAGCTGCCTCAGAGCTCCTTTGACTGAATGGACCTCAAGGATTGGCAGACAAAATTAAATGCACCAAGCTTCAGTTTTATTTTGCAATATTGTTTCAGTATAAGAAAATAATCCATGCAGGCATCATGTGGGCTTCCATCTTCCTCCTTCGGTTGGATGACATCGTGGTCTTGAGGTTGCTGCTGCCCTTGACCTTTAGGCAGTTTGTGCCTTGAGCAGCAAATACAGTGCCTGAATCAGTGCCCAGAGATAAGGCAGCCAGGGGCCATTTTCACGGTAATGGTAGAGTTGAAAAAAAAAGGTAGATGGAATAAACCAAGACATGGAGCCAAATAGTTGCTTTCTCTGCAGTCCTTAACCCAGAGCTGACTCCAGTGAGCAAAGGTGCCAGCGTGCACCAGTTGGGTGTTTCTGGCCTGGCTGTTGTTTGTTTTCATGTTCCTCCTTTCCCTGGCTCCAGGCAAGGCCAAAAGAAAGATGCCCAGAAGCTGTGAGGGGAGATGGTCAATCAGACCGCCCAGGCTGGGCGAAGGAAGCACTGGGGATCAGCAGAAACCACTGCAGATGCTTTGTGGGGTTTGTTTCCCTGATCAAAATACTGGAATGTTCAAGCTGGGAAAATGTTCATAGTTCATCTACTGCTAACAAGAATAACCATCACCATGAAAACATGACTGCCAGCATGAGATGCCACTGCCAGCTTAGATCATTCCCTCATGACACCCCCAGTCTTCAGCAATTGTTTGATGAGTTTGGAGAACCCGGAATGGTGTGACTCATGCAAACAATTATTATTTTTTTTTCCAAAAAGGGAGCACGTCTACATCTAGTGTTTTTGCCAAGAAAAGCCTTAAAATATGAAGCAAAATATTTTACCAAGTAGTAGGAAACAAACAAGATGATCGTGATTTTAGGAACAGCTTCCAGCCATTTGAGAGACAGCTGGAGTACTGTGCACCACCAGCCTGTGTCGGTGCAGAAAGGAAACATGGCAAAGATCCTGAGCCTTACTGAGCCCTCATGAACGTGCTCTGTTTTTCTGTGCCTGGGCCTAAACAGGAGCGAAATGAGGCCTAATAATCTTTCTGGAGGCTGAAACCGCTTTATTCTAATTCTCTATTGAGAAAAGCAATAAAATGAAGCCCAGAAAATCGTTATAGTGTCTGTCCATAAATTCTTGCACCAGTCTAAGTTGTTCAATTGGGAAAATATATACTATATAACATGAACTTGAGCGCTTAAATTTAATATCGGCTCAGCTTAATCTCAGGTGATACTAATCGCTAATTAATACTTTTTGGGGGTTTTGTTCATGCAGAAAGAATCACTACTCTAATTACCACTTGTTTGATAATGTGCCTTTATCATTATTTTAATGGGACTGCCAGTTTATTTAGATGCAAACTTCTAAGGATTTTTACATCCCCAAGAGCAATTGTTCTCTTAAATACTTTCAGTGATACAGTTACTTTAAAGCAATAAGCAGTGCAAGAAGAGTTAGCATGAAATTACATTATATCTCCAGAGCTTTGTAGTTATATAAGAACTCTTGGTGTATTCTGTTAATTAATGGAATATGTTTACTGTGGGTTTTTGAAGTTATTAATTATTTTTATTAGGTTAAAATTCTTTAACTGTCATGTCTGTATACTAGTTCTATTATTAATTCAAGCCAGAGGTGTATGGTATTTTATGCATTCCTGTCTTAACCAAGGGATGAGCAAAATAAAAAAGGGAGGAGATTCATTCAGTCAGATGTCATCCCACATTCCAACACTGCAAGTATATATATTTATATATATATATGTGTGTACATTAGCAGTACCCAAAAAGCATAAGAACAGATTACCATTTTATGCCACAGATTTGCTACACTAAATCTAGCAATTTTCCAGTGCAGGCTTATTTTAAAATACTAATATTTCTAACTCACATTAATTCATTAGTGTCCCTATAATGTAGAACATAGTACTAATTAGAAATTTTCAAATTTAAAAGGAAAAAATCCTCTACTTTTACTTTCTGAAACTGGACTGAGAAAAGTATAATGCACAGTTAGATGAGGTTTCTTCTTGCGTTTTAAAGGACTAGGATACAGTACTCTCTTTTACTTTCTATGATTTCAGTTTCCATGATTTCTGACAAAGACTTAATTGCTGAATCTTTTTAGCTGTCTGCAAAATGAATAATAGATGTATATAAATGATTAATGTAAAAGACCTATAGTATTTAGTCATTTTACCCCTCCCTTTCTCAGTGTGGGCAGGTCAGGTGCAAAAATACTTTGCTTCAGAAAGGTGTCTGAAAATTAATTCATTAACATTCATTAGGCACTCGTAATGAAAAATGAGAATGGAGCACAAAGAATTGCTATTTTCTTTCTTTGCATTTCTCAGACTAAATTGGATTAATCAGATTGGAAAGGGTAATAAAATATTAGAGCTTGTTCTTATCTCTTTGCTTCCTCCCATCGGTTATAAATGAGTACACTGAAATGCTACTTGCTGTTGCAAGGCAGCAACAATATTTGAGGCACTCTGAGCTACCTTCTCATTTTGAGGCAGACAATAGTTACAGAAAGATCTTATTTTCTCACTGAGCTCCACTGCTGGATAGCAAAAGAGGAGTGACTGTAAATCAGAGGCATTTCCTTTTTTCTTCATTTTTCTTTATTTCTGCAAAGGATACGATGGCTGTGGAATTTCATAATTCTTTCATAATTACCAAACCTTTTCTCCCCTCAGCCACAGACTTGAGGAATAAAACCTACATCCCAGCTGGCCTTGCCTTTTGCTGTGTGGAAGAAGGGACAGTATCACTTGCCCCGCTTTGGTGTGGCTGCTGGGCAGCGCTGCTGTAACACTGCCTGCCACCTGATAACTTTCCTCTCTCATCTCCAGGGGTGGCATCATCTTGTCTAATGTGCTGTGACACCATGGTGCAATCCTGCTTCTCCGCTCTGCCTCTGGGTGCAGGAGAGGATGACACTGCAACCAGAAATGAGCTTGATCTTTAAGAATACCTGAAGAGGACTGGGTCTTATATGAGATCTGAATCTAATTTTAATGATTTGACCCATCTCTGCTCTGAAGCAGCACTCACAGCAGTGAGAGGTTTCTCTCTACCTTGGGATTTGGTCCTGTGTGGTTGTCTTTTTACAAACCTTATTTTTATCAGCTGTCTAAAGCAATTTCCATCCAGCTTTTTAAGTTTTGTGAAGATTTCTACAGATATTATCATTAAAATGTGGTGATACAAGTGAAATACTTTAGATGGGTTTTAATCATAGTTTTCTTCATTTCTGTCAAAGATGAGCACAGAAGGGTAGCATTCTTTTCCTACCAGCTGTTTTCAGCAAGCCCTTTAACTGACAAAAGGACAGAGGCACATGAAGATACACAAAGCACACTTGAAGAGCTAAGTGCGCCTCCAGGATCTCAGAGACTCAACAGAGACAGACAAATGTCTTCAACGTGGACCCACAGGACTGCAACCTATGGTGCGGTACCCAGAGGCAGCAAATACCTTGCATTAATCCAGAGAACAAAAAAGAGTTGCACAACCAAGTGTATCTTAGATCACAGTGTATTTAGAGTTAGGATTTTTCCTTCCAGTAGCACATAAAAAAAAGTTAAATTTACTTTTCCCTTGAGGCCTACAATTTTGTCAGCACTTCCCTAACCAGATTTCTCTATCCATTGTATATACATAGGGTGGAAAAATAGCTTCATTCTTGCATTCTCTCTCCACAAATATTTCCTCGAGGGACTTTTCCTAACATCAATGTGCCTATCTCCAGTCATATAACTCAGGAGAGACCTGCCCACACTCACCTGCTTTACCTGTGGGTCTCTCCAGTTCTGTGCTACTGCCTCCATTTCTCTGTCTCATGCGCTCTCTTTGTCTTTCCATGGCATCCCTCTCTTGAAAGAGAAACTCTGTCAATCACAGGCCTTCACAGAGGGCTGACTGGCTCCTTCCTGAGCACTGCTGAATTTCATTAAGCCCGTGGCTCTTGCACTTGGAGCTGCAAACCACCTCCCACCGCAGTCCATAACTTCTGTACTTTTAAAATCCTTGGTCCCCCCCTTCCCTCTCCTTTTAACATCTCACAGCGGGCATGAAGCTCTGTGAGATGGCCAGCAGGAGGACTGAGTTCATGTAAGTAAAAAGAGTAACAACTCAAGTCTTCCTCAATCTGGGGCTGAATCACTTTGAAGATGCACAAAAGCAATACTAACTTTTACTGCGGGGATTTTTTTTTCATCTTCACATACTCTTCGTGCTTCCCAAGGCCCTGGTTTGTTCTAAGAATCATTGAAGTCGGATCTGTGCTTTGGCCCATGCCTAAATCAGGATCTAAAATTCTTGAAGTAAGTGTTCTGAGTCAGAGCTCTAACTTCAGTCAGCCAGGTTGAAGTAAGATGAACAGAGCAGATCTTGTTCTTGGAAAAGATAAATAAATTTCCTGCCCACAACAAGCCATGAATTTCATTCATTTCCACAGCACCTTCCAAATACATTTGTGAAATCAGAAGAAAAGAAATCATATTCCCCCTACACCACCACCCACCCACCTCCCTCCCAAAAAAAAAAAAATAACAGGTTAAATCCTAATTTGTATTCACCTTTTGGACAGCAAGAATTTCATCTTTTAAAAAACATTTTTTCCTGCAAATTTGAAATACAGAATCTTCAAAATTATTAGGAAAATATTTTCATTCAAAGATCTTTTAATTAAGAACTTGTTTGCATATTTGAAATTCTGGCAACAAAGGATCTTGCTGCTAAAACACCTTGCTCATCTGGATCAAAGCAGACCAGCTATAGAAGACATCAGACTTAGTAGCTTGACCAATATATTCCTAAGGCCAAAAGACTGTTACAGTCATTAAAATTCACAGTGCACAGTGAAAGTTGGAGAAATTCATGCTGTGATTATTTTATATTGAGCCTATATATTCTGGCTGACACAGGACTTTATTTTAAAACAAAACTCCCCAACTGGATTTGAAGTTCTACCAAAGAATACAAGCTTTTTTAATCTAACGACTTCCAGTAATAAAGAGTTCAAAAGGCAAATTGTACTGTTTTCTCACTTCTGGTACAAGAAACTCACAATTTTCTCACAAAGTCATCAAACCTCAGTTTTTAGTTAGTACCTCTTGTTGATAAATTATAGCCAGCTGCTCTCAAAACTTCCTTCTCCCCCAGAGGTGAGAGAGGTTGTGGTCCAACAGGATCTTCCCCCTGCACAACCCACGTTCCGTCTGTGACGTGGTTTCTTGCAGTGAGTCTTACATGGTGGGAGAGAAGAAACTCAAGATGTTGTTGATGCCATACACAGTAGGGATGCTGTTTCCCTACTCCCAGTTCCAGCTAGCCAGGGGTCCCAAGTTCCCCAGGGGCTGTTGCACCAAGAGCTTAAACTGTCATCTGCCTTGTCCCTTGAGTAAATAATCATAAAGTGACCATCTCACATGTTTTGAAACACTACCTATTCCTCTTCCTGATGTAGAAAAAGTCCCTTACTGAGTTCAAGTCAGCCTCCCTTCAGCAGATGACATCTTCAGGAAAAAATACCAGCGTGAATGTAAAACTGGAACCAAATTAATATTAATCCTTCAGAGTCTTCTATGTTTTCACGTATCTGCTCACTTTTGTGTGTGGGCTCTTCTGTACTGTTTTTTGTAACAGCATTTTCTAACTCGAAAGAAAACAGACTTGGGGCTAAGTGTAGGATCATTGTTTCCCATGAACTTTTCCATTTGTACCTTGTGCCCTCTAGAAATTAAGCCTTGGCAGTCCTAGATGTTGGGGGTTTTTTGACTGTGTAATGCGTGTTGCATCCTGTTATAGAAACAAAGGACACACATTCCCTTTCATTTGCGCAATATAGTCAAGACACCACTGTTCATTGTGATGAGCATCGTCAGCAGCAGTCTCCTGCCAATTCTCCTCCTCCAGATTCATATTCATTTGTTAGGTCTAATTAAAGACCCATGGTACAAAGAAGCTTACGGCTACTTTACATTCAAGCTCCTCTGTTTTTGACTGATAGTACACCTTTTGTGTGCAACATTTTAGGATTGTGTAGAAATGACTTACAGTGACAGATTGCTTTTGTACTTGCTGGCTACTGTCCATTTCATTGTCATTATACATTTCATTGTATACTTCAGAGAGAGTTTGCTAGAAGTTTGCAACATACCAAATTTATAGGGGGATTTGAGTGCTCTAGACATAGATGGGAAAAGCCTGGTATCTTCCATCAGATTATTCTACAGTAGCTTTAAAGGAGTTGTGGATCCCTCAGCAGATGAAAATATTGCAAAAGACAATACAACCCTTTCTTTCTTTGCAGTTCTCTCCTTCTTTTCCTCTCTACTATTCCACAAAAGTATTCCTAAGACAACAATGTATTGTGCAGGAACTTGGAAATTGGGCTTGACAGCCCCACCTGAAAATCAACCTGGGTTCTTTCCAGGTCAGCAATGTTCAGCAGATTCAGTTAATAGCCTTGTTGGGACACTTCTGCCTTGATTACCTTGAAACCCTGATCCAGGCAGCCGAGAAATTTGTTGTCTTTCAGTTCTGCATTGTTAGCAGGTGTCAGAAACAGCCCTGACTGAGGTGCAGAAGTTTTGCAGATTCAACTCCTGCACCGCAAAGAGGTCTGGTTCTCTTGGAAATACATCTAAAAAAATCAGCGCAGTGGAAAAGGGAACTCAAACCCATTGCTTAAGAAGATTTTCCTTTTATGTAGTTGCTCACCAAGTGAGCCCCACCTTAAGCAGTTAGAAAGTAACTCTGGCATACCAAGGGAGAAGGGATTTTTTTTGTCTCTGAAAAAAAATAATGTCTTTTTGTAAAATTGGGGTGAAGTTAGCAAGCACCACATTCAACTCCACTTTCTCAATACCAGGAATCCATTAAGAAATTGTGAGAATTGGAAAGGACTGACGAAATGCTTTGGCAGGGCTGGGAGTAGGAAGAAAGTGGGTTTTCAGGAAGAGAGCATGTGTTTGCACTTCAGCTGCTCCAGTTTTCAGCCTGGCATCTCAGTTTAACCTGCTGATGAATGTGTGAGTTTGTGCTAAGACACCAGACTGCAAACTGAACAGCTGAAGCACAGGTGTAAATTCCCTTCTGCTGGATCTATCACAATAGTAGCAACCTCCAACATGGGGTAGGGCAGTAAATTCTTACACTCTGATCTCAAGATTCACCAGAATGTTTGTCTCCCTGTTAAACTCCTTGCAGAATATTCACATTTATGGAAAATCTCAACCACAAGCCAAAGCCAAAGAGTAGGTCCATAAATCTTCTGCTCAACATGTTTGCAGTCTTGGAGAAATTTTTTTAAAAAAACAAAACGGCGTTGCATTATTGTGGTCATCATATTGATAAGGACAGACCTTTGCCTATCAGGCAAATCAGGGATTAATTCTGATCACAAAACCAGACATTACACCCCCTTCTAGAGACAGCCTTTTACCATAGCTGCATAGCCACAGTGTCCCATCTTCCCAGTAAAATATTAATACAGTGGTGGGAATAGTATTAGTCCATGTGTTATATCAAGATATTTGCCGAGATCTAGAGTACACAACACCATATCTGTGTCTGTAGTACTTGTCTGGAACTTTGCACTGGGTAACTAAATAAAAAGCATTCTCTTGGTACTGGAAAGCAGAGCAGATGTGTGCACTACCAGGCACTGTATGTTGCCTCTGCTTGTTAAACAGTGTAAGTGGACTTAACTTCATATCCTACTTGGGGAACGCAATCGTGCTTCATTTCTTTTTTGGTCCTAGCTGATGAAGGAGTTGAAAGAAAATATGTCTGTTCATGAAAGGATGGAGTTATTCCCCCAGATGGTTTTGCACCAGACTAAGTCCAGTTTGTATTCTTCATTTTTGGATCAACCCTGAAATTTCACATTCAGAGAAGAGTATTTCCATTTTTGTCCATACGGGCCCAGACATCAATATGAAGGATTTTAAGGTTTTAAACCTCAAAGCTGAAACCATTTCTGTTTTCAAGGTTTCAGATCCTACTCTTATTTCAGTTAGGTAGGTATTAGATATTGTTTTATGAGGATTCTTCTCTGAAAGAACTGCCGTCAGTGCTACTTGGTCCCTCAGAGGCCACCAGTGTCTGCTCATTAATTTTGTTGATAAGTGTTAAATTCATGGCTGACTTTGAAGCAAGAATCTTAAACTAACCAAGACAATCAGTTCTTGCTCACGATAATGTCAGCCTGGCTATAAAACCACTTGATTTAAAAAGATCTCTGCTGTGCGGCTAAATTAAATAAATAGTACACTCAATGCCTGCTGTCCATACTGTAAATAAAGCAGAGTATAATCACTATGATAAGAAAACACTTTTCCTGCCCAAATGCCATGTTCTCCACTAATTTATCTTTTTGTACCTCTTGTGACTTGTCTCATCAATAATAAGTTATGGGACAGACAAGTTACTCCAGAAGATTCAGAAAAAATTCACGAATTTTTTTTACAGGACCAAATGTCTTCACAGAGACCCTGGATTGCTGGCAGGAACCCACTCTGATATCAGCCCATCCACAAGGTGACTGTAAACTAAAGTGAACTGAACTTTGTTGTGGCTACTAGTTTGTGCCCACAGAAACCCAGGTTCAGCTCCTGGTTCTGCCACAGGTTTCCCAGTAGAGCAGGATTTGAAACTAAACTCACTGCCTTCCAGGAGAGCGTTCAGCATTGGGATATTGATTCTTTTCCTCTCCTTTTTTGATCTGAGAGTTATTTAAGTATTTTATATCAAGTGGAACAACTTCTAATGATTTAATATTCACTAAGGGAAAGAGACACGATAGGCTAATAGCTGGTTTTCTCTGCTGGGGGAAGGAAGACTTCAGTACAAAACCTTAACTATGTAAAACTTTAATTATTTTAGATAAAGCAGAGGAACTTTGACGAAGTGAGATTAAGCACCCATCCAGGGTAATTCTCTCACCTAAGTATTGTACTAGGAAAGGCCTGGCCTTCACATCAACTGGCAAAGTCAGTGTCTTGCTCCCTCAGCACTGTGAAAGGGAAAAGACATACTTGTTTCCAGTTCATGAATGCAGTATTTTCCCAGAAGAAAATCATTCAGTCAAGAATAGCAGAAGTGTCGTTATGGCCAAACCCAAAGTCATTTTCTCATATATTTTGCAAAGCCCTACAGCGAAAGACCATAAGCAGACATACAGAGAGAAATAAGGGAGGTGGGAGGTGGCACCACAGCCTTGGATCTTGCTATGTGGGAAGTTGACTTTGGAAAACCTAAGGCAGTGGCAGAGATGTTGGGAATGTACCACACCCCTTCAGCTGGCCAGTGATCCTGTTGAAGGTTTCCAATGTACTATAATCAAACTAAATGTATTCCAAGCCTGTTTTAGTATTAAATGAAGACAAATTACAAAAGCAAAGCTTGCTGTTGAAAGCAAGAAAATGCAAACAAAGAAATGCAATGTAGTTTAAATCTGCTTTTACCAATAAAGTGGGAAAAGCCTCTGGGCTCATTTAGCTCATGGTGATTCTGCTAGCAGCACCTCATCTACAGCAATGGAGACATATGGGAGTAAAAATGTTGTTGGAGAGGAGAATCAGTCCCTACACTTTAGGCACAGAAGGGACAAAAAAGTATGAGGAGAGAAATAAGGAAATAAAAGTTGTGTGCCCTCAAAAGACACATCTCTAAAACAATTGGCCAATTGCTTTATATCCCCTTGTGAAGAAATGAATGTTGTCTGCTCAGATTTCAGGAAATAAATACAATAGAAACTATATTTACTTTGACAAGTTGAAAATTACAAGCATCAAGGGTCCTGCCTCTGAGCTGTTTTTGCAAAGCTTGACATTTTTTAAGGTTCAAGCAAGCACTGACAGAGAACTGAAGTGGAAGCCATGAAATCTCAGGTGAATGTGAATGGCCAACTAGCTAGATTTCAATCAGCTCTATCAACCATATCTTCATGTCCCAGTAAACAAGGAAACTAAGATAAGTATTTCACTACCAGCATTTTTATTTTCATAATGATAACTCAGCTTGCTCAGTTTTATTGGTACGGAGGTGGTAAGGAAGTCTTAGGAATGCATGTGTGTAAGGCTGTCCGCAAATTGATTTTTTCTGTCATTTTCACTTTCATAAAAATGAAAACAAAGCATTCCTTGGAGCTTGAAATATATACACTTAAAATAAAAGTATTTAACTTAGAAATGTCATGTTGGTGCTTGGTAGTGTGCAGCATTTTGCTGTCTCTTTAAGTACTCTTCCAGAATGCATCGTGCCTGAGCTGGTTCCGCAGTGCACCAAACATTTCCAAGCAAAAGAAAATACAAATGGAAAGGAGACACTTCACTATTAGAATCTTCTTCAGAAGCATTGAAAAAAGAATCAAATCATGAAATATTTTCTACAGGGAATTCTAAATCTCTGTATCTATGCTCCCAGAAGACAAAGCTCAGAGTTCATACTCTTCTTTTTCTTTATCAAATAGATGCCGGCTCCTCTTCCAAGTACCTAAAAGTAGAACCTTCATATTCACGTTGGAAAAGATTTTCCTGATGCATAATTTTTCGTTTGTTTGTTTTTACAGCATGTGTTTTGCCTCAGCAGCTAATAAAAGCTTTGCAGTGTTCGCCATACAGAAAGCCTGATCAGAATAGCATGATAAGTGAGATACTCTGTTGGGTTGTAAAGGATCTCAGTTCAAATTCCTTCTCTGTATGATCCAGACCTGGAGCTTGAACATTGGATTTTTATCTCTTAAACAGTAGCTGTTAGCTTGCAGACTGCTTTAAACATCATGCTTTTTATGTGTGGAACAAAAGCAATATTTCTCCAGGAAAATCTCAGATAACTGTGCCCACATGGTCTTGATTATGGCCCCTTTCAGTTTGACTGTGCAAGTCTGTTCTTGCACCGAATCACAAATAAATAATGTTACCAAGACTGGATTGGTTCCCGGCTTCACATAGTTATCAGACAAGATCAACATAGAAATTTCAATGCCTGTTTTCCTTTAGCTTTGCATTTACTGCAGCACATAGTAACTTCTGATCCAAATCATGAAAAGTAATGTCAAAGGGATTAGGTATCTAAATCATTTTCTCAACCTAGTTTTTGGCACCAGCCTAGATCACCTTCAAGTTTTGGCATGTTCATGCTCCTCTTATTGTCCTGTGATTTCAGCCAGTAGCAGAGAAGACAGAGTGAAGTCTCTTGCCCCTCTTCCTCCAGTCACTTGATTTCTATAAGTGGGCAGGAAAAAAGTCAGAGGTGTGCTTGTTTCCAAAGTCAGACAGTTTGCATAGATCCTAAGACAGCAGAAAGCCCAAGAGCAGAGTCCACCTCATTCCAACAGTTCAGCTGCTTTTATGTTCCTCAAGTGATTCTTGGTTTCCTGGATCATCCATCCTTTCCTCAGAAGAGCAGGAGAGGAGTTTAAAAAAAAGAAAGATTATTTTAAACTGCTGGCAGTAAACCCCTTCAGTCAAGTTAATTATAACAGTTGCACCAACCTGTGGAGCAAAGCAAACAAACATGAAAGAGAACATTCAGCCAAGATAAAAAAGGGACCAGGAGATGAACTTGTCCTCAGTTTGTCACTCATGTGCTTTGATTTGTTATTCTTCTCAGGCATTTTAAGTTTTCTATGCAGCTGTGCTCACTTATTCTGACAGTCTTGTTAATTTGACCAACTCGGTGATATCGGTTTTAATTGGTCACCAAGTATAGGTGATCTGAGCACCTACAACTTCTTTTTAAAAAAGCCTGGGTTGCTAGTTTAAATGTGTAACAGATATGCACATGCAATCGTATTTATTTATTAATGTAGCCTATATACTTAAACATGTACACATGCATGCATGTGCACACACACACACAAATATATATGTTTAATCTCTCCAAAGACAAGGAATCTACAAATGCAAAGATGGTACTTGCCCAGAGCACAGAAAAAAAGACACATCTTGTCTTAGGAAAAAAAAAAAAAATATTCTTACACATTGAAATAGAAAATTCAGTCATTTATTTGTAAGAGTCTGTACCACCATGTTGTTTGCAAAACACAAAATGTACCAGAACAAACGAAAACCTTGTCACTTGTGTTGCAGTAAAGCTATCCCAGAGCAAAAAGACATTGGTATCTCAGTTGCTACCTTGGTGCCACAGCTGAATGAAAGCAGCAGCCCAACTGGGATCTTTTAATGTACTGAATCAAAGAAATCCTACAGGTATGTGAGAAAAGCACAATTTTGATATCAATTAACTAAACGAGCCCTGTCAGCACAAGGGCTGTCAACAATAAAACTGTCAACATAAAAGCATCATCAAGTCCTGGCCGCAGCCAGTGGGAGTAAACACAGGTAGCAGGTACTGCCTTGTCTTCTGGTATCTTATCTTAGTAGCATCAAAAATTCTGGTGAAATGGCACAAAGCTGTTTTCTTAGACTCACCACATTAGACCTGTTCCCTTGCTCTTTAGTTCATTTTAGGTCCGTAAATTCAGTGAGATTCTGCTTCCATAAGAACAGAGCAATAACATAGTGAATCAGGTCTCATATGGGAACAAATCTTATCTTGCCGTCACAGCTATATTAAAGCAAAGGGTAAGAAAGAATGACAGTGATGGCAGGAGCATTCAGGCAGGCACAGGGAGGAGGGACTGGAGACCCACCAAGGTGATTGAACTTGAGAGTCTGATCTGACAGCTTTGTCCACAAAGTAGATGGTGGTTTCTGAAACAATCATGCTGGGTTGACTTTGTAGCCAAGGAAAATTTAGTCAATACGATTAATGAAGTTTAGGGTACGTTTATCCACAGATGTTTGATAAATACAATTGCCACTTGCCTCTGCTGATTGTGGTGACCAATTCCCTGCAAAGACAAAAGGGAACCTAATATGATGAGCTCAGTTATAGGCACGTACTCTTGGTCAGATGAAGCCCACCTGTAGTAAATATTTTGTTGATGTTATAAAATGCACAAACACCCCTTTCCATCTCTTTCTGCTGGAAAATCATCTACTCCATGCTTTTACAGACCATATCCACTCAGATTCACAAAACAGGAGACATATAAGCACCTGCTCTGCTCATACATGAAAGATTTAAGCTGTAATTATGATTAAATGTGGTATGTGTGCAGCAGTGGTGATTGGAGGCCCTTGATGCTAAAATGAGAATGGGAGTGGGAGACTTGTCTACACTTCAACGTACTCTACTCTCACACTGTATAATATCTCTCATCATTTTTGTAAGCACTTACCCAGCTTGTATTGTGAGCACAAGACTTATTTACTCATAGACCTGCAAGAAATAGTTTAGATATTGTCCTGGATAAATGCTTCTGGATAAAAGAGAATTGAAATCTATTTTGCAAGAGAGGAGCAAAGATTATTTGTGGTTTTGCTGGCTGGAATGCAGTGATCTCTTCTGCTGCAGAGGAAGGAAAAAAAAATATGGCTTGTCCTATAAATTTTGTTTCACACTTGTACTAAAATTCAAACTCTTCTTGCAAAAAATGTGCACCAAACTCATGGAATAAGAGGTTTAATAAATACAGTGGTCTAAAGGAAATAGTATAGCAATGTTTAATTAATATCTGTTACGCTTCAGAGTCAACACAATTCCTTTTTTTTTCCTTGGCTGTGAGAAGATACCACTTTTTTACTGTAACTTGCTCCAGACTCTTATATCAGTAAACAGCAGCAGCGAAATGTATCTGCTGAAAGAAAGCTCAGCATTATGCAACAAGTGATAAACTTCTCAGAAGGTGTTTACAAATGCATTCAGTGAAATAGAATTTTAATGAATTGTGCCACATAATCTTGCAGTTAATGAGCTGTAAAAGCCTTTGTCAATTATAGTGACTAGAAACTAACTCTTTTGGATTCCAGATCAATAATGGGACTCTTCTTCTGCACAATTTTATTTTTTAAGGGAAAATTAGGTCTAAGAAAAATAAAAGGTATCTTTGTCACATTAGGCATCTCAGAAAAGTCCCTCATTATTATAACAGAGCTATCTATATTCTTATTATTTTTAAAATCATTTCTCAGCTGCATTAAAAGAAACAAGCCTTCCAAGATCAAACAGCATCAGTGTTGTAAAATGCCAGTGGCAAAACCCAAAGAGACTAATGACTTCAATAATAACTAAGGACTTTTTCCAGGAGTTATATTAAATTCAACTATTGTGCACAACCTCCTGGAAAACAAAAATTATTCTGCTCTGCCTTTGCTATCCACCATAATTACTCTGCTGTTAGAAAGTAGACACCTTAAAACTCTCTGAAAGACTCGTTCATCTGTTTGTGTCTTCTTTTAAGCAAAGGGTCTGCACACACAGCTTTTTTTTCAGGTGAGGTCACTATTCCTGCCTAGAAGCATAATATTATATCACATCAGAACTGCCATAGTTCCCAGGGACAATTAAATATTGTGAGCAAATAGTTCCTATGACTTTCTATCCAGCTAGTAAAATAGTCTTCTAAAAAAAACAAAGATCTGGCTCGATATTTTAATGTCTTCAAAATCTAAAGGAGATAGGACCAGCATTTATCAAAGAAATATATGGAAGACAGTTTTATTGCCTGTAATCTCCAATTTATTATGTGACTTTTTCCCAGTATGATTCTACTTTTTCCTTCTCTGAAGATCTTTTTCTCTTACTCTTGCCTCAATGTGGAGGATCCATTAACAGAGGAACCACATAAAAAGTAATTTCAAGGAAAAGCCTTATAAAATGTGAAAAATTAAAGCTGTGCTCAGATCCCATTAAGAAAAGAAATTGCCTTGAGGCATGCACTAAATATGTGAAATCCATTTCTGCTGAAGGGCTTCAGAGTTTATTCCTCTCTTACAAATGCAATTTCACAGCACAAGTTGAACGTTTAAACAAAGCGAAGCAGGATCTTTTCCCAGTTAGCACCTCTTTTCCTTGATTGCTGCCAGGTCACCAAGTGCAAATTTACGTGAGAATCTGAGATTATATAAATCTCAACCAAGAGGCTTTGAGGGCATTTCTGCTTGGGACAACTGTAAACCAGTAAATGCTCTCTGTATGGAGGGTTTACTTTTGTTATTATTAGTATTTATTTTGCTCGGCTTTATACAGGAAGCTAGAGAAATCTGTGGGCTTAACATCTCCTTTCCTTAAGTGGTTACTTTAAGCTCTCCTGATGGCCCAGATCCCTCTGACCTTCTGTTTCTGGTTCTGGCACATCACATATTTCTAGCACAGCGCCCTGATTCATCTTCAGCTCCACAACCCCGCATACGAGACTAAGGGAGCAGAAGAAAGAGTAACCAGCCACCAAGGACAGTGTCTTGTACCTGCTGAAATCCACCACCACTGCCTGCTTATTTCCCCATGGAGAGGTGCATCTGCCAGGCACTGGTGGGGACCCCAGCCCAGCTCAGAGGGGCTATGAGGAGGCATCGCTCCTTCAACCTGCTGCCTTGCTGCTGGCGAGTTCTTCATCCTGACAATAGGGCACTATTTATTTAGGGTTCTTCATTGAAACATCCTCAGGAGAAGCCCTGCTTTTTGCACTAGCTATGGAGCCACGCGCTGGTGCCAGCGTCTGGATGTAAAACCTCGCTGACAGAAGCAAATGAGCCAGGCGCTTTTAAACAGACACAAAACACTATGGTAAAGAACCCATGTTGACTTCAGATCATCTGTATTCACTCTGTTCTTTACTGTTGCTCCATAAAACTCAGTGTAGCTTGGGACTGGAGAACAGGTGGGAAATCACAGCCTTCTCTTCCAGAAATGAAATCCTGCTGCCTGTTGAGGAAATGGACTCTGTCCCCTCCTCAGCTGCAGCCAGTTTATTATCCAGTAGCTAAGGCTCCATCTCCTTGCCCAAAGCAATATTGCATGCGTATCTGCCCCTGCTCCCTTGAGAAACAGACCCAGTCTGGTGGCAACTAGCGGAGCTGTTTTCATCATTTTGCTCTGTCCTACAGAATGAAAGATACCTTCAGCGTTGCAAAGGACTTCAGCAGTGAGAGCTAATGAGCTGTCTGCAAGTGCTCCAGAAGCCATAAGTAGCAATTTGATTGTACAGAATACCCAGAGAGGAAGAAGTGTTATTTCCCTATCTAGTTTTCTTGCCTAGTCATGATTTCAAGGTAATGCCTGGAGAGGAGAAACAGCTTCTCTGAAGGTTATTGGGGAGACTCTTCTAAGGAATGTAACAAGCAAAATGACTGCACGCCTGATGAAAATTCAAAAGGTTTCTAATCCAGCTAAGATATATGGAAGAGGCCCCTACACTCTGGCATATTTATTATTGGTTGCTATTTCTCAAATGGAAATATATGGTAATATTTAAGCTCATTGGCACAAAGCCTATCCCTCAGGAGCTGTATGCCAGCCCCCAGGAGCTTATGGCAATGTAAACTGCTAAATTTAAGTCTAGATCATGGGTGTTGCCTCTTAACCATCCTGCTTCCAATGCAACATTCAAAAGAGATGCTTCATTTCACACTTAAAAGGAAATTGGGGGGGAGGGGAGTCTTTCCAGATGTAATGGTATTGTTTTTAAAAATGAATAGGTCAGTTTTGGAAACAAGTCAGAGTGAAAACTGCTAATGCAGTCCCATCAAATCAAAGCACTGAGCATCAACAAATTATCAGTTCTCCTGATAACTTCTTCGCAATATATTACTTGGCTAATATCATCCCTGTTCACAGCTCCTGAATAGCTAATTATAATGTGGTTCTTTCTATACAATTTTTCAATTTCTTTCTTGTTGAAACTACTGGACCTTGTCTGACAGTCCCCTAGTTTCTGAATTTTGCATGTGTGTCTTGGGCCGGGATATTTTATAATGTACATAAAAATTAACAAATACCTGTATGTTTTAACTGCTGTCTGAATATTTACTTTTCTATCAAGTTGTTTCTCATTTCATTTACTCTTTTATTTAACAGAAACTGCCAATAATTGTTACGTATTTTTTTATTATAAGAAAAATTTTAGGATCTCAATAGCACATCTCAAAATATGGCACTGCTCTGTAAAACGTCTATGGATTTATATTGTCATTACTGACTGCTTAATCCATTTTTTTGTGAGATGAGTAAATATACTCATTGGGTTTTGTGTATAAAATGGCTTCTATACCATTAGTGGAAGGTACATTTTAATTAAGCCAAAGTAAAATGTATCTGAGAGAGACCCACATTTTGACATCAGTTACAGATGAGCAACCCTACCAAAGGATATTGAATTCTACTGATGCTACAGAGCAGAGGTTCATCCCCCGTAATTACAGTTTAGAAATTATGTTTGTTCAAAAATCTAAAATGAGAGCAGGCACAACCCTTGAAACTTTAGTTCAGCCTCAGTAGAAGTGTTGAATGCTCGGGTGTTTAAGGTAGCAAACTAGGACTAGAAGTTTCCAGCTGCAAGTCTTTATTTCCTCATGGGTTTCCGCTGTGTGATCGTCAATGAATCATTTAATGCCAGGATCTTTGAGGTGTTGCAGAATTTAACATCTGCTGTTTTCAGGGGAAGTTAAGATCTGAAAGACCTAAGATATGGTCTCTCCGTGCCTCAGTTGCCCCGCTGTGAAAGGGAAGAGTTACAAGGGTAAGAGCCTTACCTGCTCCAGTATTACAGTCATGAAAGCCGATATGCATCACACTGAAATTCTGCTCTTGTTTTACTGAAGTGCGTATAAACATGAGGTATTTAATATTTGGAAGAACTTCTTAGGATAGGATGATTTCCTGAAATATGATTTTTTTTAATTGTTTTCTATTCTACCTTTCAAAGAAGCATTAACTAAGAGCAGCAAAATGTCTTACTTTTTGTCCAAATTGATTTATTTCTCTCTTCTGCTGTGAAAATTAAAGTGGTTGAGATGAACTGTCGCTTGTAGCCTTTTAGCTGGAAAGATTACCTGTCAGTGTTCGGTGGTAACGGTCACTCTTCTTCATGGCCTGAAGTATTCTGTTTCCAACATCCTTCTGTCTTCACTCTCTTACCACCCTTTTCTCTCTCATGTTTTTTAGAGCTGTGACATGGTCTCTCTTTTGCATCTTTGCCTCCCCTCCTCCTACCACCCCATTTCCTTCTGTATCAGCTCCTGTGTTAGATATAGTAACAAGGAATTTTTGGACTAGAATAAAGGATACAATTGCTGCAAACAAATGAAGCTGGCTAAGGCTTTTGCTGGTAGCCTAAAGAAAATCCCACACAAGGAGGTTTCAGTAATTTTTGCGACAGAATATGACAAAAATGTGCTGGAGTAGTCTCTCTTGCATACTCGGAACAGCCTCCCCTCTTTCATAACTGCCCTTGCTGTGCTGCCATCCCCACCCTCACCCCTACTCCCTGCCCTTCACCTCCTTGTTGATCTCCTGTCTCTTTCCACCGCAAATCCTCTCTGCTACGTGAGCATCTCTCTCTCATGGCCTTTCTCAGCCAACATTATGCACAGTGGACTCTCCCTGTCATCCTCTCCTACTCAGTAAAAACACACCACTCTCCTCTTGACAGCCTTCACTGTCAGGTTTAGTTGCCTTGCCAATAAAGCAAGCCATCTCCAAAGTGAATCCTTCCTGGCAGCATTCCCTTTAAGGATAATAATTAGGAGCCTGCATTTCAGAGGCAAAAGCAGTGAAATTAAAGGAACAAAGCTTTGGCCAGCCTGCTGTATGAGGGAATGCTGCTGTGATTTCATTGCACAGACAACAAACTTGGAATAGCTCCTCAGTAGCCGCATCTTAAATTAATAATAACAATGACAGTGGTAGTTACAGTAATAAAGTAACTGTGTATATTAGATTGAATCAGCGACATAAAACCATTGTTGTACCTATAGACTGGGTACCTGTCCCTGGCCCACAACAGAGAGAGGGGGCAGGTAAAAACCATGAGTGGTGAAGTGACTACCCCTCAGTTCATTACTTCATCTTCTCGCCTTCCCTGTCCTTTTGGGACAGGTAGTTTTTAGCTCTGATGAGTAAGCACCTTGGATACTCTTTCCATCCTTTTCTTTTTGCGGAAAAAATCCCCTAAATATGTCTTCCACATGCCACCATGCAAGAAGCATATTGTTGTGCAGGGTCAGCGTTGTTAGTGGCACCTGCTCGACAACTCATTTAGTTTCATTTGTAAGAGATTAGGCACCTGCTACTCTGGAAGTCAACCTGCTCACACAAAAAATAGCTGAACGTAAGTAACATACCATCCACATCATACGGAGAGTCATCTTGTGGAGGGAATTTGAGCATTTAAAAGGAAACAAAACCAGAATGGTAATCCTTCAAAACTAGTGCAGCACAAAATGGAAGAATATTTGAATCCCTCTGTGCTAGAAAGCCCATGTACCCAAGGGGACCTATTACAGCTAAGCATTAATTGGTGAAAGCCTGGGAGAAACGTTTGCAGCTGAAGGAGCCGTTGGCTGAGAAGATGCCTGATTTGCATAAGCACATTGCTTAAGCACTTTGTAAATGACATTAATTAGTTATTTTACTATTTAAATTACCTTTAATTATTCTTACGTGCAACAACTTTGCACAGGGTGCATCATCATATTTGTTTGTACCAGTAAGCATCCATCAGCTGAATAAGGACAAAGCAGAAGAAATAAAAGCAGGACATTTCTCTTGCACCTTCATCTTGTCTTTTCTAGCCTGTTAGCTGAAAAAAAACTTTTCCCCATTTTCTTTCATAACTCCTAATGTTACTTGTCTCAATGTTACCAAGTTGATTATGATTATTACACTTTATGAGATGGAAATTGTCTCAGCCTGGGTTATCATTCTGACGTCTTTAAATATACCCTCTAATTTTCACAGTTTTACTGTTTTACAGATATCTCTGCAGTTGTCAAAATTCAGTTGTGTGACACTGCACCCACAAATAGCAAGGCATTACAGAGCATATTTTAAGACTGGGAAAAGGGAAAGATGGAATGAACATCCTTCCCCAGTTTAGAGATGAAAAAATAAGACAACATTATCTGGTAATTTGATTGCAACACTCACCCAAAAAATAATTCCAGGTGTCTGAAATCCCAAGACTAACTAAATATACCATGCCTATTGCAGTGAGGCTGGGTTCACTAAGGATTTCTAGATGCTACTGTACTTCAGTAACAATAGATTTCCAAACACAAAAGTTAGTCAGATTTTTATTGTGCTTTGGTAGCAGAGTTTTAAAAGTAGCCAGAAACTAGAGGCAAATAAAGTACTCTCTAGCTATGTTGCTGCCATGTTAAGGGAAGTGTAAACTGTCTACAAGTAATATTATTTTTTTGTCATCATTATTCTCTATTTAAAACTCTTCTTTGACACTGTGTCACTTTGAAACTCACGGTCACACACACAACTTAATCAACTGTATTCCTGTCCTCCTCTTGTTTGCCTAACTCTAGCTTTCAAAGTCCTTGTCTTCCAGTTCTTCCTTCCTTAGGAGATTATGACCTCCTGACCTTCTCTCTGTAAATCCTGTGCTTCACTGTCTTCTAGCCCTGCACCATGTTTCAGGATGATCATATCTTCTAAAACAAATTAAACTACCGTTCTGTGCCACATTTATCAGACATATTAGAACAATCGAGATCTCATTCAGACAGTGTTTGTTGTAGGTCTTTATCCAATGTCTCCATCTACGTGTGAACTGAATGCAAAATATCTAGAGACTTATTAACACACACAACCACAAACAAACGAAAATTGTCCTTATGCCCCCAGATTCCAGGAGGGTCCCAATATCCCCTTGTCACACGAAGAGCTTGTTGTGCTTGTCCTCATGCATCTTTGACCTGAGACAATCAGGGCTGGATATCCAGAAATACTGCAAGAAAGGGTGACAGCTTTACATAGCTGCTTTCTTGTTCCCTCTCCTCTGTCACAGGAAGCTGCTTCTCTCTATAGTCAAAGTCTTTCCTCACTTATCCCTTTCCTACCTACTTCTCATTCCCTCTCAAAATGTCATTTCCAGCCCCCACCCAGCCCCTGATGCTAGCGCTCAATAGTTACTGGTTCAACGATCAGACCAGCATTTTCATGCTTTCTCTCACACAGTGTCTCAAGCTTTGAGGGAGTACTCTGAAAATATCCCCAAATCCATGTTTTGGTTCTCATTCAGTTCTTGACTTCTTCACAAAAAGCAAAAAAGTTTTGCAAACAAAAGCACATGTACAGCTCCCTGTAGTCCTGATCCATCTCTCCTTGCTGCCGTAGTGATATCTATATCACACAATAATTAAACTTTTTAAACAGTCTGTCAATTGAAAAGAGAGGGGTGGGGCCTGCTCAATTCTCATGAAAGTCACTAAGTAGACATTTGCCCCATTCTCTAAATTAGTGACTATAATGTTTTATGGGATTTTCTCTGTGAAAATCCCTCCTTTAACTATCAGGAATAGATACTACTGCAATTTATCATTATACATCTATTGCAAATTATCATTATACATATTATACTAGGCACTGCCACATGTGCAAGAACTCTGTAGTATCAGAGAGCATATATTGCCACCCTCTAAAAGACAATTTCAGTCCCAAATGGCTTCAGATCTTAATAGGCAAAACCAGCCACAGAAACAAGCATCAAAAACCAAAGTGAATTTTGCCCAATGCCCTGCAGTATACTCCTGACGACTCTGCACCGACTTTCTCAAGCCATGACACATGAATTGCCAGTAGCACATTTCCATTTTGAAGGAATCACATCTTGCACTGGCCACCTCGGTCTCCTGCCAGGAGCAAAATCCTCCCTGCCTCATGTCTCCCATACTTCCTTCACCCGGTACTATACAAATCTCTCTGTGCTTTATACAGTGTTCACGAGGGGTCACTTTGAAAACTGCACACACTTATAAACGAAATTCTGACTTTTCTATCCTGAACGTCCTCATCAGCTCCAGCTGTGAGCCTTCACGCAGTCCTCTGAACTCTCACTGGGTTAACCTGCAGGAGCAGGGTCTGTTAGGACCCCGGTTTAACAGCTTCAGGCCTATAATTTGCTGGGGTTTCCTCACTGCTGAATGGAAATAGTGCAGCATTTGAGAAGTGCCATGGGTTTTAAAAACTAATTGAAGGCTCTTAATTGAAATGCACAAAGACGATGTATTCATTCATCCATGTTTTACCAGAAAAATTAACTGCACATGGAATTAATTTATGGCACTTTGTTTACATCTAAGTATAAATGAATATGAAAAATGAGTGACATGTTGGAGAAACATGGAGAAAAAAAATCTGTATGGGAAAACATAACCGTCTGCCAAGAATCTATTAGTGCAATTTCAGCATCAGATAATAATCTGATTATTTTCAGAACACAGGAAGAGTGACATATTACCCATTTCATTCTGGTTTGTGTAACCAAATCATAAATGTTTTCAACTTTTTCTGTGTGTGTGTTCTTTAACACACTTAGGGTTTTCACAAAGTTGAAAAGTGGCCTAATTTGCAAGCGTCTTCTAATGGCTATGGTCGGGGTCCAGTTCTACCACCTCTGCATGGTTGGAAGAGGAAGGTGTTGGGAGCTGTCGATAACATGAAACATGTTGAAGGACTGACTATAAACTGGCAAGAAAGGCAACGGATGTTCCTTCAAATCCCTGTTTTAAAGCTGCAGAAGGGAGGAATGGAGAGATGCTGAAAGCTTCTGGACCAGAGTGGAAGTCAGTGGAAAAGGCAATCCTCCTCTGTCTAGACGGTCTGAATCCCAGTTCGTTGCATCATAATTTTTGTTATGTAGTATGAGATTGAAGAGAACTGCTTTCATGCTGGAAATGGCTCTGGGCACCATCACGAGCTGTACTGATTCCCACCCTCACTCTGCCCTGTCCTGCGTTTTGCTGCCAGCAGCTACAGGAAACATTTTGGCCATTGCTCAAGGGCAGTAACTCACATGTTTCCTCATTTTGCCTAATTCCACTTTTTGTCAAGGTGGATTTCCTTAAGATTCTCATGGGTATTAGCTGGTATTAGTTACAGTGCTGACTGGGGGGAAAATAAGAAAAAGAAAGAAAGAAAGAAACCATGCATGCATGTAGCAAAACTGAATCGATTTCAGGGGAAAATCTCCTGATGCCATAATCTCATGCTAAAAGTTACCTTATAAATCAGCGCCTTTTACAATTACAGAGGTCTGAATTTTGTGCTTTGCTGGTAGCATTGATTCTAAAAAAGGTGTTGGAGTCCTGTTCTTCCTCACTGTCCCTGAGAGCATTCACACTTTGAGAGCATTTATGGGATGTGCTTGCCAGAGTCAGCTACTTGCAAATGTTCTTAGCAGATTTTAATAGAGAAAACTGAACACCGAAGGGCAAGCTTGGTCCTTTGGCTATTGAAAAACAGATGAGCAAATTAAAATCTTTTGGAAAAGAATTTAGGTTAAATGTAATCAACATTTGGGGAGGTGGTTCAGTTGGTTGTTTGGTTTGTTTTGGTCAGGGAAAATGGTTTAAATGGGGTGAGTTTTATTGGCTTTACAAACATAAAGTCTATGGCACCTGAATGTATTCCTTATCATCTAATTTATGGTGGATTATTCTAACAGTCATACATTTGCAATGCATTTTCAGAAAAATTAAGCAGAGGATTATAAACCCATTCTGAAAAGGGGTAAAAGTTTGAACAATGCCCTTAATAAATAGATGCAAGTCTGGAAAGCTAAAGGCGTCAAAAAGCAAAACAATGTGAAATCTGGTCACTAAAGTCCTAATCCCAAATACCATAGGGAGAGGTTTTGGGGTACTCGGTATGTTTGGCAGCAGCCACAAAACGCTGGAAACATCCATCTGTATGAGAAGAAGCCACCCTACTGCACCCCGGGATGTGCCTACCCCGCCACTAGTGGAGTTTCATCTCCTTCCTCATCACCCTGCAGCTTTCCCGACCAAGAAGAGCAACTGGCTTTCTGCCAGGGATGTGCTTATCAGCACTGAACTGATGGATGTCTTCTCTCCAGCTTTGCTGCTAGATGGCTGCTGATTTTAAAACAGTTGATGCTTTGCCTCCTGCCTCAGTTTCTCTGATTCTAATATAGGGATAATAAAGTTAATTTCCCTAATTGCTAATTTCCTGGTTATTTGCCTTGAAATCTTCAGGCAGTAGGAACAGTAGGAGTTCAGTGCTACTATTTCTGTAGTGAATACATGAGGGCAGCTCTTTGCTATGCATCATGTTATTCACTGTTTTATCATCTATAACAGGCATAGGGCCAAACAACATACCTTTTACGTTTGTGATATAAAGAACCCAGAGCTGAACCTGAGTATTTGTTATTAGATGTTCTTAATAACAATAACATCTCAATTTGGGAGAGCTGAAAAAAACATGTTTTCTTGCAGTAAATTTCAAACATATTGGAAATTTTAGTCGCTTGAAGAGAAACTAATTTAATTTAATTTGGTTTGTTTTGTTTTGTTAAATTTCTGAAACATAAGCAGCTGTCTAATCTGAATTATGTGCCTAAGCACTTATTTAAATGGTTTCCTGAATGTAGGCTCCAATTATTCCATAAGATCTACATGTGACCTCATTATTTTTACAAGATAGAGATTCTTTTTCTTTCTTTTTTAATTTTCATGTATCTAAAACTCCATTTTAAATTGTATCTCTCTTAACAGGGAATTCAAGTTTTTCCCTCTTTCTTGCAAAGTGAGTTTGTTGCAGCTTTTGCCATAAAGCAAATGACAAGCTTGACTCTAAGCTACAAAGCAGATAATTCAGTTCGGTACTAAAAATTAGCCAGAGGTATCTTGGACAGTACTGCCAAATAGAAGCTGTGCTCAAAGAAATCCCAGTCCTCCTAATTTCAGGACTTTGATAGGGTCTTTGCTCTCGAAGGCTCAAATAAATAAATAAATAAGGCCAAGGAATTCATTTGAAATATTAATTAAAATGCAAATTAAATCCAGATTGCATGGGCTTTAAAAAGTGCTCTCTGAAGTTTCCATGAATATAAAGCATGTGACAAGCTACTGTTTTAAATGATCTGCATAAACATACATTGTTGAAAAACTGCTTGACTCGAAAATAACCTCACCAACACCGTGAACTGCAAATAATGACAGAAAATCTTCGGCAGTGACAGCTTTCATTACTGACAACGCTGTTTGTCAGGCTCTGCACCGTGGTGGGAGGGAAGGCAATTTGACGTGCACGTGTATCCCCTGGCCCACCACCGCTCCTGCCCATCTGCGGAGGTGGCCAGCTGCCGGCTGGCAAGGTGGCATGCCAGCTCCTGTGGGATGCAGCGTGCCAAGGTGAAATGGTTCCGTGAGAGCCAGCAGTGCGTAACCGCTGCC
Organism: Charadrius vociferus; assembly: GCF_000708025.1. Lineage (NCBI taxonomy): Eukaryota > Metazoa > Chordata > Aves > Charadriiformes > Charadriidae > Charadrius > Charadrius vociferus. Next base: position 5,590,464 of record NW_009648925.1, on the reverse strand, counting down.
GGCCAGGGAGGCAGGACAACCCACCTCCCTGGCACCACCGTCGCGGCATTTGCAACGAGGCCAGCCACGCTCTGGCATTACAGATTTCTTCTGATCTGGAGTGACTGACCGCAGAAAATACCTAATTCTTCCCTTCGTCAGTGCGAAGATGTTCCTTCTGAGGTACTCCCCTTCTGAGATAGCCAGCCTTGCTCAAAATGCATCCTGGCATCAACAAGTGCCTTTTTCTGCTGAGGTTCTCTTTGCACCATGATTCAGTGCTGCAAATGAACTACTATGAGGGAAAGACAAATGAAATAAGGGCACCACCTTAAAGAGAGACTAACCCAGGCAGCTGGAAATCCTCTTTCATAGCACTGTCTTAATGTAAAATGATGCTGGCAGCAGATTACAATCTCGGTTTGATTTGCTGTTAAATTTTCCTCGGTCCCAAAAGCAAGTTTTGCGTCTACTGGGAAAAGGTCCATTTTACTTCTGACCAACAGGCTTTTCGTAGTTTGACTGGGCAACAGCTTCCGACACTCTGCCAAGCAATAGAACCCTGTTAACTGGCCCTGGGAACAGGCTGTGGGATGGCTGGGACCCTGCTGAAACGGGCTATAGCCAAGACACAGCACTGAGCAACGCGATCTCAAAGTGCTTTAGGAAGAAGACAAATGATGTTCAGAGTACATTATAAAGAAAGAATCTACGTACCTCACCACAGCCTTGGGAACACCAGACTGTCTGCAAGGAAGCTTGCACAGCGAGAGAGTCATGAAAGAATCTACAAGAGGAAGATTCTGCCTTAAGAGCTTCAGTGAAGCCATAGTAAATTATGCATAGGGCCACATGCTGAATGACATAGCTAATAAGAAATATCAAACATCTGCATATCCTCTAAGCCTCATCCATCCTGCTTGCCAATAAGGCAAATGCTCAGAGAAATAAGAGAACTTGACTGTGGACAAGAAGAGCTTATCACAATGCAAAAGCACCAGGAGCTGAGTTAAGGTTACAAGGCTGCCCTGGTCTGGCATTTCCTAATTTCTAAATGCAGGTTATTGTAATTAAAAAAAAAAAAATAAAGTGAGATTGAGGTGTGGCAATTACTATATATGAAGTCTATACTGCCCTGCTAGGGAGAGCTTCTAGGAACACAAGTGTAATACAATTTAGTTTCTGTACCTGGAAGAGTCCATCTCCCTGCATTTTGTCAGCCATTGAAACCATCAATGTCCTTGACTGTACCTTCATGGCACTACCAAGTACTGAGGGATTTCCAAGCTCTCAGTGAGTGATCCAGCTCATCTTCATGGTACAGTACAGTGACATGCAGAAACACTACCAGGTGTCTAAAAATACATCCTAGCTGTAAGCTGCACCAAGGCTAATTAATGCTGTTGAAAGGTCTGGCTCAGTGGGCAACACCATCTAGATATGATGCTCTTGCCTTTAATTTCTGAGCAGACTTGGTTAAAACAAAGTCGGGTACCTTGGCACAGAAGAACCTTTTGTTTTCAGAGTTATCAGCCTTTAAAGTATTTTTGTCACTTAATTGAAAATAAAATTTCCCCAGAGTGCCGGAGTCTGCTCTTAATGCATGTACGTAGCTCTAATTAATGTTAATTATTTGCATTCACCAAGGGGAGAAGCAGATTACCTCAGGTGCCTACTTGGAATATGTTGCGTGAGCCCTTCACGTGACTCCAAGTGGTACACTAAACGGGAAAGATGCAGCTGCCTCAAAAACCAAGTGTCTATTGCCTGTGGGTAATCCAGATCAGGTGTAGGACAGGATGTACTACACCACAAATAGCACAGCCAGGCTTCCTGTGCCACACAGAGCCTGATTCGCAGGGCTCACAAAACACGGCAGCACAGAGATCACTGCTCGTTCATTTTCCCTCTGCACATTTGAGCAGGGGAGTCATTTCACCAGATGCTTATACGGCGCCCAGCCAAACGGGTCTTGAGCCTCAGAACCACGCTGCCTCGGCACAAATAATAAACAAGCGCTGGCCTGGCTGGGACCACACAACAGGTCAGTGCTAGATCCAGAAACAAACCCCAGATCTCTGGGGAACTAAGCTCAAGTTTTATCTACTGAGCTGCACTTAATTTTGTGGCAGAGCTGAAATCTCTCAGGGGTGTCCCTTCTGGAGCACCACTGAAAGAATAAAGCAGGACAGATTTATCCCAGTTGAGGAATCTGGTCTGTACTCTTTCTTTATAAATAAACTGCAAAATCTGGACGTCTTCCACACTCTTCCCCACACATGAGAGTTCATCCAAATTCATCAACCTCACCAGCATCTTTCTAGATGGTTACCCTTTAACTAGGGCTTTATTGGATAACTGTAACTCAATTTGCTGCAGCTGTGTGACCCTGATTTGTTTTTGGAGCGGAGCAAGCTGCAGGAGGAAGAGCCAAGTGGGAGCCCACCTGCCAGGCAGCCAGAGCAGTCAGAAAGGACCAGTCCGAATGTGCAAAATCTGGCAGGTGGCAAAGATGTGCTGTTTATTTTTCCTAATGACAAAATTAGCACATTGATAATAATCAAACAGAGCTGTGTGCAATGGGGTTTTATTTAATTAACAAATGTCCTTTTGCAGGTATGAGCAGGACACAGGCACTGTGCTCATCCATGCAAGCTGCTGCTCAGGTCCCTGGAAAGCTTATATGCAAACTGCCTTTGGCTTCCTTTGTCTGGGAAGGAGGTGGTTCATAACTGCCTTTTTTATTCACGTAGCCTCTTTCTGCAGAATGTTATTTTCTTGCTCACATTCAATAGCACAGATCACATCTAATAGAACAGATTGCTTTGAAAGGCACAATGGAAACGGCTTTCTTCCAACACGCACCCACAAAGAACAGTGTTGGGAATACCCCCTCCTGCTAGTTCTAACTATAGTAGATCTCCGGATCTCACAACAGCCTGATTGGAACTGGCTTTTTCTTATTAACAGTTATCTGTGGTTTAGTATTTAATAGATAGAAACATTCTACTCCTTGACTACCTTTATGTAATACAATAGCTTCAGAGACACGATCATGCTTCTTGTCAGCAACCAGCTCTAGGGACCCTATACGTAGCAGAAGTTAATAGACTCCTTCCAGCTTAGGTACGGACAGTCAGGACAGGCTTCTGGAGGTCTCTGCTTCAACCCATACTGGCAGCTGAAATATCCATCCATATATGGTTCTGATTTATCAAGCAATCCTATCACAAGACAAAGTTATCTGTATTCCAGTCATCCAACACTTTCCATTTATTCACGGCCAAGTCCTGAAAACGCTTACTAGATTTTTGCATCATTACTCCTGCTCTTATGCACAGTATTACCCCTTCCTTTCTGTGAGTTTTCTAAAGATTCAGAGTGGAGAGTCCCTCAACTAAAGTAGCTTTTTCTGGTGTAGATTACATCGGTGTACATTGTCAGAACAGATATCGAAACACCATGCGTAGTGTCAGTAGCAGTGATACAACTGTTCTTTTGTGGGTTTATATTACGCATCAAAGGAGTTGGTGCAGTTGCTCAGAGTTGCATCAGCCTGCCTGTGCCATGTTTCTAAGAGGGAAGTTGGCCAGCAGACATGTAACAGAAAGGATTTTTCTGTTGTATACTGTCCTTCAGAAAGAAGGTAGATGAAGAAGAACAGCAGTAGACACTTCATACAGAAGTCAATTCAACCAGTAGTAGATGTTTTTAGTTTACCCCTGCTCAAGGGACATCCAAGCATCCCACTGAACTCTCTTGCACTAGAACCATAAATTTCTAACTCCAACAGCTTCCATTTTAAAAGACTAGGTAGAGAAGGCTTAAGATGTGAAATTCAGATTTATCTTTTGCTTATTAGTGATGTTCTCTAGAGAGAGGTCCTAGCCTAGCACTTGCCAAATTTGCCACCATTCTCTGACCATCAAGGACATTCAAGTGTGAAAAACAGAACCAGATTTTAAAGGAAGAAATTAAATGGATGCTAATCATATATCAGCTCAGGATGAGGGATGTTCATCTCAGGGGCTCTAGGGATGTTTGAAGAATCTTGTGGAATTGTAGGAAGCCTAGCACAGCAGACATGCTTGTGATGGGAGCACCTTCATCAGCTGAATACAGGCACACACTTGTGAATTGGTAACGCAGAGTCATCAAGCACCTTCATGATGCTGGGACAGAGACACGGTCAATGAGATGAGTTAGTAGGAGCATGACATGAAGGCAAAGGAGGATGTGAATAGATTAACATTGCAGCCAAGAAGTACATGTTCTTCATTATAACTATCCATTAAGAGATCAAAGAACAGCAGGTGAAAGGGATTATAGTTATCCAGGTGCATGAGGCAAGATTGCACTGGAGAACTGTGGAGTGGAATTCTGAAGCAGCCTGCATAGGATATAAAAAGGTAGGACCAAAGCTGAAGACCTTTCTCAGGTAGACCTAGAGCAACTTGGAATCCAGTGTTTGTGATAAAAAGGAAAAGGAAAAAAAAAAAAAAAAAAAAAAAAGTGCTGAAGTCCTAAAAGAGGTTGAATTTGGCTAGGGGCAGATGTGGACTGGAGAGCAGGGGTGCAGAAGCAGGTGGCATGGCTGAAGACAAGAAACAGAAGGTGATTTAATTCTCAAAATGAGTAGAGAAGTGACCTTTTAAAAGGGGCTAAAGACAAAGAAGAAGGAGGTGAAGGAGGGAGTCAGTAACTGAGAACAAGAGAAGGACATGGAGGCAAAAATTTCTAAAATTGATAATGTAATTCATGGTGTTGGCATAATAAGTACTGAAGTAATAAAACCATTCTCTGCTGCCTTTGAAGGTGAAGGAAATGTTGCTGAGGCTGGAGATGTTGCTTTTCTTTCATGTGGGGTTTTAAAAAACACCTGCAAGGGGTAATATGTCTGTTGTCAGCAACCAAGCTTGGGGCAAAGGAATAGGAAAGGAGAAGGAAAGATGAGAGTGGTCCAGAACTGTGTATTTCTCTGATTTTGTTCTTCCATTTGTTGTGGAAGAGACTCTGTAACAAAAGCCTGAAATTACACATGCACGCATACACGTGTATAACTTTTAATGCAAAGCACTGAAAATAGTAAATGCTCCTAGAGATGGATATCATGGGCTTTGTTTAAGGCATAATCTCTATTGCTTTTGAGTTTATGGAGCAAAAAGAGCTGTTGAAATTGAGTGAAAGCTGCAGTCAGAGTCTTTAATCAATCTCCAAAGCTGTTTATTGTGAGTATAGTATAAAGCAATAGAGATTAATGTTGGTTTCTATAAATCACAGCAAAAAGCATCTTCTCTTTCACTGTCAGAGGTGTAAATATCTTCCTTTTTTTTTTTCTCAGATTTTGCTCTAACATGCTGGCTGCAGAGGTCCTTCAGGGGAAAAGAAGACAACCACAGTGTCATATGCTTTTAAAACAAGTAAACTTAAAAATTACTTAAGTATTTATTTACAGAACTGGAGAGTGCTGGAAGTTTTAGGCAGCTAATTCTTACTGAGCAGCTTTGGAAATCTCAACCCACCTGCTGAAGAGAACCACCAATTAACTGCAGCTACCACTGGGTAGAGGAACCAGGCACACTGCAGGCAGCAAATGGCATTCCAGTGCACATCCCACAGGTTCCAGACAGTCCAATAGACATATCACCAATCCCTTTCCTTGCGAAAGTAGTGATTGGGCATGTCTTACGATTACCTTCTTTTTTTTTTTTTTTTTTTTGGTAGAAAGGGAAGCAATAAAGTCTGTGAGTGACAAAAGAAATTACAAAAAATCCAAGGGCATATTCAAAAAAGATCCTTACTCCTGTGGCTCAAATCCTCTTTTACATTTGGTTATGGCTCTGTTGCCAACCTAATATACCAAAGAGGAAATACTAAACAAAGTGGAAAATTATTGCCATATAACAGTGTCAACAAAACATCCGTGCTTTTCCACCGCTCCCATCAGCCCTGCTCTCTCATCATTAGCTGTTGGCCAAACACAATCAATGCCTCACAAAAAACTGTGATAGCTGCCCTTTTATTTCTGTCCTGATCCTTATGAGTTGTGGTGCATCTTATGGCAGCTCAGCAAGCAGCCTACCTAGAGAGAGATCCTGCCTTTGTAATTAGGTGGCCAAGCCATCATGTACCACAACCAGGGAGAGACACTCCCTCCTCCTCCAGGAGGAAGGTCACAGCATCTAAGCTATGCTGTTCCTCTGAATAAGTCTCTGAAGGAATCTGTCTATATATACATAGTGATTGTACAGGGAGCTAATGGAAAGTATCCTCTTGGACTGGGCGCTTAAGGGCAAATGGTCTGAGTGCCCAGCAGTGGGCACACAGTTCAGTCTTAAGAGGTCCTTAAAGACAATCAAAGTAAAAGATAAGCTCATTCATCTAAAAAGTAGAGACCAGTGTCTGTCAAAATACTGCATTGTAACAGAAAGAAGTGAGCCTTCAGAGAAACATTGTCTCACCTGAGGTCTCCACATACCGATGTGAACTTTGCAAAAGGCCATGGTAGGTTGAAGCAGCACACACGTACTGAGACCGGGCAAAATGTTCAGAAAAGCATCATCATACTGAAATCCATCTCACAAGGTGCTTCCAGAAAAATTTACAAACTTCCATTTGCTGAACATAAAGTTGTGCATAGACTGAGAGCAAGAAATACATATTTGGATGTTCTTCTTGTTTCCTGAGCTCAAAGGCAGAATAGTGAAGTAAGATTCAGTCATTGCATTTGGAGGACGTTCCTACAAATTCCCCACTGATTTATCTGAATCATTTTTTCTGTTATCATTCCTGTTAAGTAGTTGAGATGTTTGAAAGTCATTTTCCTTGGGCTTCAACACCAAGCAAAATATTATATGGATTAAAATCCAGTTTCAGAACAACTTAAAACTACAGCATAATGATTTACTGGGTCCTATACTAAACTGCAGAGCAACAATAAAGTGCTAGAATATTCAGACTGAACTCGGAGATTTTTGCTTACTGACTTTTGATAAAAACTTTCGAAGAAAGAATATTTTCATTCCAAAAGCATTTAATAAATGCTGAGCTACTAGCTCCGTTTTAGTTAATTAAACTTAAGGAACATGGAAGTGGATAAAAGTTCATTAAATAGGTACAGGCTGACAGTGAATTGGAATACTAATTGAGCTTTTATGTGCAACAAAAGAGATACAAATGGAAATGCACTGTTATTCTAGTGAACGCCTCACATAAAAGGCCCCAGTGGAGCAGAGAATGCATGAAGGAAATTGGATTGTAAAATCTCTGAGATAAAGATCAGTTCTATGAAACACGATGCCCCATTGCTTGCTTTTCTATTTTGAGAAGATTCTTTTAATAATGCCAACAAATGATGCAGTGACTGCTGTAGGTGTGTTTGAAAGGTTCCCAGTCAGGTTTGGAAATGAGGCAGTTGGATTCAGGGCTTACACAATAGAAGGGGATATGATGGGACCTTCATTTATTTAATGGTATGTTTGAGTATTGCTGACTTAAACAGCATGAAAACCTCAGATTAGAAAGAGTCCCATATGCCAATGCTGTTCTTAAACTTTTGAAGTGTAGTGGTTATTTGGTTTGAAAAACCTTTCCCCAGTTCAATTTGTAACGTAACCATGAAACGCATGTGAACTATTCAATCTTAGAGGAGAAAAAATGGGACTAGGCCGAAATGAATATATTATTTCTGAAGGCTGGAGGACACAACTGAACCATGTGCTTCTCCCTGATTTTCCCCCAGCAGTAAAAGTACCTGGCCATGAGTTGGAGGAGATGCCTTGCATCTCCAAGCCAGCTTCTGAGATGCTCCTTGGGACTGCAGCTGACTTTTCACCAGCAGAAGCAATGGTACTAACATACTTTCTTAAAAGGCCAAGAAAAAAGTATGGGTACATTTCCCACACCATTTGGAAACCAGTTATCTAGGAGCACTGACAGCCAGTGAAGAAAATTATGGAATGGCAAGGGGAAATGCTAAGAATCTACACAGAAAAAGGCTGCTTTTCAGGACATTTTTATCTACCTGAAGCAAATGTCCATTATAGGGCAAATAATCACTTTAAAATGTACTTTATTTTAAGTACGTGTTGAGCCAGAGCTGTTCATATATTAACCTCCACATAGAATTCTCCAAATATTGTTATGTGGTCATGTTAGATGTAATTTGAACTGCTCCCAGAGTTCACAACAAGATACTGAATCTGGACTTATGTCCTCTGTGTCCAGACAGTACAGTCTCTATGCATGTAAATTACCATTAAAAAGTCCATCGATCTATTTGATTCTTTCAGCTATTTTATAAGATAATTTTGGCTGTACAGAGCCATCTCCAGACAGACTAATTCCATCTACATCCCTGTGTCTTCAGTGGTGTCTAGCCAGGAGGAACCATTAGGCACAGGGACTCTGGTGGGATTTCAGATGTTAGGGAAATGTTTATAAATGTATGGAGTGCGCTGCTCTGCAGTGGGTTCCCCAGGGAAGGGCAGGGAGTGCTCATTATTGAAGGTTTTAAGAGGCAGCTGGTAGGAACCCCATAGGTATAGGTTCTGGCTTTGGGAGAGGGAGGAACTAGATGACCTTTGAGGTGCCTTCCAGCCATATGAGATTATAATTATGTGGCCACAGTGTTTTCTACCAAAATGGCTTCAGGGTACCTCACAATATAGACAAAATTAAATTCAGATGTAAACACGAATCCTGTCAAGTCCAATTTAAAGTACATCCCTGCTATAAAAAGATAACAGACCTAAAAATGTTGTGTCTAATTATTCAGGGGGGGTTTATAGAGTACTCTTAGACTTTCATGTCATATAGGAAGAGCCATCAAAAATTCAACTGGTGTTGATTCAAAGATTCAAAAATAACAAATGCTTCTTTTGGGGACCATGTTTCAACTGTGCACCAACATGGCAGAAACATAAGGAGACTGCCATGATACAAGATAGGGCAAGACACATGAGATGTCATCTGCCACATGTGAACTTAGTTTATCCAGGTTGTGCTTCTCACAGAAACCAAAATTGCCCCTGTACTATTCACAGGTGATGGGCTCGAGAGCGACCCAAACAAAATGCACATATTTTCAGGTCTCACTAATTTGTATTATTTATCTACAAAGATAAACTCGTGTTTGGTTTTTGGATGGTCCTCTCCAGTAATCACAGTTTAGTGCAGTACCTTGATCTTTCAGTTTAGTCTATGTAGTGATACTCATCTGAGTGAAATTAACTTACCTGCAATAGCAATCTATACAGACAAAGGAGAAAGGGCAGAAAGAAAGTATATACCAGTATGCTCTAGTGCTGTTAACCTCCACTATTTGGTAAAAGCCAACTACTACAGACACAGCCTCAATTGAGCTGTGAAGGTTATTTGATTTCTTCGTGTTCTGCTGATGGTTTACCATCTGTTGTCCTGATAACAATGCTAAAGGGAGTATTCACATTACTAAAATGCCCCCTGGTACATCTCTCCCCATGTGTTTCTCCAGTATTGCTCTTTCCTCCTACATCCTCTTTCTTACACTATCTCTAAGTTAGGGTTCTTTCATTTACCTTGATAATCCTGATGTCTTTTTAATTGTATTTATTTTCACATCACCATAAGTCATATAACCTCTGGCTGTGATCTCATCAGCTCCCTGGGAAAAGTATTCCTGTAACTGCCTGTTGAAGAGTTTCTCCTCTCGCTTCCGCAAAGCAGCCAGTCACCGTTAGAGACAGGACACAGGATTAGGTGGACCACTGCTTTGATCCAGCAAGCAATTCCCTCTTGAAGCAATTGACGTTGGCTTTGGGCAGTGATTAAATGAGGCACCACTAGAGAAAATCCAAGGTGTTGCAGGAAGCCTTATTTGATACAGAATGTTTTTCTTTTTGAATCAGCAATGCCCAAGCAAATTCACATTACTTTGCTGCTTCAAAGGCTGTACAAGTATAAGAGGAGCAGAAAGGCTCTCATATCCCTGCCAATAACAGACATGCTACTTCAGTGTCTCGCTGTGTCCAAGATAAGGCTTACAGTGTGTTTGGGGCTTAATGCCCAAAACATGGCATGTTGCAGCATAGCATGGTGCTATCTTTGCTGCTATCACCCTTTCTCCCTGGGTCATACGCTGTTTTCCCCAGCTGCTTTTTAATGGAAACTTTTTCATCACCTCAGATCATTTGAGGACTCCTTTTTCTGTAAGACACACCTGGGGCTCTGGAGTAGAAAGTGTCTCTCCATTTCCAAGTCTCTCACATACCACTGGTTGCAGAGTTATTTTCCTTTGCATTTGCAGCACGTTTTGGGCAGCTCCATCCTGTCCCTTGCCTGCGGTCACTTGGGCTTAGCTGAGCTTTGTGCATGTCTCTCTGCTCAGCTAGACTGAAGTGTTTTGAGTGAGATCCCTAAAAACATAGGGGTTTTTTTTGTGGAAAGGCCATGCAAGAAGAGGGCCCAAGAAAAGGACAGAATAAATGATTAAGTTTCAACTATCAGTCAAAGAGTTTTTGCTTATAAAGTCTCTTACTGGCTTCAATGGAGGCAGGATCAAGCTAATAAAGTACGTAAATGGATACACACTAAAAGCAAGTAAAATGGTCCTTTATTTATGTTGAGGTAAAAGCAAAGGAAGAAGAAGGAAAAAAGCCAGTTTCAGGAGTCATTTTTTATAGAAACTGATCATAGACAATGAGAGGGTTGATATGAGTAATTAGCTCACATTTCACCCAGGTTGGCAAAACGATGGTTTCTCTTCATTTCCACATCCTTCGCCCTGAGTTTCCAGGGGAGCTTTGCAAACAACCTTCTATAGTCTCTTTCTGAGAAAGGCTCTGCAGAGGGAGCTGCCCACATCATGGTTTTTAGGAGGTGCGGGGGTTTGCTAAACTGCTGCAGACAGCAATTCCTGCATTCAGTTCTAAAAGGTCAGAGAGGCTTGCAGTTAAATATTATTTTTCAGGAATTTTTTCCCCATCAGAGAAATGCAACTGCTGAAGTGAGCTATGCTAATCTCCCACCTCACCCTTTTGCCCTTCTTTTGACCGTGTGGTGACACTGTCTCTGCTGAGGATTTTGGAAAGGAGTCAAGTAACTAATGAATGCACCAGGCTGCTCCTTTAGAGGACTCTGCGTCAGAGCTGGGAGTTATAGTTATTAACTCCTCTGGCAGCCCATCATTTAATTTACCTGATACTGACCCCTTTTGTGCATCCAGAGGATAATCCAGTCCACAAGAGCCCTGCTATATCTGCTGTGCAGGAGATCATTGTCCTATTCCCAATTTATCTAATGTAATCACTTCATTGCGTGCCTGTAAGAGCTCTATCTCATCAAGAAGCTTTGGAATAATGTAGAGACATTAGAGATTAGAATTTATCGGTCCTGAAGTTCATAAATTTAATGAAAATTATGATTCTCCAAAGGAACTTAATCTTCGTTTGTTCTGTCAGCGGAGGTGTCAAGAATTAGTTTATGATTCATTAACCCGTTGACTACTGCTACTTTTTCCTTGTGTGCATTTACATACAGTGCCTTCTCTTAGTTTATTCTGCAGTGGAGTCACCAAGCTGATCATCTCTGGTTGTAAAGGAAGAAAGGAATGGGGTTTCACTATGATTTTTCAGACTGTATCTCATGTGTTTTATTAAATTCATCAGACAGGCCCCAGCATAGTCATTTCCAAAAATCTTACTGACTTCACTGGGACGGGGCCCAGGACCTTTCACAAGCACAGCACTGCAGCTCACACAGAGACACTCCTATGCAAGAATGGTAATCATGGAAAATACATGTCTGAAGAGTATTTGTTCAGTGTTACTCCTAGGTAATAGCTTTTATATATATATGTATATATATACACACACATGTACATACACACACATATATACATATAAGCAATCTTGAGACACCACGCAATAATTTCTCCATCTCCACATGATTGCTGTCTGTTGTTTCATTTTCACAGCAGAGTGGCCTAAAGGCTTCCGCCCTGCAACTGGGGAGATCTGAGTTATAATCTCAGACCCACTGAGTCAGGTCATTGACTGGACTCAGGCCCAGTCATATCATCACTCTCTGCATTGGCTTCCCAGTGGATAAATCGGATTTCTTTTTAAGAGACTTCAAAATTTCATTATGAAAAGTTCTGTCTAACAGCAAGGGGTTGGTCTTATTGTTGTTATTTGTTTCTGCTACCCCATGTGTAGAAAGAGAATTTGATTTAGTTTATTGCCAAAGGTTCAGTACCTCCAGCAAGCACTTTTCCTATTGGTACCCCAGTGTTGTACTCATCCCTAATTCTGGTATGAACCCTTCCAGCCAAGTGGAGGGGGTTTGCAGCTAAGCAGCAATGGTACCAGATAGCACACAGTTAAGCTACAGGGAACCTATAAGGAAATGAAAATACCCGTGCTCAAGTCTTCAGTATCCATAACAATATATTCCTGAGATAACTCTGTATCTCTGTTCCATCACACACTTAATTAGAAGACTATATTTCACAAAACAAATCTTTTCCCTTTTGGGTGCCTGTTATTTTTTCCAACCGATAAAACCTTGTGATGAAATCCATATTCTTTTGGACACATTGAGAAAAATCCATAAGCAAGAGGAGAAAAAAAAAAAAACCTATACAGGAAGTGTGGAGAAGAATTGTAAAATCTCTGATCTTTCTTCCAGAAGTGCTGTATTTGGCACTGTGGAGTTTTTTTAAAAGAGAAAGAGAATCAACACAAGTGAAGGGGCTATGTGATGGCTGTTCAAATCTGATCTTGAGCTTACAGGAGCCAATGGAATCCTACTCATTGATTTCAAGAAGCTTTAATGCACACCTTTAATCTCCACTTACCCCTTCTCAACCCGCAAGGCTTTTTTCCCAGCACTGATGTAAATAATGCACTGCAAAGCTTGTCTTTGACCTTGCTTTGTCCTGCACTTATTTTACCACCCAACAATATTCCTTCATCTGGTGTCATGAAAAGCAACTGTGTTTAGACACCATTATCAGGACGATCTACAGTTTTGGGGAGGAAACAGAATATCTGGGGGGAATACCACAGCCAGAGTCATCTCGGTTTTAATAACTCACCCCCAGACCCGTTGCCAGCTGTGATAGTGCTACTGCTGCAAGCCCCTCCACACAAGTAACTCGCAAACTCAGGCCTGGGCATCATTTCAAGCAGCAGCAAGGGGTTGTTCTACTTCTTGACAATGTAAAACAGGCCTGTTGTTTGCAGCATGAGCAGAGCTGGAAGAGCACGAAAGAAGGGCAGCCTGTCTCCTCCCTGGGAAGGCACATCAAGGGAAGCAGCAACCATGCAACAAGAGATGTGACAAATGGCCTCTTTCATTATCTCACCACTATTCTCAATTAAGCATCCTCTCACAGGGCTGATCTTTCTGATTAAAACCACAACCAGAAAATAAGAAAACATAAAGGTGAAAATGGCTGAAAGTCTTAAAAAAAAAAAGAGTATCTTGAGTTACCAGTCAATAGAGAAACTCCTTTCTCTGTAGAATTTGACTGAATTAGCAAAGATAGATGCTTCTGGGAGGGCCAGTCACTGTACTGGCTCAGTTAAGAATAACTGGAGTACTCTTAGAATTTATCTTTTGCTTCAGAAGTTGACCCCAAAAATTCTCCTGTTGGGGAAGGGTACATGGTTGACTGCACTTTTTCTCACTTTCTTGCTTTCTCTCTCTCTCTGCTTACTTATATGGCCAATAGCCCTTAGCAATTCCCTCTAAAATTCTGCCTATAGCAAAGTTAAAATGCAGGCACAAAGCCCTAGGCTCTTTACACTCTTAAGGTTTTCAGCTTCGGTATTCTTTGTCTAAATTGCTATGTCCTAGAAGCAAGGAGTGAAAACAGCCAACAATTTCAGCCACTTCACATGCAGACGAACCACATGCTTCTGCCTGTACCTTTTCTAGAGAATATAATCTCTGCTCAATGAGTGGTTAAATTGAACTGTATAATCCATGCCAACAGTGTGCCGTCAGTACTTCTCAATATCAGGTTCACTAATAAAAATGTCTATGCCTGTATTTTTCAGGTCCATGCAGGGACACAAGCAGAAATTGCTGGTTAGGCCATGTTTCCAGCAAGCCCAACAGCAGGAGACGGTGGAATAGGTGAGCTAGGGACTTCTCAATCCATTTGGGACTGGGAGAGTCCAAAGAGCATCCCAAAGACTTTTTGAACCTGTTTCATTCAGCCCTGGTTAATGCTGCTGTCAGTGCTTGGGAAGGGATGTTACATCTAAGGATGGTATAGGCATGAATAAACATCCAACAAAAGACTTATCACCAGGACCATAATCTTGGGAATACTATGCAGGACACCAGAAGTGTCAGAGGTGTCCTGGTTAATGCTGCACCACGCTGTATAAGTGAACATGTGTTGATGTATAAAGTGACAGCTTCTATGGACAAGAAATCATAGCATCATAGTTATTTGATTTTATTTTTTTTTTTTTGGACAAGCAGTATTTGTTTGGCATCATGAGGGGTTGCTTGTGGCAGCTTGCCACACCAATTCTTAGTATACCTTGGGACCAATTGTTTTCTGCAAGAACATCTCTTTACAGGGCTCTGTCAGTGCAAAGCCACTTAAGGTCAAGGATTTGCTGCCTAGGGAATAGAAAATTGTCTTGTTGCAAAGACAGGTTAGCCTTTACCTATAGTCTGGAGGAAGGGTTGCAGAGCTATGTGTTGCTTGAAGTTTTTCTTTAGCAATGAGTGAGACTGAGAGTGTCAAAAAACATCCAGTTTCAGAACTACAGCTGCAGTAATTACTGTGACCATGGCTTTGTGCAAAAAAATGTGGATCCAAGGGGTAAAAAGAGAAGGGCTTTTTGACTACAGCCCCTGACCAAGGTTCAAGTGATGACCTCAAAACCATAGTTCATTTTGCTTGTCTGAGAGTAGTTACCTGGGATCGGGAATGGAGATGGCAGTCTATGCCCAGGCTTTAAAGCATTTAATATACCCAAACACAACCATTTCAGTATTTCCATGAGATAATTATTCTTCCCTAAGGATTTTTCCAAAATCCAGAGAACCCCTGGAGAAAATCACAACTGTACTGAAATTAGTCCAAGTTTTGCCAAAAGCCCAGATCCTGGAAGGCTGCATTAATGACATTGGAAAAGGATGTCATCAGCATCTCAGTTCACATCTCCTTACAGTGTGCTCCAAAAGCTGTCACGGGTACCACACTGAATCTTGTGGTGCTCACCTGCCAAAGGTCATGAGGGCTGAGCAGCAACATAGCATGAATCGAAAGGGAAAAACGAAAATAAAACAGAGTTGATCTTAGACTGGAGATGTGCAATGGAGCAGAGATAACTTATGTTGGGAGAAAAGCCAAGTCTTAAAAATTGCTCAGTATGCCTAGGCTCACTATTTTCCACACCAGTAACAACAGAGAGACTTGGTGGCAGCTTTGTGGGTTCGTCTTTTCTAGCAGACATGCAGCCAAATGATGCTCATCTATGGGAAACAATTTAGGGATAATATAATCATCCTGCCATTGTGACTTACTACAGATCCCATTGACCCAAAGGTCGCTGTAATTCCTCAAGCACAGATAACCTGGTGTTATTCCATGGCTGAAAAACCACGTGTATATATATATAAAAGCCCTTTACTTACTGTAACAGTAAACTATAGTGATCAGGCATCACTGCCTCAGCATAGGCAGCCTGACTTCATAAAAGCACATTAAATCAGTGCTACTAAGGCTCTCAATAACAGCATATGGGAGTCCTCAAGAAAGTCTTGTGACCATTTAAAATGAGTCAAGACCTGTGTGTACACCGTTCTCCTTCCTGCAAGAAAAACTTTTAATTTATAAAAGCAGTTCATTGTTCAATATCCATGTGTTTTCTTCATTAACTCCAAAGTTTTCCTCATTTCATTTTTCCACCAAAGGGGAAAAATATATTGAGCTGTCAGTGATGTTATCCATGAAGAGAGGCTGCAGATTTCATATATTGAATCTAAGCTTTACAAATAGTCAAGTAATGGGAAAGGCTTTTGTAATAAAACACAGGTAAAAATAAGCTTGCAAAAATCAAAGAGAACAGAAAAGTCTAAATTGTTTATGTAGTCAGTTATACTCCCCTGAGTAGTTGATCTGCCTCTCCCTTTTGAATTTTTCTCTTGTATTTGGTGAATTTGTAGTTGGTAAATCAGTATTTGAAAACAACTGCAGAAAAATAGTATCTCAGTTGTTTCACAGATATTGTTGTCCAGTTCTCACCCATGCGAGAGAAAGCTCAAGTGTGCACAAACATGAACAGGCATATGCACATACTCTTTCATCCAAGATGTGGTCATGGGAAAACTGAAGTAGGAACTGGCCAGCAACATTAATTCTTTGAGGTCATAAAGAGTGAAAGGAGGTTTGCAGGAAAGTTTGGGGCTTGCTCATTCCATTTGATCCTGAGCCATTTGACAGGGGCCAACCTGCAATGTGAAAGAAAGGAGGTACCATTGCAGACAGACTAGGAGTGAAAAGAGATTGGAATCATTTCCATGAAAATGGCAATTGAACAATTTTGAGTGAGTGGGAGATCTCTGACACTATGGGGGAGGGGGCACACCCTGCGAGATTGGAGGAATCTCAAAGGACTTGAAAACGTGTCTTTATAGAGGCACTGTCAAAAACAATTGAGAAGAGAGCGAAGATTAAGATGACCAGAAGGCCTGAAATGTGGTCAAAAAGACATTTGAGACTTGGGAATAGCCATTTCAACACAATAAAAAAGGAAAGATTGAATTTACGAAAATAAACCGCTTAGATGGTACTAACTGCGGCAGACATCAGGCAGTCATAGGAGCCGGGGCAGTGCAGCGGTGAAATTGATGAGGGGCTTTGCAGAGAACGGCCATTGAGTAAAATAATTGCTATAGTGAAATGATAAAGAGTCATAGGAGGGATTGAGGAATACAATCAAATACAATACAAATGAGTGGAGATGCTGAACACAGTGGGAACGGAAGGAATAACAGACTAGTTCAATGACTAATGTATAGGTGACATTGGAACCTGTGGCACTTCTGATAACTTCAGATGATATAATAAATTACCACAATATATTAAATTTTAAAAGCACACAATACACTCAGGAGCACGGTGCCACTTAAGTCAATGCAACATATGTTGTTGTGACGGGCAGGTGCTTTGCAAATTCCCTCCCAACTGCCTTCAACTGTTGGAAGAACTGTTGGGGTACACCACAAAAAGAGTGCCAACTGAGATATTACAGGTCTGTCTGCTAAAATGTATGGAAAATCAACAAAAAACTACATGAAATTGCATTTGCTTTTATGTCCCATGTATTTGTTTCACCCACACCAGCAGTCTATGTTCTCTCTCTAATTGTGTCTTTCCTTTCTCTTAAATTTAATTCTCTCTGCAACGGTTCAGCTCTAGATGCTACAGATTTTTGTTTGTTTGCTTGTTTGTTTAGTGAATAATCATCTAAAACCTCTAGAGCGTATCCTTTTCTAATCTAATGTGAAATGCTAAAAGCTGCTCACCAGCAAATTAGCTCTTGCCAAACCATGTGCACACCAGATCCTGCAAGTCAAACAAAATTAAACTGAAGTTTGGTTTCCACTTTGGTACAGACAGCTTAGAAACCGGCCCTGGGGCACACAGTCAACTGGCTGTCTGGCTTAATAGCGCAAAGCATGTACTGTAATTATGCCGGTCATTTCCTCTTAACTACTCACTGGTGCAAAATGCACACTTCAGAGATGTTTACCTGCTTTTTGGGGGATAAAATACACCGTGAAATTCTTCTGGCCCACACAGAACTGCAAGTCATATGTTATCCTTATAGCGCACTGCTTTTCAGGAATATGCTTGAAGTGTTTGACAGCTAAACATCATTGCAGTTGACTGAGTTTCAACATGAATAACAATACCCCGGAGCTCTCCTACCTTCCCAAGCTTCATTTCTCAACCCCTTCTAACCTTTGTTTGGAGTATTCAGTTTATTTGCATGTCAACAGGATAGAACAAGACCTTGTAAAGAATTTGAGGGTTAAGACAGTGCCTGATTTGTTTGCTGCTTTGATCACAAATGACTCTATTCCTATATTTTAGTAACACCAGTATCTCGTGTTTCTCTGTCTCACAAACACAGCCTTTGTGTATAGGAACACATCAGGAGAAAGAACTGTTTCAGCATTGAAGGGTAAAACCCCATCTCTGCTGAAACCACGGGCAATTTTGCCGTTGACCCCATGCAATCGGTACAGATTAAAGGCATGGAGAAATGTAATGGGACAGGTTAGAAAAGGGAGTTTCTTCACATTGAGAAGTAGCCTACCTGTTTACCACCATTCGCTCCAGACCAGAAACTCTCCACAGTGGGAAGAGAAATGAACCCAGAAGGGATAAAATGTGAGAGAAAGATGAAGAGCAGGACACTGCAGAATTTTGTTATCAGTAGCAACAATTAGTCCATAAACTCAGCTTTCTTGTTACTACTACACAAGTATGAGCAATTATTAGCCTGATCTGAATCTCACTGAGCTCGGTGGAAGCTCTTGGTTCTGATGGGTTTTGGGTCAAGTCTGTAGTACATGTTACTACACTCAGCAACACAGGAAAGTTTTGTAGAACAAGTGAGTGTCACCAATCAGCCAAGGTGATTTCGCAAGGACGGAGCAAATACATATGGTATTCCTTGCCAAAGAACCAACATGTTATCTATAAGAAATTGTTAAATGATTTCTAATAGCTTGAGTTGCTTTAGACTGGATTGTCAAAATATGCTTAAAATGCATCTGTGAGGGTGAAGCTAATCATAAATCATAATTAATTTTTTCAGCTGAAAAAAAACCAAACAAAATTCATAATTTTTAAGAGTTTTCTTCCCAGGATTTTTAGATCAATCATTTTGATTTGTAAAATTACAGACGAGAGGTTCAGAATAGAAGGAGCTACATTTAAAATACACCTGAATTATTTTTTTTTAATTTGATTTATGAGAACAAATCAGTTCAGATTAACTAAATTTTAATGTGGATTTTTTTGTTGTTGCTTTTTGGGGTTATTTTCGTTTGTCCAGACGTCCATGAGTTTGAGTGCTTGGATCCTAGGAAAAATGTAATTTTTAAAAACAATGTGGCTTCAGGATATACCTTTAAGACTACAAGCCTTGTCAGTGATTAATTCAGCCTCTCTGAAGTGGAATGCAAAGTAGAACAGCAAGGAAGATAGATAGTAATCAATCAATATTGTAAATCACCACTAAATTCCACAGACAGCATAAATGTAGAGTAACAGAAACACTTTTATATGGAATTCATGTCAAAGCAGTACTGCTCGGGCACCCTGGGGTTCAATTATATCTATGGCGGCTCTATATAGGATTAGTCTCTCATCTCTGGGAGGGTGGAGAGGAGGGGAGAGGAGAAGGAGAATGTCACCCAGAATTGCAAAACCTTGGATGAAAAATGTAGGTGTGAGCGCTCTTTCTGGAACTTTAAAGCGAGTTTAATTCAAACGAAACAACCCAATAAATAATACCTTGCAGCTGACTTTGAAATGTTCGCACCGGTGCTACTGAATTCTACAGCTGCAAACTTTCATTCCCATCATAAATGACATGCTATAATTATATTTTTTTACAAGGTTCCCTATATATGTTGATTTATTTTTTAATTTCTCTTTCATTAATAGTCTTTTTCTTCCTTGGGAAGATAAGGTGATCTGAAAAATGCCCACTGGCTTTTTCAGTGACCCTTTTTTTGGCGTGACAATGCCAATAATAAAAACTAATTTCCTCCTCTGATTTCCTCATCTGTACAAAGCAAAGATTCCTTCTGCCCGTGCTTGCAAGTTATTTGGAATACAAAGGCCACCAAATAACTCGTCTAAAACCCGTACATATTTTTTCATCTTCTCTTTAGGAGCTCACTTTTTAATCCATTAACAATCACAAATAGCAAACCAAGTCACGGGTGGTTTGGGTTCCCCCCGTTGCAGTATGTCACTGCTATAATTGATTGCCAGTTAACTTGTGTTAGCCAGCCAGTTCAGTAAGCCACAAACATTCATCTCCTGGAATAAATGTTTGCAGACTGTCTATACTAGCATTTACAAATGCATTATCTAACCAGAGTTAATTCCAGCCATCCTTTAACAAAATTAAATCTAGTCTAGAGAAGAGCTCTGTTATTACTGCTCCTTGTACATCTGCTTCTTGGATTGTTTAGATGGGTTATTTGTTATTGACAGCATTGCGTTACTAACTCTCACTTCAGGGCTTTCCTGGAGCTGGCCTTGTCTGACTTTCCTCCTTTTTATTTTTGGCTGCCATGACTGCCTTAGTCTCTGTGACACCTCTTGAGAGCCCTTCCTGAGCCCACGTGTGGGTCGTCTGTCTAGCACAAGTCTCTGTTTTGCCAGTAGGGCAGTCTGCTCCTCTTCATGGTGTCTACACATTGATGCACATCAGCATGGCTGATGGCTGTGGAAGTATGTGACATCCTGTCTTTGTGCCCCTAAATGTACCTCCCCAAAGCGATGGTTAAAGAAGGGCATGAAGAGACAAGAAATCCCCAAACAAATTACAAAGTGTCCAGCTAAGACAGCAGGAAGGTCAGAGAGAAAAGACACAAGACACATTTTGTGCTTCTCCTTTTTTGTTTTTGAAGGCAGAGAGGAAAGTGGGAGGGATAAGGGAAATAGTAGGGCAACGGCAGGAAACCATCAGGAAAAAGCATGAAGAAAAACCAAGTAAATTAAGATGGTCTTCAAGTTGCAGTTTCCAGTAGATCCGGGAAGTGATATTTGAGCTTTTGGTGCTTCAAAGGCTGTAGAGGGATGAGGGATGTAGTAACATCAGTGTCGTGGTTTGGCCTCAGCTAGCAACAAAGAACCACCCAGCCACTCACTCCACTCCCACAGCCGTGGAAAAAAAAAAAAATCGACAGGGCAAAACTGGTAGGTTGAAATAGTGCAATTTAACAGAACAGCAAAAGGGAAGATGAAAACAAAACAGTAACACCGATAAAGGCATAGGAAGTCGTGATTACAGTACCTCCGCGAAGCGCACCGCCAGGACCCGCACCACCACAGCCCACCCCCAAATGGCAACTGCTCTCCTCACCTGGCTAGCACCTCTTATAGCCCGGGCATGGCTCACGTGGGATGGAATACCTGCCCCTGCCGGCTCCCGGGGGAAATTAACCCCATCCCTGCCAGAACCAGGACAGTCACGCAGCTCTTATGTGGGCCAAGAAGAAGCTTTCGAGCCCAAGCTCATTTTGACTATAGGAAAAAAAGCTGTGGAAATCTGTGCTTTAAAGCCAAGACACGTTTACCACGGAGCCTCTATTGGAAAGGAGAGGTTGTGAAAAGCAGCACTGTAAAAGAAAACATCTTTAGGAATGAGCAAAGATGATCCAGTGAGCCCAAGGGGAGATGGTAATCCAGGCTTGTACCTTGCTTGCATGTGTTTACAATCCCTTAAAGCACAATTTGGCCTCCCTTCATTAAAATGCCTCCAGACGGGCCCAGGGCTGTTTAGGTAAGGGCATAAATGTTTTGTGAAGATGAGGGTCCTACTGACAAATTGCCAGGAGGCTGAGTCACACTTAATTTGCATATAAATTGCAACCATTTTTATCAAATATAAATGCAGACAATCGTAATAGAGCATTTGCTTATTCTTCCTTCTCCTTTGAGAGACAAATACAAATTGTTTGCCTTTAAGTTTAATATTAAATAGCTGCACCACCTCAACATTGCAAAAAGTGGAGGAGAGGGAGAAGAAGTTGGCAGTTGAACCTTATTTAGGACCCTGGCAAGCCAGATCTGGCCAAGCAAGGGCTTAGTGGATACCCACATGAACCATTTGATACCTTCAGGTAAACCAAAGGTGAACAAGTTCAAGCTGAGGGACCTGCCAGGTTAGTTCCACAACTGGCAAAAGCTCAGACCAAATGCAAAATTTAATTGTACCTGATATTTTTATTTAACTCAAATCTGATTACTCCCTAATTAGGGCTCCTGCAGTTCTGGATTGAAAGGTTCGAGTTTTTTTCCAGTGAATATTCTGGTAGTGGGGATGTTGGCTCTGATAACATCAGGAAACTTGTAGTCAAAGTTTTAGGTAATGGGTCAAAAACATTGCCTAACACACTAAATTAGACTGTCCCCGATTCCCAAAAAGGCCACTTGCCCTGACCTCCTCCTGTCCTTCCTGAGCTTGCTAACTGGGGTTTGCACAGTGTTAGGACACTAATGCTAACATTTTTACCACTGTTCAGAATTGATTTCATTCACAATGTAAACACTGTGTCTGCTATTAGCCAGATGGTATAATCTTTGGCTTTTAGTCTTCTTTATGTTTAACAGTGACATGGGTTAAGAATATTGCTATTAGCTTCTAATAATACATAGTGCTAATAATCCCTTTCTATAAAGTGCAGAGGGCTGTGAAGAGCCAGAAGGAAAGCCAGCTGATGTGAGGCCAGCAGCAAGAAATCACTGTTAGAAGGCCTGAGGAAAGGATGCTAACAGGTGGCTCTCCGTGCCTGTGCAAAGGGAGCCAGGGAGAAGGCAGTAGAGCTTGGAGGTAAGGAGAGGGATGCTGTATTCATGAGCCTAGGACAAAGAATGTTTTCATTTGTGCACAGAAAACCTGGAATTAGCTGAATGTGCATTGGCAGCAACAAAGTTTCTCTGTGTGTGATGGAGAAACTTGTAAGACCTCATCTTTGCCTCCTCCGACTGTTAGAGGGCAGCCAGCAGACAAGGTTTCCCTTTTGGTGCTCTGTTTTCTCTCACTGTTTGGAAGAAGCTCTTTGTCTCTTTTTTCTTTAGCTTACAGCTAACATTTTCTTCTCCCCTGTTGTCTATACATGTGGTTTCTTATTCTTCACAGCCAGTGCTGTGAACGTACTGAGAACTGAACTTGGCTCTGAGCAGTGTGTCCTAGCAATCTCTTCCAAATTGCACTAATATCTTCCCTGGGTTTGTGGAAAGCCTGTCAGTTTTTTTCACTGGCAACAGTGGATGAAACTGCAGCCAAATTACTACCAGCACAGTATACAAAGGATGAATCCATGTATCCAGAGCTCTGGGGAGACCATCATCTACAGAAGTGCTTTTCCTCACCCTCCTCCCTCAAAATAGTGATTGAAAGGAGAGAAGAAGAAATTCAACTTCCATGGTCTAAGCATGATCTTGCTCATTGTCATCTCCACCCCTGGCAACACACGGTGAAATCAAACATTCACAGACACTCGTACAGCTTGAGGCGTAGGTGACGCCAAAGTAGAGCCCCATGTGCAAATTTCTTTGCCAACTTTTAAACACCTAAGGACACTAATAGCACAGAAACTATCATCTGCCTTCTTTCCCAGACTACCATATCAGCTGACGCAGCTGGGGATTTGGTAAAAGGGACATGTGTTTTCTGGATAACGTAAAATTGAAAATGTCTTTTGGAGAATGTTCTTTAAAGGCGGCTTTGTAGCCTTTAGTTTATTTCTTGCTTATGTGCAGCAATTTACATCAAAACTAGTAGTCAAAGATGGGTTGTGCTGTGATTTACATGCTTCTAGCAGTGCAACAGAGCTTTAATATATAAATGAGAATCAAGTCAGGTTTTTCAAGCACCTGCCTGAGTATCAGTATTGCAGGAGAGTCTTTCTAGCCATGGCTTAGTCTTACTAGAGAGAAATAAATGCTGTAGGCAAAGGGGGGTGAGACAAAACACCAGTAAAGGAGAAAGATTGCTGGTCTCCTCCCTCTAAAATTGTGGGATTTAATATGCTCTGAAAACCACGCAGTGTTGTTACACATATACACGTCGAATAGTCTTGGCCTTTGGTATCACAGTAACTAGCATGATTAAATGAGGGTATACACATTATAAATGAGGGTACCCACAAGTGAGGGTAATCCACACCTCAAGGAATAGCGATCAATACATACAACAATGATCAACAGTCTGACTTTTCATCATTCCAGAGCTGCTCCCTAAAAAGTTTAGACATTTATGTTTTATAATTGCAACTTGTTTCTATGTGAACAGTAAATTAGTGCTAAGGGAAGGAAAGAAAACATTGTTATTTACTGCAGAAAGGTCATTCCTTCAAAAGAGGTTTCCTGTCATACATCTGTCCTAGGACAATTTGTTACATGCAATTTGTACATTGCCAAATTGTATCAACAGTTGCAGAGCTTATTAAAGAAAATTTTAAAACCCAGCAGCAAAAACATTAATTATACAAAATGTCTAAATGGAGAATTGAACTGGGAGTCTTATCAAGAGAAAAAAATGAATCCTTAACCACAAATAACTTAAACTGTGTGTCAAGAAGTCGAATGGACCCAATAGGCAAAATGCAGTGCTTTGAACTCCAGAAATCCCTGAGTAGGGCTCTTTAGTGGGCCTGACTTTATCTTCTTGCCTGGTCTCTGTGACAAGGCTGACCTGTCCACCCTGAGATGGTTGCTGACACGTGTGACAGGGAAGGAGAGGATCTTCCATTGACCCCAAACATCACCGGCTACAGTGACACTGTTGCATCCTCAGGCAGAGCTGCTGAGGTTGGTTATGCATTTTACCCACAGCTGTAAAGCCTCCAGGCAAGGACAAGCCTGGACCCCCATCAGCTATGTGGTGTGACAGGAGCCAAGAGCAAGAAACCTCTTGCAACTTTGTGCTCTCTACCCTGGAGTGCACCTGCTGCGGTGCCTTCTCCACATCGGACCTTTGGAAACCTCTTGGCTCAATGTGTCTCCACAGAGAGGTCAAAAAGAACCTCTGCTGTGACTGATACCTTCCTTGGGTAGCTTTTCTCCATGGAGGAAGTCCTTTCGTGTTCAGGATCCAGGACAGGCACATGGATGGAGCTGAATCACCCCTTTCAAGGTGATAAAACCTCTGAGTTCCTTCCATTTTACTCACCCACCCTTTGTTACATCATTATGAGGTGATACCTCACTGAGTTTTCTGTCCCAGGAGCAAGATACAGAGTCCAGCGGAACTGATAGATACCAGCTGGCTGTGGCACCACACACATACACACATATGCCCTTTTACTTTTTGGAGAATAGAAAACACTACTCTATCTTGTTATTCAAACTAAACAATATCCCAGGCACTAATCCCATTTCTTAACAACCCCAATGTAACCTCATATTACTTTATCATTTGGGGATTTGCCACTGTAATATTTTTATATTATTCTTAGCTAAGTCTAGCAAAAAAATTAAGCCTTTCTTTCTTATTGTCCTTTTGTGAAAATTTTTTTAATCCTAAAAGCATATGAGAACCTCTTTTTCTCCAGTAGTCTATAATGCATAAATATTTTAAGTAAGTAGACTGGAAGATATCCTTCAAACTTCAATAAAAATGTTCACTCAAATCACAGATTTTTTTTTTTAATAGCATAGTTGGCATTAACAATTAATAAACTAATTTTATTTTTTTGAATAAAAGTGGAGATGTGAACAATGCAAAATAATGACTAATGTTAAATCAATAACAATTTCGTGTACTTATAATTCCTGTTTTCTTTCTGATAGCTATAAGTTTTGAATGCTATTCTAAAGTTTACAGAATCTGATTCTTTTACGTAAATATTCTCCATGTGATATTATATTTCAGATGGAGCTCTTTGGCAGCCTTGGGTTTTGACTACTAAAACACATCACTAGTAAATAATTAAACATGAGAGATTGAACTTAGTAAATGCTCTAGTGAGAAGATGGCACATTTTCCCTCACAGGCATGTAATAATAAATGCTGTTTGACCAGTTAAGCAAGCAGCAGGCAGAAATAAAATCTTTACAGCCTAATCCAAAACTTGCTGCAGTCAATAGAAACAGACCCATTAACATCAAAGGATTTTAGATCATCTCTGTACTGAATTAGCGTGTGTATTATTAGAATGGCTCGGGACAAAGGGAATTAGTAGTTACCGATGACAGCAATTCAGCCATCTCCTTTGTTATTCTTGCAGGATGCTTTGCCTTTGTGTGCATGGATGTTGTGAGACACAAAGGCTTCTCAAAGAAGAAGGATATGTAATGTTGGGTTTCTTCTGAAGAGAAGAAACCTTTCCTTCCATGAAAATAAATGAGAGTACTCTCATGTGACATAACAAGGCCGTGCGTCTGTTTAGAAAAAGCCACAGATGGCAGTTTTAACTCCAGAAATTAACATGTACAAAACTTTATTTGGATGGAAGAAAAGAGAAAACAATGTTTCTACACCATGCATACACTGCATGACCAGCCACATCATCTAACTTCAATGTACAAGTGACAAACCATGGATCCTTCTGCTGCTAATGGAGAGAAGCAGAAAGAGAACTTGGGTGTGCTGAGTCACACAATGCAAGGCTTCACTGGCTACACTGCAAACACGCCTGAAGTTAGGGGCTCTGAATATTTAGGTGTAAATCAATCCAGATCACTGTAAGCTTGATTCAGCTCACCACAGAAAGGTTCTCAAAAGCCCTGCACAATATAAAGGCACTACCTTTTGAGAATAAAACTAAACACCTTTTAGCTCTGGTGCCATTTTTTTAGATACAATTCCCTCAATTATCTTCTCTGGTTACTCTATGTTCCTTTCTAATCTAAAATGTTTGACCATGGCTGTGGGCTGCTTACTACTTCACGGATCTGTGCTCCTCTTCAGCCACAGGTACATGCAGCAATAATCTTGTCTTTTTGTCCAGTGCAATTTGGAAGAGATTGCTAGGACACACTGCTCTGAGCCAAATTCAGTCCTTGGTACGTTCCCACCAAAATCGACAGTTTTGCTTTGACATTGTCATAAGACCCTATTGACTTTCTAAGCAAGTTGCCCTCCACCATGTGCTTGATTCAGTTCACTAAGTTGTAAAACTGGAAAAATGTGAACTGTGTTTCCTTTGAAAAAGAAATTGAAAGACCTTTTTCAAAAAAAAAAAAAACAAAACCAAAAAACAGAGGGAAGTTCACTTAATGGACTTAGACTGCATTAAACCTGCTATAAAATACCATACTGGTTATTATATTATTCCTACCATTTTTATTGAATAAGAAAAAAAATACCCAAAACAAAAAGCCTCTAAAACTTCATAAAATCTATTTTTAACATTGCTTGATTTAACCTTTTAAGCAGTTTATAGGTTTCTATCTGTTTTCCTTCCTTTCTTTTTAATTTATTTTTGTATTACTATTTATGTCAGGAGCAACAGTTTCTGCATAAGGTTATGACCGGATAGGTTAGAGTTTTTTCACCCAACTATCCAACGACCAATCAGAGCAGCAAAATGTTACAAAACAGTTCAATGCCATTGATATTAGTAGCAGCAGAGTCTTAAACCACATGATTCAGCACTACACTAGCTGAAAGATCACGCCTTGGATGTAACGGGTAGTATAGCAATAACAAGAGCCAATAAGTAATTAAGAAAAGATGGTCAGGGTCTTTTGGGGTCTTTTTAAAAATGACCTGCAGGAGCTGGTGACCAGCTGAAACTTTATGACTGGGAGAGGCTACTGTTGCTGTGAGACCAACACACACGCACTCACACCCAGCACAAAATGAAGTGTAAGATTTCCTTTTTGCTCGAAGCCAGGCTGATTCCGTAGATAGATTTGGGGGGATGATAGCTTGGATTGTCTCTCAATGCTCCATTCGACTTTTAATAGTAGGTATAAAAATTTTATCTGATTTTCTACTTTACTCTTTTGAAATATTAACCATTGATAAATTATTAAACTAAATATAAAGTGTTACAAATGTACGTACATTTCATAAAGAGGTCTGCACAAGCGAGCTACATGCTGGGACTGCTTCTGCCACACAACAAGGCCAGAAACCAGTTCCTTATCTCTTTTCTGTTTTTTTCATATGCCCGTTTGCCCAGGTACTTCCAAGGTAGTTACATGCCTGTGTGGTGTGATAAAACGCAACAAATCCTTACTTTAACTCTTATTTCTGCCTTCTCTCAACTCATTGCTCTCCTCATCATCTTCTCCCCTTTTCCCCATTTGTAAAGCCTGTACAATCCCATCTGGACTTCCTATGAAACTTCACTAAATGTGCTTACTGGAAACGGGTTAATAAAACTGCTGACCTTGCAGCTGGATCAGAGCCCAAACATGCCTGTGTGATCTCTTTTGCTTCATAGGCTCTCAAACTCCACAAGAT
The DNA here is from genome assembly GCF_000708025.1 of Charadrius vociferus. Taxonomy (NCBI): domain Eukaryota; kingdom Metazoa; phylum Chordata; class Aves; order Charadriiformes; family Charadriidae; genus Charadrius; species Charadrius vociferus. The sequence continues at coordinate 5,562,307 of NW_009648925.1, read as the reverse complement.
ACTGCTTCTTCCTGGACCGGAACTAGAAACTTTAGCAAGCTATTTATGCTCAATGCATACTGAAGGCGGCAATACCTCTTCCTTATCCAGAGGATTTGAAATGTTTCTTTGGACTGAAAATCTATTTCAAATGGAAAGCTAGAGCATATCCCAATGTTAGCATTTTTCCCATTAAGAATTTACACACTCTTTCAGGACTAGTGCAGTAACCAGGGTCAGTTTAGGCTTAAATTCACCAAAGGCTGATGCTGTGCACTTCAAAGCATCTCTGTGTGGTACTACACCTTTAACAGTGCTTATAATACAGCAAAGTCACCATGAGAAGTGATTTCTTAATTACCTTAGACGCTTTGCTATGTTGAATTAGGGTCTAACATACTTTGAAAAGAATCCTTCATAGGATTAATTTTGTCCATTTGGTCCTCAAATTGGCTATGAAAAAAATCAAAAAGTCCAAAATGAACAGCCAGCCTTATTGGAAAATTTCAGCTTTCTTCAGAAGTTTCAGTTTTCCATTAAGTAACAAAAAGGAAGGAACAGGGGAGACAGGGAGTGTGAAACTGTCCATTTTTCTCAAAATATTCTTAGTAAGGGGCCCAAAGAAGTCTATTATCCCATTCTAAAGCAGTTTCAGTATATTTTTGTTTTAAACCAGCCTATATTCAACCAATCTGTTCTTAAGAGGCCTTAGTGATGAAAACTATAAAACCTCGCCTACTTGTTTCTACCATAATAAATTTCTGTCCTTTGAGGTCTAACTGAAATACAGCCCTGATGGACACATCAGCCTGATACTTCTCACCTAGATATGCACACATAGAGAAAAGATCGAAATTAGGATTTCCTGTGACTCTTCTTGTGCCTTCATCTTCACTCTCTTTTCCCTCTGACTGCCCAAACCACGCTGTGTCCCCCATAGCTCATATCTTTTAAAACTCTGGTCATTCTCTGTCCACTTTCCTGGGGTCCCTTCAACTGGTCCATGTCCTTGCAGAGAGAGGTAACACTGCGTTACCACAGCCATGTGCCCCCCACGATCAGCTGCCTCCCACAGTGGGTCCAGTCACCCTGGAAAATGAAATCTCACTTGGGAGCATGGAGGAGCATGATGGGTCTGAATTGCAACTCCTGAGCACTGTCCTGGCAAAGCAAAATATTGACATTCCATGATTTGGGAGATGCTGTTCCATCATTCCCTGAAATGCCAAGAATCCTACCATAAAGAGAAGAAAAAAATCCGATTTGCTAATCATGACAGTTATAAAAAATCAGGAAAAAACAGAAAGAGTGAAAATTGTGCCAGCTCTTAGAGAGAGCTGTGTGCACCAGGGAGCAAAACTTGCAGCTCACTCAGATACTGTTTGTATTATGGACTTCAAAGAGACACTCTGCAAGTCATTTGAGGAAGAGTCTAAATGCCACCGTGGGTATTATTTGGCCTTATGTCATTCCAGTAGCTTTAGCACTATAAAGAAAAATGTCAAATCTGGCCCTAAGTATTTGAAACATGGTGAATTACCCTGAATGTTAGCTGTATTAAGTTACCGTGAAAATATAAGCCTTACCAAAAGTAATTAGCACTCATACCTTGGTTTACATTGGCAATGTACTTTGTGGATAAGAGCCTAACAGTGGTATTAAAGTTGTGCACGTTGTGCTTTATCAGACTAATGGATAGTAGCCCTTCAGGTTAAAGGGTTCAGAATAATGGAAGAAAATCCAGGTGCAATTTGCTACTGTGGTTTTGCTTTAATATCTAGTCCTTGCAGGGTTAGCTGCTTCCTCTGCTTGCTGGATTACCTACATGTTTGTGATTTCAAGTTGCCATGAGACCATTTGCAATACCTACACATTTATTTGCTTGGTTTCAAGAATTACAGGAAATGTCAAGTATGAAAAAAGTGGGAAGACAGATCAAGAAACTGGCAGCCAGAATCTGGCTTTTCTTTTCCCATTCTTTAAATGGCATTTCTTACTTTGAGCCCACAGGCAGAAGGATCACTGCATGTTAATGGGGCCATGTTGCACCTCTACCTATATTTTGCTTTTTTTTTTACTAAGAAAAGCAAGAGACAGAGCTGCTGTCCTTCCCCACAGCTTGCCATAGATCATCCCCTTTTTTGTGGCAGGATGTCTAGTTTGAAAGCTTGGTTATAATGACAAAAATGCTCCTATGTAACTGTGTTTACTGACCTAATTAAACTAAGATACAACTGGGCTGTGAGCAGGCTGATGAGTATCCAAAGCCAAATCGGAGTTCTGTGAGTACAACCTTTGGAAATGTGACTTACCCCTTCTGCTGTACAACACTGCAAAATTACTTCTTGAGTCAATACTCATCTTTACTACTTTAGCTCAGCTGAACTCCCTAAAAGAAAAACAAAAATCCAAGGTTGCTCAGAGCTCAAGACTTTCCCTGAGGAGGATATCAGATAATAACAGCATCAGCCAAAATAATCTAGGACCTTTTACCATCAAAAAAATTATTTCATTGATCAGCCATGTAATATATCACATTTTCTGAAGCATGGAAAATTAAATGAAAACTAGTTATCTTTAATGTTCTGTCAACTTAAAAATAATCTTTTCATGAGTGCTATATATATAAACCATATATATATTCATGTTTTGTTTCTCTGGAAGCAAGACAATTTTGTTAACTATTTACACAAAGGAAGGAATTTTCTTATTGCTGCACAAGTACCCTGGGAAGCTTCTTCCCAGAAGTCAGTAATGTCTCTGTATTGGAGATATCCGCTGGGTAAGAAAATCTCTAGTCTCCAGACAATGCTCAGAGAAGGATTTTATAAAACACAGAAGTCTTGAAAGGGATATAAACCCACATGACTCAGGCTTTAATGCAGGCTCTGACTAGCAGAGGTTAAGGCAATTTTTGTGGGCAACTTCCTCCATAATTAATTACTGTGGGGTTTCCTGCACCATGTTTGCAGGTTGTATCAGCCATTGCTAGCGACAGAATTTATGAATATTCTGTCATTACAGTCTGCTCTGACAATACTAATTTTACAGTAGAAATTGGCACCTTTTATAAAAGAAGAAGTATGTTTTAATTGGGATGTCAAAATTAATTCTAATATACTTAAAATTATCCTGATGGTTTGATAACTCTCTAAATGTTGTGTGCTAAGTTTACTTTCTAAAATGCAATACCTGAGGTAATCCAGCTGAATTCTGTAACAGGACAGAAGGTAGACCCAGATCTGTCTCAGTATTAGCATTGAAAATACACCAGTTCTCATATAAATTAGTGTGGGGAGGGCACCATGGTGGGCTGCACCTTGGGTAGGAGGTCATGTGTATTTTTTTTTTAACTGCATTACATCCCTGGTGTGACATCCCTGGATATGCTCTTTTCCATCACCGTGACATGCTATGTTGAAGTAATGCATTGTAAGTGAAGAAAGTACATTACCATAAGGAAATCTTTCATAAAATCGTGTCAATGGGAAGTAACACATTCCATTCAGACCAATCTCCCTGATGGAAAAGGGTGCTTGGAATTAGTAGAGATTGTCTAGCTCCATGGATAATTTATCAGTGCCACCAGCTGATCTCTAGAAAAGGCTTAAAAATAACAAAAGACTACTAATCCATTTTCAAAAAAAAAAAAGATTGAAAATGTGTTTCAAAAGCTCATTGGTGCTTCTCGTATTAAAAAGCTTACCCTGGTGCATTCCATCTATGGCTTTAGACTATTCTTCACATCGTTTGCATGAAGAAGCTTACAGCTCTCCCCAGACAGAGAGCGGATTACAAATGTTCGTAAGTCAATAGCCTTCACATTTTAAAGTATTTGCTTATTAAAGGCTACTTTAGAAAGTTCAGAATCAAAACCTTGCTATTCCTGTTTGACATGAAAACCTTGGCAGTTTCCTAATGCTGGGTATAAAAATGATGCTTTACATTTCTTCTACAGTTTCCCTCCTAGGACCTCCAGGTGCTTTGGATAATTAACATAACTTTAATATGTATCCCTGGAAACATCCTTCTGCAGTACAGAACTCTTTACACTACCTTCTTGCAAGAAGAGATCACAAAGCTGGCACCCAAAGGCAAGCAATTCAGTAGTTCGATTCCTACTCATGTGAAAGGGGGTTTTGACAGATTGTTGATAGATTTGATATTGTTAGGACTGAAGGACCTTCCATGGGCACATTGGCCGACCTTCATAACAGTGAAGGATTGTGCCCAGTCAGTCTCTAAGCTCATAATCCCATGAATATGGCCCCAAGACTCAGCCTTTCTGCATCCATTTGCATGCAGATGATGCTCTGGCTTTGCTCAGATCTCAAAGGAGGAAAAGGCAATGTGATCATGCTGTCTATGCATCCTATAGCGTGTCCTTCCCCTCCGCAACTCTGAATCTGTGAAGAATTTTAAGCAATTGGGACATAGCAAAAGAGACCTCACAGATGGTCCAATGAATATTATGGAAAAAAAAAAAATATTATGGGTCTCAGAACTGCAGTATTACTGTGGTAGAGCTCTGGGGACATAAGACACAAATCCACAAAAGACTCTCTTCAGGAGCCAGGATGCTCATGGACCAGGTTATTATAGTGGGACAGATAAAGCAATTCAAATTGCAACACAGACAGGGAGAAATATGTAGGGCTAATAGTAAAATAACATTGAAGTTTTTGTAACTTTCTCTTAATTCTCCCTAGAGGCGGTAGCACAATGATTATTCTATATTAAAAAAAAAAAAAAAAAAGAACCACAAAAACAAAAGTGTTTAACAAATATAGTAAAAATCCTAGGTGCAAATAGTCTGTTGCAGAGCCAGAGGCAACACTTAGTTTTACTGACTTACAAGCTATAGCTGTAACCAGTTCATCCTCTTGTTTAATAGGGACTGAATGGCTGGTTTGGAAAATAGAAGAAAAAAAAAAAAAAAAAGAAAGAGAAAGGAACAAGATTTAACGAAACTCTTGGGCCTGATCCAAACAACATATATTAGACAAAAACAATTAGACAATCTGGTGGGGCAGCAGCGAAGTTGCAACTGTTTTATGAGTGATGACTTTTCCTTTATTGACTCTGGCCTAACTGAAACATGCTGGTTTTGTGGGATTACTAAACTGATTAGTAACAGGAAGAAAAAATACATTCTGGTAAACAGCCTCTGCGGGTGAGATTTCCAGTTGTCTTTGTGTCATGGTTTAACCCTAGCCGGCAGCTGGGATCACACAGCCGCTTGCCCACTTGCCCCTGGTTGGGATGGGGAAGAGAGTCAGAAGAGTAAAAGTGAGAGTACTCATGGCTTGAGATAAAGACAGTTTAATAAATAAAGCAAAAGCCACACACGCAAGCAAAGCAAAACAAGAAATTCATTCACCACTTCCCATGGGCAGGCAGGTGTTCAGCCATCCCCGGGAAAGCAGGGCTCCATCACGGTAATGGTTACTTGGGAAGACAAAGGCCATCACTCCAAATGTCCCTCCCTTCCTTCCTTCTTCTTTCCCCAGTTTTATATGCTGATCATGATGTCACATGATATGGAATATCCCTGTGGTCAGTTGTGGTCAGCTCTCCCAGCTGTGTCTCCTCCCAACTTATTGTGCACCCCCAGCCTGCTCGCTGGTGGGACAGTGTGAGGAGCAGAAATGGCCTTGACTGCTTAGCAACAACCAAAGTGCGCTATCGACATTATTTCTCGTCCCAAATCCAAAACATAGCACTATACCAGCTGCTAGTATGAAAGTTAACTCTACCCCAACTGAAACCATGACGTTTTGGATCATATAGATGCATTAAAAGAACATACAACATTAGTTTTAACAATCCTTATTGTTTCCCAAATGAACTCACTGGCAGGTTGATTCTTCTGCAGATTCCTTCCTAAATATTAAGATCTAGGAAGAAAACAAATGGAAGAGCCAAAGTATCGCTTTCTTGTATCTCTGGAAGACCTAAATGTAGTTTCAAGCTCTCCCACAGACGGCTCTTTGGTCTACTCAGAATATTTTTACCAGTTCATTGTTTCACTTGCAAGAGACATGATTTTCTGCTGCAAGAGTTAAATCAATACCATTTTATAAATTGTATCACTGTAAAAATTCTTCATAGCTGGGTAGTATATTGCACTTTCTGGACAAACATAAGATCTATTACTACAGGTACCCCAATACAGATATACATGACTCTACTCTTACAGTGCTGTGCCATTTTTATTACACTAGAATTTTGACAGCAACTTCATTTTTGTGCTATAAAAAGCTCTACTAATGTTATTTAATACTTGTGCCTCAGTTCTCTCTCTCTTTTCTCCCACTTAGAGTGAAGATGACTCTAATTTTGTTCCACCCACTGCATGTCATACCTGTCTAAATATAAAATTCCTTTAGGTCAGAGTCTTTTATTTAAAGTGAGCATGTGTGTATATACATATACTCTGTGCTGAGCATCCTGGGTACAGTGATAACTGCTCAAGAAAAGATAGTAAAGGGATGTACTGGCCTCTGCTCCAATTAACATCTTTAAAGCAATTTGGAAGTAAACCGAAAAGATGCACCCTGGATTAATCAGTGGTCACAGGCTCCATGTAAAATTTACTGAGTGAAACACGAATGCCTGAGAAATGCTCAAACAAACTGTTGATAACTGTAATGGAAACTAGGGTATGATTTGGATCTTATTTAATTAGGGCTACTCAGCAATATTATGATAATAGAAGAATTAATATTAGGAAAAACCTTAGCCATAGTCTAGCTATATCTAGATAGACATAGGAGCAAAGAGAAATTGATATGGATATGGATGTAGACATAGATACAGATACAGATAGAGATGGAGATAGAGATGGAGATGGAGATGGAGATGGAGATGGAGATGGAGATGGAGATGGAGATGGAGATGGAGACAGATAGAAGTGGGGGAAAATTTCCAAGTGCTGAAAGCCCAAATGCTGGGATAGAAATCTGAGTCTGAGAGTCCCCATCTGTGGCACAGGGAGCCACCTCAGTGAAGCCCAGTAGGGCAGCCTCCAGATGTTAACTGAGCCAATTCAAACTGCCTCAATAAATGCCAGCTAAAACATGTCAGTAGCTGTCCTACCTTCGCTTCCTGACACTGGCATAAGTGACTTACAGCACTCACATAACTGAGGATACGAAAGGGGGAATAAGACTCGACTGGCTCAGTGACTGAGTTTGTCTGCTTTGGAGGATTGTTAATTATTATCCTCTTAACTGAGTCACCCTTATGCGCAGCTTATCAGCCCAGGTAAGTAGACAGGCTGTTGAAAAAAGAAACTGTCTTTACTTCTCACTTTGACCTTTATTTGACAATTTCTCCTTTAAAAACCCAGACCTACTGTTTACGGTATTTATCCTATTTAATAGTTGATTGCACACCACCTAATCTCTTGGTCTTGGCCTAATCCATCCATGCCATGGATTTTTTTTACTGCTGCCAATACTGGACTGTCTTTATTTATCACAGCCATCCTCACTACATCTTCTGAGGAAGGCACATCAATCAAGTAACCATCCTGATTCACCACATCCCAGGATAACAAGAATTGCCTTGTTCTGACTGTATATTTTTTAACTGGTTTTATTGTTTTTAACAATAACACTTAGCTGTCTCACAGGGAAGCAGCATGAGCTGTTTGCTGCATTAGGATGGGCTTTCAGAGGTGACAGGCAACTTCCACCTACCCCGAACATTTCTCTCAGGACTTTTCTCACCCTTCCAGGCTCTGTTCCCCTCAGCAGTGGGGAGCAGGCTGGCCACACACACAGAGTGCAGGATTCACCCTGCTGCCTGCTGCCCCAGTGGGCTTGAAGGAACCCTCCTCTCAGAGGTGATAAAGCAGAAGGGTTGTGTGACCACCAGAGAAAGGGTCTGTGATGTCCTCAGCCAATTCCCAACTGGTCGTCAGCTCACTTTGATATTTCCAAATCGCTCCTGAATTTTTCCCTGCAATGCAGAAAGGCACTGAGGAACATCCTGGTGAATCACGAGTGTCCTTGTGCCTATTTACCCGCCCTGGTCCTGCCATTCACACCCCGGGTCAGTGTTGAGGAGTTGGGAAGGGAAGGTGGGGTGGCAGGAGGGCAGAAGTCGGGATCCTGGCGTCATGTTTTCTTATCTTGGGCAGGAAATCTTCCGTCCCTGCAAGGGACAGAAAGTCTGACATTTAGGCCTGATCCAGGAGCTCTTCTACAAAGTCTCACTTTATAAATAAAAGCAAATAAATATATAAAGTCTACAAGAAAAATTACACCCATCAAAACATTCATAAAGCCGTGTATATTCACACACAAATCTGAGGACGTATAAAATTACAGCCTAAACCATTTTCCAAAGAAGTTCTCTTTAATTGGCACAAGGTGTTGAATTATGCAGAACAGATCTCAACAGAGATTTTTTTTTAATATAAAGTTAATTACTTTATCTTGGCTTGCAAGAGGAAGCACAATACTTTTTGCACTGACTCTTTGTATCAGAGACAGCTACTATCCATGTTACTCTGTTCATGTAATAAAAATCAAATTGCATCAATTCCTTAACAAAGCACAGCAGAGTCTTCCCTTAATAGAATTCTTATTAGAGAATCAGATACAGCTATCTCCAAAGAAAGGATTTTTAAAAGGTACTGGGATTTCTCTGTAGTTTATTAGATTAAGCAACACTGGAATTAGCTGCTGGGAGATGTCAGCTTGGAATAAGAACTGCTGGGTGGAAGCTGAGGCAATTAGGATACCCTCTGCTGTTGACACGATTCAATGGAAATTTTTGATTTTATGAGCCAAGCTGGGAGGTGAGAGGGGCAGAAGTGCTGCCAGTCAACATTTTGATTCTTCCATTGCTATCTGCACAGAGTTCCTCCCTTGCACCACAGTTTCACTCTCAGGCAAGGCCAGGTTTGCAAACCAAAACCCATTCCACTCCACAGCCTTTCCCGCAGCTACAGCATGGGAAACGCAGGGAAACTGGGGACTCGGGGCACTCTGCTAGGGTGGGATTCGGCTTAACTTCCTTGTACCCCCAAACCAGAAATATCTTAACAGGCCCAATCTGGGCTTGACAGTTTGTAAGGAAGCAAGTGAATTTTGCATGCCTTTGTTTTTGTCGAGAACAGTTTGCGCAGGCTTATTCCTAGCCTGAAATGGTATTCAGTTTGTGCCCTGAAGCATGAGGATTGATAGCCCTTGTCATTTGCTCCCAGCTAGTATAACTGCCGTTATCTTAGCAAAGCACACCCCATTGCCATCGGACTCCTCTGGAGGACAATTAGCAGAGCTCGACAGCTGAAATAATGACAGCAGGGCAGTGGCAGCGTGGCTGCAGTCGGGCTGCGAGAGAAACGGACCCTGCATACATCTCAGAGCAGCTCTCCACATCTCCCCAGGCCATGGCTGGTGACTCCAGTGGAAGCAGGAGGTTGGCAGGGTGTCTAGAGGCGGCTGTCAGGGCTGGCCAACCAACAGCTGCTGCAAACCCTTTCTGGTGACTGGAGCACTTCAGGCATTAAGGTTTTGGAAATCCCAGTTTGTGATATTTTAAATTACTGGTGCCAGACACCTCAGCCACCACTGCTTATGGTATTCTTGGCCACTGCCTTTAATTTATCAGTCCATAGTGGCCATGCAGAGTTCACTGTATACTCCAAACTCATGTCCAAACTGATGCTGGCTGTAAAATGCCAGGCAGCACCATGCCACCCAGGGTTACCCTACCCCTGCAGCATCCTCTTGCTCCAGCCCTCCAGAGCCGCTGAACTGGGGAAAATGAAATCACTTCTAAAACATATTCTCCCTTTTTGCAGTTATATTTTCTCTCCTGGCACATTGCTATGTAAAAGGCTTTTACAGACCAGGATTTTAAAAGGAATGCAGTTTTCCCACTTCCTCTCTGGCTGCGGTGCTTTAGAAGTGCATGGGCAGCACCTGAAATACAGGGGATGTTAAAGATCCAACAAGGCAGCTGTGTGAGGGCTCCAAGATTTGGAGAGGGAAGGGATGGCCAAAGAAAAGGAGCAGGAGCAAAGGCATTGCTTGCCAAAGCTGGGTGTTTTGAAAGGAGCATTGCCCCAACCTGCTGTGGAGCTGGATTGGAGCGCACCAAAGAGAAACGGCAGAAAGGTACACATTCCCATCTGCTCCTTCATTCCCCAGACAGGCAAAGGGACTGTTCCTCTTCTTGGGGGTCTACTAAAACCGAGGCAGGAGCAGCCACTGGTACCTGGCTCTGACAGCACAAGAGAGACATGCCGAGGCTGATGCTGAACTCGCAACTGTGTCAACTGCCAGGTTCCAAAAAAAGCCTGCAGGATGCAGTTCAGCGGCACTTTCTGGATTTGTTCCCTCCAACATGAGGTGTCGAACTAAGCTGTCACCCTCATGCCCTGCTACCATCAGCGGGCACAGATGGGACCTTCCACAGAGCGGTGGTGTCTTGTGTGGGCTGAGTTACACTCTGAAGGATCCTAATTTCTGAAACTGTTCTGGATGCAACTGTCTCTGAGTGTAGCAGAAACCTCCGGTGACTCTGCCGCTATCTTAGACTCTGAGCAAAAAAATCTGTAGCAGCGGGTGCAAAGATAGAGGTCTAACCACCCATCTTAACCATAAAAGCAGCAATGTGACTTTTGGATGGCTCCAGCATTAACCCCTTCACAGTTTGCATTGCTGGGACAGGGCATCTGGATTTTTGTTCCCCACCTACCTCAGGTTAGTGTCAGGAAAAAGTGCAAAGTGCTCGCCTCCGGCTTGCAGAGGTGTTTGAAGACAGGAGGCAAGTTTAAGTGGAGTTTGGCATCCCGTGGGGTGAACTTTTCCTGACAGCCAAAGCAATGATATTGAGCACTATCATTCTCTGCTGTGCACATCTTTGCCTGACCTTATCCTGGATGCATCCCCTTTGACTTACTTCTTTAAAGAGCCTAATAGATTTTCTTTAGCTTGAGGCAGAGCAAACCTCTGCTGGATTGAACTAATGTAGAAGTATTAGAAAAGATTGGTGCTGGGAATTTTTTTCCCTCTTCCCCTTGCTGCGCAATATGAAGAAAATGTATGACCTAAATCTGCCAAGCACCTTCAAAGGGAAGGAAGAAACACATGTGGAAAAGCATTAGAAAGCCACCCAGCTCCCTTTAATTATGATGAGAATGCCAACATTGCTAAATGAATAGAAAATAAACGGAATAAGTATTAAATGATTATGGTTTCCCTCACATATTTCTTTTCATCTATTCACCAGCAGATAGTTTTACAACATAAATAAATCTTTTCAGATGTAAACAAGTCTCCAGCACATACTGCCGGAGTTGGCGGTGGGGCTGTTGGCTGCCGGGTGGGGAGGGAAACAGCAATCTCCAGCACCCCCTGCAGCATCCTCGCCGAAAGTCAGGCTCGGAGCCTGCCTTGGCAAGGCGAGCGCCTCGAATCCTGCTCTGCTTACGAATATTTCTGGGATTTAAAACAGCAAAATGCACTTACATGCAGGGTTTAACACTGCCGGTTTCTTATTGTTTCTTGGTGTCATCCCCACACAGAAGGAAAACTTGTTTTGAAATCTCAAAGCTTTGTAGAGCGGGAAATGTAATTTCTGTCACAGCTCACATTCCCCAGTGGGCCCTTTCTGCTCCCGGCAGCCACAGTGTGAGTGGCCCTGTGGAAGGGGCCAGAGCACTGCAGGGGGAAGGAAGTTTTTCAAATCCCTAATATTTGGGAAGAAAACACATCTAGAGCTTTTGAGAGACCTGAAACTCTTCCCGAGGTTGGATGTAGAGTGACCACCATGTTGCTTTCCACTGGTCTGTCCCCTCTCTGCACCAGAGACACCATTACAGTCTCCAGTCCCGGCTGGCTCGTTAGGGTGGACCAAAAAAATTATAGTTAGACTCTTAAGCTCTTGAATGTCCCAATTTAATCCTTGGCTTGTTGACCAAATGTCTTTCCATTTCACCTGCACTGATCCAGCATCCACCTGCTGAGCTATTGAAATATGGAAAGAACATAACACGAGAACTGTATCCTTTTAAAATCCCTTCATATCACTGAAATAAGTTAATAACGGAGCTCCCACAATCGGCCACACAGCACCAGGTACTCTGTGCAGGGAAACGGCCCTGTGGGAACCCCCCCGGCGCAAAGCTCTGCAACCCTGCTAAGCAGCATGCAGATCTACACCGCAGACCAACCAGGCTCTGTCTCACCTTAATGTCCAGCAAAGAGATGCTCCCCAGTTTGGTTTGTTCCCCTTTTGGAGCTACCAGGGCGACGAGGCTGCAGAGCTGCCAGTGGCCTCCTTTATTTTGCTGAAATGCAAACATGAACTTTGACATGACTTTGTCTCAGAATCAGGATGGTCTGAGCTTGCTTTTTCCAAGCACAAGGGAAAAGAAAATTCACAAATTGTTCTTTTCTTTGCCAGACTGCTTCCCAGGCAGGTTTTGAGCAGTGCTAATTTGGCTCATCCCCACAGGCCTCCCCAGCGACAATTATACAACGGGACCCCTCTCTCGTGCGGCATTTCACGCGCTCAGACATGCATATGGGAAGAGGGCTGTTTGTATTGTATTTATATCCTCCTTCTTTGCATCCCCATGCTTCTGAAAGCCACGTGCCCCCCTCCCGCTGCCCCGCAGTGTCCAGCCCTTCCCTCCCACCCCTTCTGTGAAGAGCCTAATGTGACTTTTCTCCTCTGCCCTGTCCTCTTGTCAAGTCACCCTCCCGCGGAGCAGCTGCTGCTAGAGCAGATGTAAAATGGTTCAGTAACAGTCGCTAATATTAGCTTTGACACCAGCACAGAGAGGAAATAAATTCTTTTCTGGGGGAGAAGCACAAATTACTTAATGCAGCAGATCAGAGCAGCATCCGTGACAATGTTGGAAGAGAGCTAGTTTAATATCTCCCTGAATATAACACACACGCAAAGCAGAATAACTCTTCCCCACCATCAGCCAGTGTATAGCCTGCCCCAACTCGCCCTGCACAGCCTGTGGTGATTTCTCCCCAGCCTTGCAGGACTCTGGCCATTAATCTAGAATCTGTTTAGCAGTCCATAAAAAGCTACTTCCCAGGGCCTTGGCTGGGAGGAGAGGTGCTTCACAAGCTGGGCTTTACCGGGACAATTACAGCAGGCACTAGCACCAGCAGAGAGGTGGCCGCGGCATGTTGAGCTGGGGTGGCCGCTTGCTGGTGGTTAAGCAGGCACAGGTGACGGGAGATGAAGTGGGGTGACAAGCAGCACCCAAGCATGACCAATCCCCTCCATTTATGCATTTGGCAAAAGGCGTGCAACAGTCCCTCTGGTCACGGAGAGGAGTTTGCAGTGGATTGTGAGCCTAGACAAAGTATCAGGAGCTGACTTGAAAGAGTCTCAGCCTCCTCCTGGGCCAAAGAAGGCGAGATACGTGCCTTGCTTTGCAGCCAAATACCTGCTCTGTGCTCTGTACCATGAGGCCTTCAGCTCCAAAATCTGGTTTCCCAACAGCTCTGACTCCAGCGCAAACAAAAGAGGGATGAAGGGCCAGAGCTGTTGGGCAGAGTTTGGGGAGTCTGAAACCCTTCTGCCCACAGGAGTGTCCCATCCTCCGCTGCTCCGGCACACCTCCTCCACGGAGAACTGGATTTACTCTGCCCTGAATGATTTCTCCAAGGCAGTAGTTTGGATGGTGATTTATGGTGGCCTGAGCTGCAGGGGAATCATATCTCATTCACGTGCTGCATGCGGTGAGCCCGGTTTTTTGTGTGTACTAGCCCCCGCAGGAGATTTTTACCTCCCTCTGAAATCTCTGGTACGAGAGGGATTCAACAGGGATGGGATGACCTAGTATGCAAATGATTACATTCCTGACCTGGAAACTCCTTGTGTTTCTCCTTTGTTCTGCTTTTGGGATGAAAGCACTGAAAGCATTTCAGCAAAGTCGGTACCAGCTGCCCCTGTGGGAAATGCCTTCAAAGGGTCCCCTTTGCTAGCGCTGCAAGGCTGAACGCAGCTCCAGAAATAAAGACATTTGGCCAAATTCAGGAGCTGCACCCATTGACACCACTAGTAATTGGCCCATTGCCCCTCTGACTAGCTCTAATGGAAATCTTTGCCGGTCGTGGGAGTGTTGATCTGTTAATCACCAGAGCACGCACTGGCCTCGACTCTTAGCTGATTCTGTGGACAATTTCTGCTCAGGTTATGGATCGACGCTGCATGTGCAACGTAGAGTATTATATTCAGGCAGAAATAAAATAATGAATTCAGCACAAAGAAGCAAGAAACTGTTTAGATAACCTTAGGCTTCTTCTGCTAAGAAAATCAATACAGTTAGAAGCTCAGAAACTACCCACATTGCCAGTGGACTCAGGCTACAGAGCAACTGAGAACCCAATGTAAATGACCAGAGCTGTTTAGTTTCCTTTTTTTTTTGCTTGTATCACCTTTTTTTCTTTATAATTCTACCTGTTTGTGTGCAGTTTGCACCTACCTCGTACAATATCTTTGCCTGTAAATGTTAATTTTTTTTTAATCCAAAATTTTGGTTCATGGTGCCCTGTATCAGGAATGCTGCAGCCCTGTGAGTTCCCATGTCTTTTGATGATATCTGTTATTAGTCCACAGAAAACCTGGCATGGAAAAGACTGTGCCAACTTGCAGTTTCCCAGCGTGGGTAGTTTATTCTCTGTATTCCATTCACACATTTGGTGTCCTTACCCCGACAGCCAACACGGGTGCTAATTAGTAGCTTACACTCCTCCTGGCAGGCTATGTGGGCACCCATCAAGTAGCACCTGACATGAATTTAATTCACATCACGGATTAACCGCTTTGTTATGTGCATTGCAATAATACCATCAGGTCCCAGCTAGTGCTGGGACCCCAGTGCAAAGAGGGAGAAGCAGTCCCAGCAGTGTGAAAAATGTAATTAGGTGCCAGGGCATTAATAGGCCTTAATGACCCTGACCAGCCTCACATGGGACCCACATCCACACCCTTCCCCTGGGCCCAAGGGCTCTATTTAATCTCAGGCCGTGGATGTTGGTCCTTCCCCATGTTATGTTGTGGATGTTGTTCTCAGCCCTGCTGCAGAGCTTGTTTTCTGAATAGACTTGCCCCTGTGCTGCAGATAGCTTGTCTCCAGCCCTGTCTCATGGGTGGACCTTGGACCCATGCTGTAGCCTTGTCTCTGTCTCCTTTTGTTCATATGTGGATTCCTTGGATGGCCCCTGGACCCGATGTATCCCCTTGCTTTATCTGGGACTGTTGGTAGACCCTGTTACTGCTGATGCTGTGCTCTTCCTCAGCTCTCAGCTTGCCTTCTGTGGCGCAGCCCTGCTCTAGCTGCTCCCTCATATCAGGACAGAGAAAAGTGGGGAGGAAAGATTGACTACAGCAACACAAGGAATACTGGAGGAGCTGCCACTGCAGAGTGAAGGTGTGGGGAAGAAAGCCCATCCTTGTGTGCCTGCAGTGAGGAAGACATGTATTCAGCAGTCCTCATCCCACAGAATGGACAGGAGGAAATTGTGGGGCAACCTGTGGCTTTCTTGTACCTCAGGTAAGCATCCGAGGAGAAGAAAGGGTGTGCACAGCCACCTCTTTATTCCAGCAGCCAGTTGGGATGCAGTCAGGGCAGGTAGCCAGGGACCGCTGTTGGTTGCTTTGGCTGTGGATCCACCTTTGATTTTTGTCTAGTGACCTTCTCACAGCATCACATCTGGCTGCTACTGGGCTTGATCTGAAAAGAGGGCTACAACCCCTTCCACAGGGGTGTCCCAAGCAGGAGGCCTGACCCGGGGTCCATCTCTGGGTGTATCCAGAGCCACCCTTGGAGTTGTTTGAGTGCTAACAGCAGCTTAGCTGAGTTCACCTCTCATTTTTGTCTGGCCTGAGAGGGTGCTCATGGTTTCTATACAGTCATTTCTATGTGGTACAAGCCTGCACCATGTTCTCTTCAGCAGTGCAAGTACAGCCTTAAGTATGTGATGACATTCAGAAATAATTCTGATTAAAGGAGGAGGAAAACCACCACAGCGAAGAGTGCTTTTTAAGTCAATAACAAAGGATTCTAATCTTTGGAGGCAGTTTCTTCCATGCGTTTTTTAAAGCTTATGCTGCAGAGAGATGATGCCACTTGCCACAAATTTTGTTCCTTTTATTTTTTCATCTTGGGAAAGGACTAAAGACAGAAGCACTCAGTAAAAGAAGTATCTACAGACACTGAAGAGTCAGGAAACAGTGAGATTATGTCCCTTTGTATACTTTATATGTCAAATATAGTCACCAGTCCTTGTCAGCCTTGCAGAGTATCAGAGACTGTAGCAGACTGTATGCTTCAGACATAAGGAGAGCCAGCTGGGCTGCCCCATAAGGCAGTGCCTTTCTCCAGTGCTGCTGAGCCATTTACATCCCCAGGCATGAATAGCAGGTTTCTGGAAGCCAAACTCACGTCCTCCTAACAAAGCTCAGAGGAGAGAGTTCAAATCCCTCGTAGGGGTTTCTCCTACTCGTCTTGCTGTGCTGCCAGCCTGGAGCCTGCACAGAGCTGCATCAGCCCAGGTGGAAATACTGTAAAACAGCTCTGTGTGCTGCAGGGAGTAAAACTTTAGGAGATTTTTTTACTGAGCAGGAAACCTTAGATTTCCCCACAGGGACCAGGGATGTGCATACTGAGGTGTTGGATGACAATATAATCTATAAAACTCTCATGCTAAGAGGTGTTTCTCTGTAAAGAATGAGGTGATGCTAAACAGTGGGAGATTAATCACTCCTCCTCTCCTTTCCTCCCACTTACGTTGTGGATCATTAGGTCTCAGGAAGGTTTTAATTCTGCTTCTTCCACGTGTACATGAAAAAAATTGACAAGAGTTTCACCTGACTGGTGACTAGGTCATGTTGAGATCTGTATCACAATCAACACTCATTAGTCCAAAACAGCAAAGAAACAATGCGTCCTCCTGGGAGAGGAGGATATTTATCAAGTTAGGAGGCTTTTATGGGGGATTATCTTGTCAGCTGTACATACAGCTCTTGCTTCCTTCCACAGGAGGTACTTGTGTAAGCAAGAGACAGGGAAAGCTGGTGTCCCTGAGCATCCCTCTCACTTGAGTGATCACAGCTTTACTCCCCGGACTGCTTCCTTCAAGGAGGATTTCTGTCACAGGAGCTTTGGGGTGAGAATTTCAAAATGAAGTAATCAAAACCAAGGTGATTAGTGCTAAAATAATGTTTCCCTCCAATGCAAAGCCTCTGAGACTGGCCTGGATTGGATTTACTCCAATCTGAGCCCATTTTGTGCCTGGAGTTATTTAATGTGACGCTGTTAGGAACTGGGCATTCACATCCAGAGCAACAGGCTGTGATTCACCCTCAGTCATTTATTGATCAGAGTTTGATTTTTTTATTTTATGGCAAATGCTCCTGAGAACCTATTTTTGTCAAGAAGAGATTGGGTGGTGTCTGCTCTTTACGGGTTATGGAATTCTTGTATCCACGTGCTGGTGCTTCAAGTGATGTTAAACTGTGCAGAGAACAGGGACAATAATATGGGATTTAGGTGATCAAATCAACTGAACCAAAAATCAAGAAGGGGAAGGAAACAGATTTGACTTAAATGTTTGAAATGAGGTAAAACTTAAAGGTTGGAAACTTGGAAGTAGGAAAGAAGAGAAAATTCTGTTTTAAAAATACGAATAGAATTTTTTTCTTACATACTGCTTCTGGTTTTTGTATTATTGATAACTAAAGTTAGAACTAGCTCAGAAATTAAAAATCTTTAAAAGCAGTTTATGATTGTGATAGATTCCTTTTTCTTTCTTTTTTTTGCAATAGACTGATTCATTCTTCCCAGTTTACCAAACCAGGCATCAAAACCCAGCCTTTCCTTTGCAGATTAAACTAACTAGAAATAGTATTTCACTCTGCCTATTAAGAAAGCAATTCTATTGGTAACTGCTTCCATGGAGGGTGAAGTGATTTTTTTTAAACACTCCATCTTCTTTCAATGAAAAATGCTGTTGAAGTGTGTTACAAGCTATTATGAAGTTTACAAAAAAAGATTCACTCTGGAGTTATGGTATTTTATGCCAACTTTCAGCTTAGACTAAACTTTTATAGCCAGGATATAAACTCCTGAATATAAGGTCTTTGTAATGGAAAACTTGGCTGAGTGTAGGGTCAGGAGGAGCAATGGTATAATACAATTTATAGCCCACTCAGCTTGGATTTACACTTCGTTACAGTCCAGTATCAGGAGCAGATGTTACAATGACAGTTCTCCCTTTTTTGTTGCTGTGTAAAAACAACACATAATATAGTCCTAAAACAGAACTGCTGTTTTCTTAATGGACGAGCAGGGATAGCTCACATTTCCCGAAAGTATTTTTACAAGCATAGCCTTTGCAACGGCAACACCTCAGGTACCCTCAAGCCCCTTCAAAAGCAGTGGCATTGAAAATAACCTGTGAAATTAGAGGCCAGAAGCACAAGAAAATCGAAGGCTGAGCTCCCTTGAGACAGAGGCCAAGCTACAGGGACTCCAGAAGATGCTGGGAAAGGAAAGCCTATTTTAGAGAGTGGAGACAGGGCATTTACCAGGGATGGGATGGGGGTCACTGAGGTCAGAAAGGGACCCTGGAGTACTCTGGTCCAACCCCCCTGCTCAACGCAGGGCCAGCAGAAAGAGATAGTCACTTTGTTATTTGACCATGCAAAGAAATGGTACTTCTGATAACACTGCTATATTCTTGCAGTTTTACTTGGTGCCTAAATCAACCAGTTCAATGACAGGCTATGTTGCCCTAATGCCACCTCAATACAAATATTTTCCCTAGATCAGAGTACAATGTGTGTGTAATAGACCAACACAGATCAAGCTTTCTGATGACCCTGCACCCCCTTCATTTTTACTTACCTAGCAGAACAGAAAGGAACAGCTGCCTTAAAGTGTTTTTATGATTACTAAATGCCTTGTTTTGAAGCCATGGGTGTTGTGTATGGGCTTCTTTGGGGAAAAACTGATTTATACTAAAGTTTGGATCTAGTCTGACAGAGTGTGTCCAGTGAAAGATCACTGGGACCAGAAAGGTTTTGTTGTTCTGTGCTTGTGTGGTATCTGCTCTGGGGATGGAGGGTTCATACACAGAGCTCCCAGGCATTACTGGGTATCAAATAATAATTTTGGGAAAGTGTCCCAGTAGCTTTCCAAAAAACTAATTATTTGAGATTACTCAATAACTTACAGAAAATAATGTATGGAATTACTTGTGCCTTTATTATATTTTTTTTTTCTCTCTGTCTTAAAGCCTACAAAGTTGAGGGAAGACCAGTCTTTATACACCACCACCTTATGGATGGATAGATCCCTTCCAGGCTTCAGAACCATGTCTATTGCCATCTACCATCCTATCACTCTGAGGAGAGGACAATATTGATAATATTAGCAAAGAAATCCATCCTGGGGTGAGATTGAAGCTTTCCAGTGATTGTTAGTGCCTATTATTGCAGTGTCATTAACTACTTAGTTGCTGGTGCTCTGTTCCACCAGAAGAGTTAGAAGGAAAACAATGAGATTTAAAATGTTTTAAACACATTCCACTCTTTAATTAGATCCTGGCTGCAAGAAATGCTGTGAACTACCAATGAACCCTGGCTGAGAGTTAATGCTTGTAATTTCGTGCTTTTGAGCAGGTGCACTGGTGTTTCCTAATGGTGCTCCTGGCCTTGAAGGTGCCAGATAATCCATGCACTGAAAAGGGCACTAATGTCGGTGTCTGTTAGAGGAGGTCAGTGAATGGCGGTGGAAGCACTGAAGGGAGAAGTTTAGACTGTGGCAAGAAAAGAAGACAGAATATACCATTGTATAATGTGCTGATACGGGCCAGTGTGTACTGGAAGGCACGTATTGGGCATGACTCAGTTGCGTGCAAGAGGCAACGCAACTATTTAGATGGGGATTCAATTGGCCATGCTCTGGCTATGTTGTCAGTGAGATACCACTGTGAAGCTTGCAAGCTCTGTGCAGGTAACCCCCCGAAATACTGAAGCCTTCTGCTTTGCAAAAGGAAATCTGGATTGGCTTTTTGTTATTTGATAAATCCCTGAATTATATCTTTCTGGCCTTGCAAAGAATTTTACAGGAACAATGTATCTGATGCCATTTTGGAATGTCTGAATTGCAGATCATGCATAGACATGATTTTCAAGATATTAGAATTTTCTAACTTTCCTAAGCATTAAGTGCAGGGGAAGCAAGGACCATAAGAGGGTATAATAAGAGTTTCTCCTGAACCTATGTAATCAATTGTTGGTCATAAAACAAAACAGCAGAATGGATCTGTATGACATCTGTGATGCTTTTAGTGAACTGGATGCTAAAGGACAAACCAGAAGCCCTGGATTTCCTTATCAGTTCTCCTCACTTTGCTGCTTTCCTTTCTCATGACTACTCTGCTTCCAGTCTGACTTCTTACCAAGTCCTCTATGTATGCACAGTTTGTCACTCCATGATAATCTTGATGGAGGTATCAAGGAGCTATCAGCATGAAAATAAGAGGTAGGATGAGTGATTAGAAAATTTCTGGAGGACGAGATGACAGGGTGAATCTCATAGGCAGGAATTTTTTTCCCTCCTATAATCCTGGGGAACCCAGGACTTTCAATTAGGGCAGATGTGCTCTGTGTTTTCACACATCAATCTTTCATTGGCCTTGCATCAATCATTCACTGGCTTGTGCAAATAACTTCTCCCAAACAATATTCTCCCGTCAGAAACAGGCACTGTCATCTGCAAACCTGTTTGAATATTTCATTGTTGCCAGATGATGTTTTTTGTTGAGGCTTTTTGTGCATTTCCTGGATGACATGGCAAGATAGTCCCTGTGCTCCTTGCCCTAGTGAGGCCAGAAAGCTGAAGAAAAGCCAGACAGTGGCTGGGGCTGTGTCCTGGAAAACCTTTCTCTGTAGCCTATGCAGGGAGGGATGTGGGAAACTGCAAACAGGCAGCACTTGTTCACTACTTGTTTGACTCTAGTCCAGTCAGGTTCAACCTAGTTGATGTCAGGAGGGGCTAAAGCAATGCCAAGATCATCCTCAGTGGACTTGCAACAGATGGTGACAGAAGCCATTACAGATGTGGTATATCGCAGTCTTGTTTCATGTGAAAACCTTTCAAATCTTCCTAGCTGCTCCCTGAGAAGTTTGGGGGATTCACTAATCAATATATATCACAGATAGGTACAGATAATTCTTCCTGGCCTTCACTTAAAAATTACACCCTCATCCCATTAACTACAAGGCCTCAGCACAACGTCAATCTACTGATGCGATGTTGAGTGGAGAGGGGCTCCTGAGGCTTTGGTAGTGGCGTTCTTTGTTGGCATTGTCAGACTTGACTTATAAAACCAATTAGCTATTTAGTACCACTTATACATGTACAAAGCTTGCTTTGGGCACATGTTCTTTCAGGAAAGTTTTAATCCATAGGTTAGACTTCAAGCAGCTGCCAGATGACTTGTTTTCTGAAGATGCTAGTGAGAGCTCTTTGTGCATGGTCTCTGGGAGGCCACATGTGTCTGAGTCTAGGTCAGCACAGGTGAAAAGGCCTTATCTGAGGAGACGCAAAGCATAGAACTGAGGGCAGGCCTGGTGAAAACTACGACCCACCCAAAAACTTCTGGAAAGGAAGTCTGGCCAGCTGTGGAAACTGTAGTAAGTTGCCTGATCTGAGTACTTGAAAACTAGACCTATCCACAAAGTATATCACTGGTGCAATAAACATAAAATGCCTATGAAATGGGCTTGCCCATGCCTGGTTTGGACAATACAGTGTTTACTTGCTTCTCAGTGAAAAGAACCTGGTACTTGTAATGCAAGTGCATCTCGGATAAGGTCACCAATGAGTTTTTGTTCCTAATAACACAGTGATGATCATTACTTTCTGTGATGGCAAACAGTTTCTGCAGGAACAGGGTGCTAACTTGACCCAGGTCTTTTTAAAAGTGCATCGATAGATTAAAACTACAAATTAACACCATGTTCCTATGATCCCGTGGTCTCAGATTTCCCCCTCAATTTACAAAAGCTCCTGCACTTTTTGTCTTTGTGCTCTCTCTCATCATGTTTCTTCTCAGTGCTATGCTCTTACAGTAGAAAAGGCTTTGAAATCAATTGCTGAAATGTAGTTCAGTTTATGGTTCATAAAGGGCTTTGGGAAACCATTTTGTATAGAAAGTGTGATATAAATATAGGCAGCATATTTACTCCCTTTTCTTAGCTTTGAAATTATACTATTAAGTTGGTAAACCTGTCAAATATGTAACTTAGCTTACTGAAGCCATACCTACCAAAAAGGCACTTAAGTGGATGCTTAAAATTAAGCAAGTGATTTAATCCTGCCTTATACATTTCTTTAACACAGGCATAAGTCTCACTGAAGTCAAGGCAAGCACATTGAAGTTAAGTGTCTGCTAAGCGCTTTGTTAAATCAAGACCTAACTATGTAATTTCATCCATTCCTAATTCTGAAAAACAACATGTTACAAGAGGCAGTGACATCTCAACTTCTGCCCCGATTAAATAAGTTAAAAAATCATGAATCCTAAAGCAATTGCATTGCCATCATACTACTTTCCTTTTATGATTAATCCAGAGTTTGATATGTCTTTCTATAGGATTAATATCTTAACAGCAAGGTAATAGGTAGTATGACATTTAATCTCTTTGATTAAATTCCATACTAAAAATGTCCCATAAATAAAAGAAACAATTGAGGCAATCATAAATTATCTTCATTGTTGCAAAGTGATGGATTTAGTGGTTACAGAGGGTAAAATCTCATGACCTCATTAAAAGCTATAAGGGTTTCTTCCTTCCATGGACCTAAAAGATGTTGTGGCCTACGGCAGGTTTTCTCACATTGCTTTCATTTAATCAGCTGAAACCTTAAGAGGAAACAGAATATTCTGTATATATGTGCCCATTTCATTTTCCACTAGAGAGGACCAGATCCAAATAGGGATCTCTTGCACCAGGTTCTATCTTAGGTGCCTTCTCTGGGCTCAGCATTGTGTGCCTAATGAAGGAGAATGTATTTTTTGGTTAATAGCCAGGATCAAATTGTTTCAGGATCTGACTCTGCTTCTCATCTCTGCCACTGACCTCTACTGTGACCTTGGGCAAGTCAGAGAAGGCCAAATTTTCAAGAGCTCAGCATCAACCATCAGAGCCAGCTCAAAATGTATCAGCCACAACCAGAGGGCCAAATTAATAAGGTTTGGATGCAGTCCAGTGGACTGTGCTCCTCTGAGTGTTTACCTAAAAGCATCGCAAGGGAGATGCTTAACTCTGAATCCTTCTGACAATCTGCAGGCAGGAGTAGGTCCCAAACCCTTTAAGGCTCCACTGTGCTACTGAGATGCACCTGGAGGATTTGTTTCTCCCTTTGCAAAATGAGCAAAAGGTTGTACCCAACCAGAAGGGCTTCACTTAGCATAAAAAGGCACTGTTTTTCCTATTCAATTAGGAAACCCTTTTTACTACAAATCACAGAATGGTCGGGGTTGGAAGGGACCTCTGGAGATCATCTAGTCCAACCCCCCCACCAGAGCAGGGTCACCTACAGCAGTTGCACAGGACGGTGTCCAGGCGGGTTTTGAATGTCTCCAGAGTGGGAGACTCCACAACCTCTCTGGGCAGTCTGTTCCAGTGCTCTGCCACCCTCAAAGTAAAGAAGTTCCTCCTCTTGTTTAGATGCTGTCAGCTTTTTCTTTTCTGTTCAACTACAGCAGGTAGAGAAGTTCAGTTAAGTGACAGAAGGAGAATAAAGTAGACAAGACTTTCATCCAGGCTGCTGGGAGTTTCAAGGGCTCTCATTAGTACTTTCCTGACTCCTGAAATCTGTGTTGTCCCTTTGACTCCTTACAACAAGCTGTCATTGCCCTGAAACCCATCCTCCAAGAAGGACAATGCAGGTGCATAGGCTGCACTTTAGAGTCCTGCTGCATTGTGCCTCTGCTGAGCTGCATGGTCCCCAAGGTTAGCAATGGACCAGAGGCTGCTATGCTGTCTGTCCGCGCTTTAAAAAAAAAAAAAAAAAAAAAGCCAGCCCATTTGTGTGATTAAGGATTCAAATGAAAGGCTTTCTGTAAAGATGTGTTTTTAATATAAAAGACTGCCAGCAGAGAAGTCCCCCATGGTGCAATTTGTAGGATCTTGTAAGAGTTTAGTGAGATTAAGTTCATGTAAATTCTTTGAGAAGCATCTGCATAACCCACAACGAGGTTTTGCTGCATGTTTCACCCGATGAAATGCTGCATTTCAATGTTAAATCTTGTTCCAGTACCCATGAAAATGCCAGGGCCAGCAATGTCAGGAGCACCAGGTTTCCTGTAGGGGAAATACAGTGGGAAGCTTTTTTGCAGGTGATATGGGTGCTCTGCAAGGATGGGCCATGTGTGATTTTGCTGTAGGTCTTTGCCATTAACAGAGAGCAGGAAACAGATTCTACTTCAGCCTCCAAAAAAAACAAAACCAACAACAACAACAAAAAAACCCCTAAGAAATTTCTCTCATTACTAATCTCAGGACCTGCCTACAGCCTCTGTCCCTTAAATCGTGCGAAGCCTGTCTTAGCAAAGATTCATGAAAGGCAGAAGCACACTGACAAACCATGATAAATCAATCAGATCTTGGATTGCTTTTTAAAAACTTCAGCCTGTTTTTCCTGAAATCTGTTATTAAACATGCCCTGTTCTGACCAGTTCCTTTCACAATGACCTCCAACATGTTTTTCCTGGAGAAGCTATAAAGGGAGAATGGGCACAGGGCCAGGGACCCTAAAAAAAAAAAAAGGCTGTGGAGCATGGCAGGGCCTCCAGACAGTGCAAAAGACATCACAGTGGCCCAGGTCTGCGTCAGAAACACCTGCTGGTGGAGATCTAATAATGCTTTGTGTGGATTAACAGTGAATCTATCCCAAAGGGACCAAAAAGGGAGGAAAATCACAGCTTAGCTTCCCTGTGCTGTGTTTCTTTTCTTTTGTGTACCACCATATTGTAATTGGTTTATGACAGACCGGGCCAGTGCAATCCCAAATTACTGTAGAAACCTCACAGCAAACCTCTAGAAATTCTGATTCTTCATACACCCTTGCCAAACACTTCCCTTCCATCACCTGTGTCAGTCTGAGAGTCACAGGCTGGAGTTTGGTTTTGCATTTGGTAATGCTAATCTATTTTACCCATTCTTGCAAACTGAAGCAATGTATGTAATATAGGGTGTCTATTTAATTAGCACTTTGACTCTGAGCTCAAAAGTTCTGACATCTAGGGTTACCTGAAATGCTCCAGGCTCTCTGAGACATCCATGTTGGCCTGGCAGATGTCACCCAAGCCCTTCAGAAGTAGCATGTGGAGACTGGGGGGTAAACTAGGGCACTTCCAGTGACATTTTAGACACATTTTGGCATTGGAATCCAATTCCCATTGACTGCAGTGAGAGCTCAGACACCTAATGCACATCTAGACATGTGCATGTAGACACCAAATGTAGGTGTCTCAGTCTGGGAGGCTGAATCATCCCTCCCTGCACAAGCTCCTCCTCAGCACTACAGCCTATCAGTCCCACCTGTGCTTTACAGATGTCTTGCAAAGCTCCGTGTAGGCATTGAGCTCCTCGAGATCATTAATGTTCCTGGGTATCCTATGAAACTGATCAAGCAGGAAAAAAACCTCATTGAAACCTGGGAAGCAAACTCTCTTGATTTTGAAATTTTTAGTTATGTTTTATTTTACTATGAAAGCTACCTCGACACACAAATTCAGAAGTTGCCTTATGGGAACGTTTTTAGTTTTTTACACAAAAAAAAAAGAAATGCTCTTCACTATGGCTGAATTTGATTCAAAATTCAATTTTCCTCAGGGAGGGGAAATTTAGATTTTTCACACCTCCTTTGTTATTCTGGCTGACTGTGCTCCAGACAAGAACTAGTAGTGTTAGGGGAAACTGATAAGTACCAGGAAAATTTCAGAAGTCTGTGACATGACCTGAAGAAATGATTTGCACTATCCCTTGACAAAGAACACAATGTCATGTACAAGGAGAGAAGCAGCTTGGCATCTGAGGTCAATTGGCCAATGTTCCCGCAGTGCAGAGATAGGGTAGGCTTAGATGTGCAGAGTAAATGAAGTAGTTTTTTTAATAACAGGCAATCAGCCCCATTTTCTTTGAAGCCAAGGGAATTCTCCCATTGATTTCAATGTGTTCTGATTTATATTATAAGAAAAGTACCCTCCTCAGGTAGCTGAGTGCAGTTGCCCAGTTCAAACCAAAGTAAAACATGTCTGACTGCTTTAATATTTGTTTGGAAGGTAATAGTTTAGAATGGAGTGACCTGGAGCAAGAAAAATTTTGATGCAATTAAGCCTTGATTTTCTTTTTGTTGTTGTTGTTTTTGTTATGCATTTGTTATAGTTCCTTTTCTTCAAGCAGACCACTTCATTGTTTGTTGGTAATCATGGTCTCAAGTTGCTCCAGAGGAGGTTTCGATTGGATATTAGGAAAAATTTC
This sequence comes from Charadrius vociferus, assembly GCF_000708025.1. Classification (NCBI taxonomy): domain Eukaryota; kingdom Metazoa; phylum Chordata; class Aves; order Charadriiformes; family Charadriidae; genus Charadrius; species Charadrius vociferus. Next base: position 5,535,778 of record NW_009648925.1, on the reverse strand, counting down.
TTCACCGAGAGGGTTGTGAAGCATTGGAACAGGCTGCCTAGGGAAGTGGTTGAGTTGACATCCCTGGAGGTGTTTAAAAGATGTGTAGATATGGTGCTAAGGGACATAGTTTAGTGGAAGATTTGGAAGTGCTAGGTTAATAGTTGGACTTGATCTTAAAGGTCTTTTCCAACTGAAACAATTCTATGATTTGCAGCTGTAAATGTAGTCCATACAGCAAACACAGTCTGCCTTTTCCGTTACTCTCTTTCGTTGTCCCCATGTACCTTTTACATATTCATGCCATGTGTCCAGTTTTATGTCCATGTGCACTTTTAACAAGTGAATTCACAAGGTTTGTGTGGATGAGTATTTACAGGAGCTTCCTTGTTTACCCTCACTCTTTGTCCACCTATCGAGCCTGGTGCCCAAGAGTTGCTGAGAGCATCAACATTCACTAACATGACTGGCAAATAAAAAATGCTCAGTATCACGTAGGCCTGGGTCACCTTTTTTCCAAAGTTTTGCTCCTATAGCTTATTTCATCCCAGAAAACTGCCATAGCCGCAAGGACTATCACTAGGGTCATCCTGAAGGGGGAGGGTTAGCACTTTAGCCTGTAGACTCAGAGTTTGTATTGGTATTTAGGGTTGATTTAGAGGTTATTCTCTGTGGTGTTTTAGGGCTTTGTTTTTTGGTTTTTTTTCTCCCCCTTAAGCACTGAGTAAGTGTATCTCAGGTTTGCTTGAAGAGTTCTTCAAAGGATCAGTCTGCTTATTTAATTGCTTTTTCTTCTAGAAATCCTTTAATTTAGTTGTAGCAGATTTAGAAAATGAGGTGTAAAACAAATCAGAACAGGGTGTTCTGGCATTGCTGGCAATGTCCTGCTTGAGCCAGAGGCTTGAAGAATGGGAGAGAGCTCCAGATATGCTGCACTGTATATCAGGCAGCAACTGAGCAGAATGGAGAATTCAAAAGAGGGATTGAGCTAGAGAGAAAAGGAATTTACTGGATGTATTTCAGCAGACCAAGATATAGGATTTGATGGAATCCTAGGATTGACCCCATCAGTGTAGACAGTCTTGAGGACAAACATGGTATTTCTGTTATGTATTTGCAAATACCCTGGAGCAGTAGGCTCCAATCACAGCCAGAGGTTTTTTTAGGGTTGACAATAAATACTGATAATACTTGGCATTTATCTGTCAAGCTGAGAATTACTGGTGCTGGGATATTTGTCTGTTTAATGAGAGAACAGAAGTAACAGGATCTGACTTCCCTAGCCATTCACACCTCCACAATGAAGCCTGAGCTTCCAATGCTCCTGGCCTGGCTCTTGTGTAGGCTTTCTTTAAGCTATCAAGTGCGTATGATAAATAGGTTTGAGGAAATCTCTTCACTTCTGTGGATCCCATGAGCAGAAAAAGTAGGGCTAAATATATGAAATAAATTATTCATTCTGAATTATTTACTCAGCTCCACTTATTCTCATTTACTTCCTTATTTTTATTTCCTTTCTACTTAAACTAGATCATTCATCTTCTCTTCCTTCCTTAAAAGATATTTCAAATGTTTTTTTAATCACTTTGCACATATCAAATGCTGTTAGATACTACCATGCTGCTGTTTGGGAAGCCTACAAATACTATTCTATACATTGAAGTAAATAAACCTCATTAGCTTTGTTAACTCCATTAATCACAGTCAATAACATTAATGAAGCCTACTTTAGCATCATTGTCAGAGATGTAGGACTAATTCATCTCATTATAAACTTTTGTGGCATTACAGTCCTCTTGAAATTTATCCCCTAGTACTATAAAATTTTATGTGAGGTCAACATTTTCCCCTTAATTTTTGAAATGTAAATTAAAAAAAAAAAAGGTTTGGAAGCATTTTGAAAGGGTTTGAATTTGATTGCAAAAGGGCCCAAGAATCAGAAAGTGAGGAGGACTGGAAACTGAAAGGGAAACTACACAGAATTAAACACCTACTTTTTGCTTCAGTTGCTACGGTCCAGCCTCCATGTGATGGAGGTGTCACCTGAGTAATGGTGGCCCAAATCCCAAACAGGACTTAGTCACAGGGGCTTAGTCTGACCTACAGATGTTGACTGAAAGGTTTAAAGACCCTTTCAACATGCAGATTTAGTGGCCTCCAATGCACATGGACTTTACCTTACTGTTTCCTTACAAGTTGTCTTGGATACATTTATGGACTAGGATTTCCACATTTGGGTGGTTGTAGGGGAGTGCTATCAGACTAATGTATTAGTCTATTGGTAGACCACACTGGGAACATTATATTTAGTAGAAACTGTATTGTGCAGACCTGACAGGATAGAGTTAATTTTATATGGAGCTACACAAAGATGAAGAGCTTATTTTCATTAAAATTTTGTTCCTTTTTTGTCCAAATGTTGACAAAACCATTTTTGTCTTAACTGTATAACATTTCTAACTGTCCTACTTGCACATATATCACATTTCCTGAGCATTTTAAAATTTAAAGCAACACCTTAAATGTTACAATAATATCATTTTCGGCTTTTGATGTTATTTTTTTTCTTCTCTGTATATCTGCCATTCTGTTTCCTGGCATGGATCAGAATTGGCAGTATCTAAAATACCTTGAAAAAGATATTTCTTCCAATAAATCTTTGCAGCTAAAAGCAGGAATAACCAGTGATATAAAAGAGCCAGTTTCATACCTAGGCTTGCTAAGTATCTATTCACATTAATACATACCAGCTTTCTGTTTGAGGTACCCAAATCTTCCCCAAGCACAATAGCCTCTCCTTAGAGTTTTTTCCATTCCCACGTGATAACAACAGATCAGTTGCTCGTTTCAAGAAAGCTGATCCTAGATAAACATAGTTCCTGTATTTCAGTCCCTGGTTATAAAATGTTAAGTGTTAAACATCTGTGGTAGGCTTGAGGCCAATTAGTTTGAATTCTTTTTCAAGAACAAAAACCTGAGGCATCTCCAATGTGATGTTCCCTCAGTCAGGCAGCCTTAAAGCCTTTCTCCACTGCCCATGCTTTGCAAAATAAGGCATTTTTGTTCTTACATAATTAGCTGGCAATAAGATTCAGGAAAGGGGGGGGAAGATACTTTAGAGCTCCGAGTAGTGACTCATCTGAGCCTTTGCATCAGTTCCCTTTAAACAGCTCTGTGGCTAACTTCCCGGGTTTCTTCAAGTGACTACTGCTGGGTATTAGTTTAATTGGTCACAGTCACTGATTGGATCATAAATACAGAAAACCCACCATTGAAACTTAAAAAAACCCAACAACAACAAAAGAAAAAAAAACAGAGCTATTCAAGAGGAAGCTAAAACTCAGTACTGCAATACAACATAGCGTGTATCTCCTGGCCTTCCTTTAGAAACAGCCTTTTCTGATTTTGCTACATTTCCCTTATGCTGAAAGGAAGAGATTTTTTTATTTTTTTTTTTCATCAAGAAACCCAGATGTTATAAACTCTTCAGCCAAATTCTTCTTCCATTTTTTAGAAGGAAGGGGGAGCAGGGCTGAGGGGCTATCAGTGAAGGTCACCGTGGTACAACCTGGAATTGTTTTAGAATCATGAAGAGCTCATCAGTTTTTCCAGGTGTCAGTGACATTTCTGTTCTACAGCAGGCTGGTACATTGGCCTGAATTTCTAAGGGAAGAGGCTACAAATGAGAGCAACTTCATTATTGCAGTGCTTTATTGGAGTCTTTGAGGGGTAACTAAGAAGCTATTTACATTGACCTTTACAGCAGTGGCCTGAGGCTCGAAACAACACAGTAATATTCATTGCCAGTAAAGCTCTGCTGAGATACTTCACGCTGTAGCAGGTGGGAAGGAGGCAGATTTTTTACAGCAATGGCCTGAAAGATTTCCAGGTACGACGCCTCAGAGATTCAGTGTGCATCAGTGACTGGGGGCTATTTTCGGCCCTACTTGTATACCTTGCTCCTGCTCCGCTCAGGTGCCGAATTGCCACATGCTGCAATGGTGACATCTGCTTATTTAAACTTTAATGTCTGCTATTGCAGACCTATGCCGCATCTTGCTTACAGTCTCCAGGACTCGGGTGGACATTTTTATGACAGGGAAAGGAGGCATAAAGATAGGGACTAAGGGCATCTGAGCCCAGCTTGCAGGCAGAAAGCAGAGACCCGACTTTCAAAGTGAGCAGGGGAAGGAAAAGATCAGACCTAGAGATGTGTCAGAATAAATCGCGACCAACTGCAGGCAAGTACATGTTGTGAATCAGGTCCTGAAACTCATGAGATTTTAAAATAAGATAGGGTATTTTTATTTGCTGTCTGTCTTAAACAGTTCTCCTGACAGGCTTCCTGTTGAGCTAAAGCAGAAAATCAGCCTAAGTGCCAAAAAAAGGGATGGTCCTCTCTAACCCATCAACGTGGTGATCTTGTACAGGAACCAAATTATTCTGCTTTCTTGTGTTCTCTCTGACAGGTGGGGTTTTTGTTACTCCTTTGCTATTTGTATGCCACCAAAGCTTTGTAGAAATTATGGTCAGTGTAGTCTTGAGGAGTCAGAGGAAAGAATTTCCTCTGTCTGGGATTTTCTTTGCTAGTCAGAGAGCAGCAGTTCCAGTAACCATATCCAGTTTTATTGGCTCCCAGGGAGTCTGTTCTGGTCAAGGCACATAAAAAAGGAGAGAAAAAAATCTTTGCCCATGTGTGTGGGAATGAAATGTACTGAGCTGGACCTGTGTGGTCCTTGCAGTCCTGTTGCTGGAGATCTAAAAGTGAAAAAAAACACTTGCTCCTTCACTTGGTGGGCCAAAGCAAATCCATGGGTGCCCTCTGGAGATGGGGAAATCAGGTTAGATTCACCCCTCGCTTTCCTCCAGAGCTTTTCCCTTCCAAACAGAGCCCTGGCATGCCTGTTCCTGAGGGATCTCCACTCTAAGACCATGACTATTTGAAGAGCATGTGTTCACAGTGCCTTGGCTGGCATTTCCATATTTGAAGCTGCTTTGCCAAATCGAGCCATACAAAAATCACACGAGTAGTTTCTGAAGGCAAATCCCTTCTGGCTTCCTTCCATTTGCATTTTGCATTGTCTTGTAACTTTTAGGTCGCATTTGGTCACAGTCTTACAGCTCCTCTTTACAGCTACAAAAAAAGGACTTTAAAAACAGGTGAAAGTTGAAGCTTGTTTGGCTCAAGAGTGGGGGCTTTAAAATAACAAAATATTTCAAGACACAAAATCCAGAACATGAGTGGTACCAGCTGAGCTGGATCTCTAGTGCTCTTTTTCTCTCATTATGGACTTGCTCAGGAACATTCATTGCATCAGCTATTTGCATTTGAGTTTTAGCTTCAAGAAAGTGTGAATCTCTTAATGAAACATAATTTCCAGGTACAGGTCCCCAATGAGTTATGTGTCAGAAAGGACAAACCAGAATGTGAACATTTTTACCAGGTCCATTGAAACACTGTTCTTGGGGCTTTCTGGGGAGGGAAAAAACAAAACAAAAAAAGCAACCCCAAAATCTTCACAGAAGCTCTGATTATTTTTTTGCAATATCATCATAATCCTAAAGTTGTATCTGATAGCCCGCACAGGACTTTCTGCAACAGGGAAGAGGAACACCTGAAGTGTCCATCTGTCACGCAGTGATGGGCCTCCAGTTGCACAGCTGGACTGCCTTTCCTACCAACAGCAGTTTTCACTCTGCAGATATTGGAGGGATGCAGTGCAAAAGAACTATGCTATCTGTTTACTGTAACTTTATTAAAAGCTTTGTTATTAACCCAAAATTTTAGGATGTTGTCCCATTTCAGAATCTGAGCTAGCCACGTTAGGTTTCAGACAGGCCCAGCTTTGCAGAATTGAAGTACTTCGGATGAGTTTTCCTTTTAATAGAATGAAAACCTGAGTATGATGTGACGGGTTCAAGAACCTAAAATGAGTTCATTGTACTTTGGATGGAGCAAATTTCAGATTCAGGATGAAGGTCCAATTACAATACGGCTTGACAAAGATTTGTCATCTGCACAGAAATGTAAGAATAAAAGGAGTTTCCTGGATGACGAAGTTTATTCCCCTGCTCATACCTGCATTATATCATCCCTGGTTTGGGGTTTTGTTGGTTGGTTGTTTTTTCTTTTAAAAAAAGAGGGTTTACTTTAAAGGGACTTTTATTTTCAAAATAAAGATAGACTGGGGCTTAGTAAAAAGGAAGACAGGATTGAAAGCTTTTCAGTCCTGGCACAGATAGGCAGATGAGCCTTGAAATGGGAAACACAACAGCCTTAGTGATCTCCTGTGTGGAATCAAGGTCACCGAAGAATTTAAGGAGAGCAAGGTGAGAGGATCAGTCACATACCCAGCAGAAGCAGATAGGAGATTCTGCACTCTTTTATACTAACTGGAGAGGAATACAGGAGGTAGTGTAGGAAAATACTGTCTGCAGTGATAAAGCGTCCTGTAAACCTTGTAATTCTGTGCCTTCTGTGAAGCATGCCAGAACTGCAGCAGAAGCAGCACATGCCAGTTTTGATTGACGCTCTGCCAAGGGAAGGAGCAAGCGCAGGGATGAAAGGGGTTGCCATCCTCTCCTGGCAGCTCAAGTGTCACACAGAGATAAAGGTTACTGCGAGTAACAGGTCTCGTTTCCCAGAGAGAGAGCATGCAGCACCACCACGGCTCTTCACAGATGGGAAGTGGCAGTGGAGCAGTGAGTTGGGTACACACACGGGCTTTGAGATAAACAGCGACAACAGAGTTGACTTCCCTGTCATCACAGTGCCAGGTGCAGGAATTGCATGCTGGTCCTATCTGATGTCTCAGTAAATCCGTGGGGATGTGAAAGGAAGACTGTGCTCCTTGACAATTGATGCACCCTCCAAACAGGAGCCCTCGCCTTGTTGCTGTGGGAGTGTGACGCTGGGCTTCATGGTGCTTTGATCCTGCATCAGGACCAAAAATAGTATTGGCTTCTCTTGGGGGTTAGGAGAGCTGCTGAAGTCACAAGGTGTGGCCATCAGAGCTTCAGTTTCCTTCAGAATTTGCCTCAACCTCTTGTACCTCCTTAATTAGATTGAAATGATCGAGAAACCATTGATTTTGACTCTCCCAGTTACACTGTCTGCTGGAAGCTGAGTTCCGTACAAAAATTAAAGTATGAAGGAGGAGAAGAGACTCCTCACAAAATGTTTAGAAGCTTCAGGAATGGATTGTTACACTGGGCAGAACAAAAACTCCTGCATTTTACTTAGTATTAAATACTTCACCTTGATCATCTTTAACAATTGTTAGCTTGCTAACAATTAGCCAGCAAGACCATCTTTGATGTGCATATCTTGTCTATAAGAAGTAAGGAAAACTGAACATGATTCGGTCATCTCAGGGTTAATGGGAGGCAGGTGAAATCATTCTTCTTGTGTTCTTACCTTATGCCCAGAAGTAAATCTGGTTGGTGATAGATGCCCTCTACCTTTGCTCTCCACAAGGTAAAAAAAAATCCATGAGTAAAAGTAAGAGTATTTCAAGACTTTCTGGTTGAATGTTCGACATTTCTTGCTAGTTATTTTCCAATCACTAGCTTGAAAAGCCACTGGCTTTTAGCTTTCCATAATACCCACCCTTCCCTCCCTTCTTCCCTCTGCCTTTTTGTCTGTCTGCCTATCAATAGACTGATAGGATTAGTATAATGCTTGACTGAGTGCTGGTTGTCAATCAAACCTCCTTGCCTAACCACAAAACAACAGTCATTTGGGTAGCCAATTCTCTCCCGGGCATGAGGTCTGATGGAGGGAAGGATCAATTCAAGCTCCTAAGATTTGCCCTTATGCAAGAGGGCACAAAATTGCTACTTCTGATTTCAGTCCTAGTTTTAAATCCAGAACACCCCTGTTGGTCACTTGTGATGTGCGCTACATAGCAGCCGATGCTCCCCACCTCTCCGCCAGGCTTAGCGGTTTTCTTCCTTTCTCAGTTAGGAAGATTGAATTTCTTTCTGTTTTTCATTAGCTTTATCCCCTCAGTAGCCTAATAAACTCTGCAGCTGAAGCAGGGGAAGAAGCAGGCGGTTTTCCCTCCCTGTGCTGCTCTGCAGGAGGCTGCAGCCACACTCGCGTGTGCGTTGTGCCATCGCGCGGTGCTGCTGCCGCACTGCCACTCCCTCCGCATCTCTGGGACCTGCGCTGAGCCCAGCCCTGCCAAATGGCTAATAACCCATAAATACAGCCTTCAAACCTGCCTTCACCCCTGTGAGCTGCTGCAGCCTGCAAAGCTTCCCATACACCAGCGCGTTACAGCGCCCTGACAGAGAAATTAGCGAGTAGCCAAGGAAGAAGGTGATGGGATCTGCCTAAAGGAGGACTTGTGCCTGTCCTGGCTCTCAGAGGCAGCAGAAACCCGAAACAGGGGGATTAATTTTTTTCTATAGAGCTGTTGTGTTCATTTGGGTCTGGGATAGACACAAGGAAGCTGTATTGGTTTTTAAGCGTTCATTACCAGTATGAGTGAGCAGCCTTTGTCCGGTCCACTGACAACTTCAGGGATGTCGGGCGATATTCTGCACATTTGTCTCCTACACTCTGGTTCCTGGCTCGTGCTAAGTTCCGGAAAACATCATCTAGTGCTTCTTACTCTGTAAGCAATGGTAACATTAGTGAGGTTAAAGACTGTAGGAAATATGAATCCAATGGCATTCTAAGATATTTTTCTAAATTGCATTATGTTTTTCAGGAGGCTCCAGCAGGGAATAATCTTTATCTTAGACTTGAACCTGCACAGTTTATCCTGGTTTTCTGTAGAAGCAAAGTTTGCAGGAATGTCTCTCTACCATTCTTTCCTTCTGTTTGAATTTGTTTGACACTGTAGAAGTTTCAAAGACCTGAAATTCCCATACATTTTGCAAAAATAAGAAAAGATCAGAGAGACTCTATTAGTGCTTTTACCCAGAATAAAGAGTGGAGCATAAACTGACCCTTGATTAGACATCAAAGTACGCACTTGGGAGGGCAGCTGGAAGACATAAGTCCACAAAATCACCATCTCTTTTTGATGTGCTGCTTGCAAAATGACATGTTATTCTTCCTTATGCACGCAAAGACAAAGCAACAGAAAGTGAACATCACAGGTGGTTCTCACACTGGTGCAATTTGCTAACTTGAGTCATTTTTACAAGGTTATGGCGATACGCTGAAATTGTTACAATGGCATCTGGTCTGCCTTTTTGATCTAGAAGATTCTGTTATCATTTCTCTTTTACATTTTATTGTAGCAAGAAAGTAAATACCCTGAAAATCTATCATCCAATATTTGTTCCTCAGGAATATTTATATTCTTATAAACATACAAAAAAAGAGCTCTTCCAGTCAATTAATTTGTTCCATAACATTATTTCATGTAAGGCCAAATGCAGATATCCATGTTCCTAATGAAGAATAATCTGAGTGAGTTGTCACAGTCAAGCCAGCAAAACAATTTTAGAGCAAAAATACTTATTGCTATAGGTAGTAGGGAAATCTTTAAATCAATTCAGAAAAAAAAAAACTTATCCAAATGAAGACACAAACAAAACCACATACCAGAAGTAGAGTTGACATATTACCAGAAGACTGGAAAAGGACCCAACTATATCAAAACATTCTGCATTGTTTTGATTTGTCTTTATTAGCATTCAAATCTTTTGAACCACGTGTTTGTGAGTCATGATATAACAAGAGAACATGCCTATACTATATGCAAGCAAAATAAGTTACCTCCTATATAGCCATACCCATTCCTCTTGGTTCATTTCACCTCTTCCTTCCTACACTGATTGTCTTCATGAAGTTTTTCTTAGAGTTTCTGTTCTCTGGCAATTTATTTTTTTCAAGTGATGAGGGGCTAAGGTTTCCATGCCAATTAGCAATTCAGTCAAATCCATCTTACTTCTTTTCACTTTTGGTTTTATTTCATCTTCTCAATTTCATTTGCCTTTGACTCCCTGAAACAATCCAGTTTAGCTTGAAGATTTTTTTTCTTATTATTAATACAATGGCTCATTAGATTAATCTCTGCTTAAAATTCATGTCCTTCTCTCCCACCTCAGAGACAACCACTGCAAAGCGGCCTCCTCTGATGTGTATTTACTAGCTGCTGAAGGTCACTTTCTGAAAAACCCATTTCCTTCCCCAAAAGTCAAAAGATTCAGGATGGATGGATTATCCGCTCCTTCTCGTTTATAGCTTGTTGGTTTAGGTTTGGGGTTTTGGTTTCTTGGTTTGTTTTTTTTTTAATCGAAGGAGATTTAGAAATGCTTGCTGGAGTCCAGCATTTGTTATTCAAACCGTGTGTGCCAATGCGTCTTGACAAAGCAGCTGTGCACTGAAAATGATGACATTTTTACCCCCCTGGGCTGGAAAAGGAAACTTCTGTCCAGGCTCCAAAGATCTCTAGTGACATTAAAAGAGATTTTCGTGAAGTGGAAGGCAAACACCATTAAAAGCTGTAATTTTTGCTCTTAAGAAATTATGCATATTTAACAGGATGTCTTTGAACTCGTGCCACCTAAGTAGAAAAACAAACAGCTTTTTTGAGAATTTGAGGATTATTTTACACGAGAATTTAATTTGTTTAAATGGAAATGAATATGGATGAGGGTATTTGAATAGGTTCAGCGTGTTCGTCAGTCACAATTGCCAAGCAGGGACTAATCTTGGTGATTAGTAAGGGTAGTGATAAAAATATGCTTGTACCCAATATGCCTCCTGATTGGCAGTTTATCGCTCTTAGAGGACCAGATGTCAAAAGCCATATGCTAATATTCAGCACTGAACAATCCTCTGGTTTACACTGTAAAATGCACCATCGTCGGCACTGCTGAGCAGTGAGCGAATGGCAGACCCGAAACACAAGAGCCCTTTCAGGCGAAAGGAGCATTTGCCGCAGCAGTTGGCGGAGGGGGAGCGGGGGCTTCTGGGGCTGCTCCAGGCTCTGCTGCCCACTCCCGGCATTTGACAGCAACGATCAGGGAAAAGGGAGATGCAATATCTTACCTAAACTGCACTTCATACTTACTTGGACTAGGAATTATTTTCTCTTTATACAGCACCTGGCACAGTGCGGTTCTGCCTCGTCACCTGGAGGTGCAGCAATGGGGTTGCTGAATCGGAATTAAAAAGTGCATTATGTGACAAGTACATTAAAGTAAAAAAAAGAAAAAAGACCTGCAGATATCAGTGACTTAAAATGTCTTGTGTTTATATAGGATTTCAGTCCATGATCTTCTTGAGCTGGGAAAGTTTACATTTTACTGGAATGATAAGTTTTGAACACCAAATGAATAGTGAAAAAAATTCTCTATTAACTGGTGCCTTTAAAAGTGGCAGTACAAGCCAAAAAAAAAAAAAAAAGTGGGGAGGGAAAAATAGACTCTTGAACTATTTCACTTACACAGAAGCAAAGCCAACTTCTGCCTTCAGTCAAACCTTCAGCCCCCAAAAACAAAGTGACACTAGGTTTGACTGAAGCCAGTATTAGTGTCAGTTTATTCTGGTACCATTTCCCATGTGCCAAATACATTAATTATAACAATTCCTGGTAATGCTACCCATCATGCTGAGGAAATAAGTGCCAAAGCCAGCAGCATTTGCTTCGCACCTAACCAGACTAAAGGGGCAGCAATGGGCAGGTTTCTCTCCCTATAAGCCAGGCTGCAGCGATCTGAGAACTAACGAGATTTCCAGTCTCAAGCCACTGCCAGCAATAAACAAACACTCCAAGCTGTTATTAAAGGCAATGGTGTTCTGCAATACACAGCTGCAATTTCCTTAGGATTATTCTGAAGTTTCAAGTCTTTCTCATTTGATAGTTTCTGAAGAAAAAACTTTTCTCTTTTAAAGATAAGTTGGGCTGAACTGCATTCACAGTAGCTGTTCCTAAAGGTTGTTATCCTAATTTTACATCCCATTTTCTTGTACAGAGAGTAAGATGAGCACAATTTTGTGCCTGCATAATTTCATCTCCAATTGCATCTACAGCCATAGCATAAATGGGAAGTGTCTCTTTGATTCATCTCCATTCCAGGCTCTCTTTTGATGCAAGATGAGAATAAAAGCCTTAAACAAGAGATCACATGAGTTCTTTTCTTTAAGGAAAATACTTGGAGTTCTATGTGTTGGACGACGTTTGGATTTCAAACTTTTGGGGAGTTGGTCTGGAGTACATTTAAATTGCAAGAGAAGATACTCGGTGATAATCCTGCTCTCATATAGGTGTTGTACATCTGGCATGAGCTTCCCCTTCACACCAGGGCTTTGCAGTGCTCTCATTCTGAAAGAAGAACTGATAACATAATCTCGGAGAAGGAGATATTAATCCAGTTCTTACACCATTCCACCCTCCCTCTTTCTTTTTTCAAAGCAGCAATATAGTGAGGTCATGTTTCTCCATAACATTCCTCTCATTTGCACCATTTTATTAACTTCTTTTCATGGGTTGTGTAATCCCACACTAATTAAAGAGGGCTTAATAGACCATCACATCTCTGTTAGCTTCACCTTGTGTTACTCTTGGAGGGTGCGTCATGCACAGGCAGGACTTAACAGGAAGGAGCTCAACGGGGGAAAACAAGCTCCAGGAGGCAAAAGGTCCTCTGTATCTGTAGGAGACAGAAGTGTTTGAGGACTTGGGGGTTCATTATATGATCGTAATCTTTAGTATATGTTTTTTTCCTGTCTTTATTATTGTTGTTTTCCTCTTTTTGTTTTTAGCTCCATTCAGAGACGATGTTGGCAGAACATCTTGGAAGGACATGGGCTGCAGAGGATACTGTTGGAGCAAGAGGTATTGATCCCTGTGGCGGTGTTTTTGGGGTTGTGATGGCTGCAGAAGAAAAGGAGGCTTGTAATGGGATCTGCAGGGAGTGTGCACACTCCTGCACAAAGGTGGGCGCCCCTTTTTATAGTAAGATAAAGAAAAGTTGCAGACTGTGCTATCAGGGAACGATGTACAGAGCAACGCAGGGAGGTGTTCTACAGGACGTTGAACCAGGGCTGGTTTGGAGCCTGCCAGCTGGGAAATGCAGGCAGAGTTGGTATGCAAACCTTGTGCCAGACTATTGATGTGCCCTGTAACACCTTAACTTTAATGTACTTCTTGAGAGCTTGTTTAATATTTCACTAAAAGCTTTGACAAGGTGAAACTTCAGTAAGAATGGGAAGAGTTGCTGTCTTAGGCTGGTGAGCAGAACGTGCTCTGAGCTGGTCTGGTGAGTTTGTAAGAACTGGTCTTGCGCTGCTTGAATTTTCCCAGTGTTTTTCAGTCTGGTAGTTTTATTAACTGCTTTTCTAATACTATATTACAAATCCATTAGTTGATTTAGTTCTGGTTGTAATATTGACTTGATGACTGGTGTTCCACAGTCCTGGTTTTTAAGGATAGTAGTTAAAGAGTTGATTGAAAAGACTAACAAAACTAAAGTGGCTTGTTTATGGGCAACCAAACTTTTTAAAAGGATGTAAGCTAAAAATGTTTTTTTTCATGAAGTAGAACAACTTGTAGTTTGTTCTCTTGTTTTACAAGGGGGAAAAAAAAATCAGCCAGGTTGAAACTCCATGATGCTTTTTCTGTCGTATAAACAAGAAATGCTGAAGCCTTCTCCTGCTTGTTGCAACTAGTCCCTTAACAAAATTATTTACACTTTGGACAAGCTCTGTTATGGACACAGAATTTTTTCTCATGTACTTTGGTAAAGTGATCAAAATCAATGACTTATAATGTCCTGAGCACTGCATCTCAGAAGAGCCTTGTCCCTGAAAGTGGTTTGCAAAGTCACTTAAAATCTTGCTGTGAATCGTAACTGATTAGCCCCTTTAGACACCAAAATATTTATAAGAATCTAGCTGAAAATCATGAGCTGTCAAGATCTGAATGTTTGAGGCACTTCTGAATTATCCTACTATTAGGTTGGATCAAAATTTTTACAGAGGTAGTAATATAGGGAACCATAACTGCACACAGAGATAACTGTCTCTAGAGATGTTAATTAATTTCTGCCTGCTAAAAATCACTTGACTTTGTACTTAACAAAGATGAAATTTCCCTTTCATGTGTTACAACACCATATATTCTGCAGCATTAGCACTAGTATAATAGATATGTTTTATTTTTTCAGCGTATAGTTGAGGAGGTCAGCTAATTTTAAAGCTTCTGATCCCTCCATACGTAATGATTCTGAGGCGAAAAATCTCTGAAGTTTGGGTCACTGAGTCTTACCAAGTAATACAGATGCTACAAGCCACAGCCCTGTAAGCCCTTCGTTTGCAATTGTTTTCAAGAACACTTTTTATGTCCAAGTCACCTTGCCAGCCAGTGCACTTGGTCAGGGGAGGATGGTGCTCTCAGGGGGGTTATTCAGGATCCCTTTGTTAAGCTGACCCAGAATGACCCTGGTATGGCTGAGACTTTCTATATTTATTTGAAACCCCATTCTTTATCCTGGCTCAACTCCCAGCTAAACCCAGACCCTACTTCATGATCATAACAAGGCTGATTTGTGTCACTTTGGGGAGCCCAAAGGAGATTATTTTTTCAATGGGAGCTGGAGAATCCCTGTTAGCTGGAAGAGGCTCAGGCAAGTGCACCATCTCCAGATGCTCCAGAGATGCACTGGACTGTGCCAAGGTGCCCGGGCTCCTGACTGCGTGAAATGGCAACGAGTGAAGACAAATGACTCTGGGCAGGGGAATGCTGAGCTTTGAGCACTTTCGTAACATAGCTTTTGTGACTGAAAACAGCATTCTGGTGTCCTGAGGATTGCCTACTCAGGGTACAACTGAGACTATGCCTGGATGTTGCCTTCTGAATGGGCTGTTCTGAAAAATCAACAAAGGCTGGACAGGACATAGTCTCACCATTTTCCCAACACCCTGATGGTTTTTTCACAGAATCACAGAATTTTCAGAGTTGGAAGGGACCTCTAGAGATCATCTAGTCCAACTCCCCTGCTAAAGCAGGATTGCCCAGAGCACATTACTCAGGACTGCACCCAGGCGGGTTTTGAAAATCTCCAGAGAAGGAGACTCCACAACCTCCCTGGGCAGCCTGTGCCACTGCTCTGTCACCCGAACTGTAAAGAAGTTTTTCCGTGTGTTGGAACGGAACCTCCTATGTTCCAACTTACACCCATTGCCCCTCGTCCTGTCACTGGGAACCACCGAGAAGAGTCTGGCTCCATCCTCCTTCAACACACCCTTTAGATATTTGTAAGTAGTAATAAGGTCTCCCCTCAGCCTTCTCTTCTCCAGGCTAAAGAGTCCCAGCTCTCTCAGCCTTTCCTCATAAGGGAGATCCCTTTTTATCTTAAGAGATTATTTCCTGATCCCAGCATCACTCCTTGCGGGGTCTTTTGAGAAGCAGCTGTCATCTTGGCCTACTTTGTGTCCTCTCCCAGTCAGAGGGGAGAAGCAGATGGAAGCTTTGGGCTGCTTTGCTTTTTAGATACATAGCATGTTAAGAAAATAATGGCTTCTGCAGCCAAGGGTGGCTTCTAGCCAGGCCAGAGGCCCAAACATTTGTTTGCACCATATGTGACCCAAGTGCTAAGTTTTAAGAAATGCCCAACGGCTCAAAGTTGGTACAGAAAGAGTTTGTTGTCTGTACTCTGTGAGAAAGGTGGGGTGAGATGCTCAGCTGCAGGTAGGAGCTGCGTGTGAGAGGTGATGGACAGCTGTCTGCTGTGGGTATCTCTTAGGTGTTTCCTTCTCCCCAGGTACTCTACAGGGAGCCTTGGCAAGCCTGGGCAGCACTTCAGTCCTTCTCTTCTACATATTTAGATCCAAAGGTGTCAGAAACCCAAATCCTTTCTAATCTTCTTATTTTGTTCTGCTGAAGTTATCAGTTATCCTCGTAGTCCGTGTATCCTAATTGTAATACCATTCTTTTTAGATGGAGGAAGGAACAGTTTATCTATTGGCTCATTCATTTTGATTTCCCCAAAGTATTACTGGAGGCAATATTTTCCCAAACGTAGCTCTTCGGAGGCTAAAGAAAAGTTGGAAACATAGAAATATCACTAGACCTCAACTGAATTACTTGTGTTGAAACAGTCCTTTTCTAAACAGACTCTGGAAATTAGCCGCACGCTGCTGCAGGGTGTTGCGAATCATTACACTTGCAGCTTTAATTTAGAAGTGCAAGTACTTTTTTCATCTCAAGCTTTGCAAGCCTGCTTCTAAGTCAATTCCTGCAGTTTTTGGAGAGTCCGGATAGATCCCAGACTCAAAGCAGTCTTAAAATCCTTTACAGGTCCCCTTGCCAGCTGCTGCTCCTGAAATGGCTGCAGCGGCCATCTGTCTGTCATTTTTAGGCCTACAAATGTCAAATATCCAGGATGAAAACAGTCAGGAGAAGGCTGCTAAGTCTTCACAGTTGTGTCTGTTGGGTGAATGAAAAATGACCTTTCCCTGTATGTCTGAGCCGTGGACAGTCACCATCGGTGTGCTTGGACTCCCTGCTCTCCTGGTTCTTCTGCCTCTCAGCTGTCCCAGGTGTGTTCACAGCAGAGCTCCCTGCTCCTCTTCCGAAATTCTTCTCCCCTAGCAAGGGAAGAGTAAGAAGCCGAGTCGACAAGGGATTAAATTTTAATGCCTACTGATGCCACAGGCTTTCTCTAGCTCCAGCTAGGCTGTTCCAATCCTGCCTGTGCTGGGAAGTGCTTGAAGTTGAAGCACTCACACATTAGGTGGTGCTAAACTCTAATAAATGCCGGCAAAGTGATTACTGGAGCTGTTACCCATCCTACTTGCTGCACTTGGCAAGGCTCCGCACTCGTCTTCATGCTGTGAATGCTGCCCTGCAGTACCAATAGCCAGTTCAGAGGCTTGCGAGTTTGCAGTTAAACTTGCCATCAAATAATTCTAGATAAAAAAGTTTCTTGGGTGCTTTTTTCTTCTAAAACTACAGCAAATATTACCAAACTTAGGAACCTTAATTTAATGTTTTGGGATTTCCTACTCTTAGGGCTGCTCCCAGGGTGGGAATAGTTGGGGTGGGGGATGTCATCTCCAACCTGCCAGAGTCTAACAACTCGGTCCCCCTTTCCCAGAGAAGATGGTCCTTTTGGCTGTCTCACTTACTAAACTGTCACCAGTTGCAACTAGAATTGACTTTGAACTCAGGCCCCAGTCAGACAATGTTGTTCTAAACCAGGTACAAGATTGAGGCATCAGTTTTATAGATGGCTCCTACAATTTCAAAAGAAATGTGCAATTAGGACCTTCATGCACCTACTTCAGTCACTACAAGGCTGAAAATGCATATTCAGCTCCTAACTGAAAGTTTGGAATGGATGGGGGGTGAAACCTTATTTAATGAATAGGAGTATGAAGATATTTGAGTTGTTGTCATAGGGGATCCTAGTTAAGGAAGCTGCCACCAAGCAAAATTTACAACTGTCATTCACAAAACTACTCTGTATTGACAGTTTTAATAACTCTACTTAGCTATCAGAGAAGAGCTAGGATTTTAGTGGGAACAGGTACCTCTCAGGAGCTCCCTTGCACTTCCAAGTCACTTCTCTACTACTGCTCTCATAAGCATGAAATGGGAGCTGAAGGAAACAGTCAGGGTCCCTCTTTGGACCAAAACCCTGTCTCTTCTTGCTTTAAACTTCTCCCAGCCATTTGTTGGATAAATCACCTTTCTACGTGCAACAGATGGGTGGAAAATTTATCATTATACTCATCTTCCTGCATAAGCAAAATGGAAATTCCTTCTGGCTTTGAAAGTAGCAAGAAAAAAATCCACAGATGATGTTGCTCTTTTGGGTCAAGTGGGATAATCATAGAGGACCTATTCTAATGTCTGTGCCAGATGAGGAAGATATTGGAAGAGGTAGAAGATGCTGTCATGCTTACCTGACTAAGGGCTACCTGCTTGAACTTTCCTAGCTACGTTTCTGTTGCATTTGAGAGGGAAGATAATGGTGAACCTGCAGTTGGGTACCCAGTAGAGCTGCAGACTGTTCTGCAGAGCATGAGGAGGGAAAGATGTCTGCGGTCTTCCCCACATACTACTGAGCACCCTTTGTTTTCATGCCCTGCGCAGACCTGAACAAGCTGTCTCCAGGCTGCATGAATGGTAGTGGGATGCAGCAAGGGCTGGCGTGGAGTACGCTGTACTTGCAGCCACCCATCTGAGTTTGCTGTTAAAACATTTCAGAATCACAGGAAGGCTCCTTTCAGTTCTATCGCACGGGCAAAGCTTTGAGTTAGGAGATCAGGACCTTACAGGATAATCGTGGACAGCAATATAAATTAAGGCATATAAAATAGCTGAAGAGATGCTTTGAAACGATCTGCCAAATAATGAATAATCACATAGAATTTAAGTGAAACACATAGTACAGCCTTTTGTTTCTTAAGGCAAGCTACCTCTCTTGGACTTTTTTTCTCCTCGGAGAACAAAAGGCAGAATCAGTAAGCCAGTCAATGAGGCTACTGGAAACCACTTTGAAGTTTGTGATGAAAGAGGATTTTCCTTCCTGCTTGAATTGCAGATTCCTTAGCACAAAACATGGCTGGTTCACTTCCACCTCAGCAAATCCGATTGAGGCGTCTAAGCTCCCATCACACCCCACTGCCCAACCCTCCTGAGTGAAGCTCCACCGAGTGAGTTCAATCAGCTGTAGCCTGTACTGCAGACATCGCTTTTCAAAGTAGGAGCTGAATGTATTGTTTCACTATCCCAGCTCTCGGCAAGTTTTGTTGTGGCCGTTTTAAAGGCTTTATAAGTTATAGAGGCGGGGGGGGGAATGCTTTTCAAGCAGTCCTAAGCTCTTTAACCTTTTGGGTTTTGCTTTTAGTTTTTGTCCAAGGGTCAAGAGAGCTGCAATAGCACTATAATCACTAGTGGTAAAATAGGTGTTAAATTGCATGTAAATTAGTACTCAAACAGTTAATGAACTACTGATTAGAAACTGGTTGGGGGAAAAATGCCTAATTCCTAAACATGAACAAGTCTGAGTGCTATAAACCATATCAGCCTTACTTCTAGCTTTTAAATATGGAACAGGATGAAGTTGGATCTCTTTTGACTTTCTAGCTTATACCTGGAGGACAGTACCGGGCATTGACTCTGGCAACCAGGGGATGTTTGCTCCCTACTTGGCTCCTACATTACAGACTCACAGCTTCTCTTCAGCAGTTTCAGAACTGTTCAGTGGCACGGCACCAATGGAAGTAACTAGTGTTATGGTTATCCAGGGGTGTAAGAGTCAATCATTTTAATCTTACAATGAGCAGTGCTTCTCATTCTTTGTCGTCATTATGAGTTGGAGACCTCACCAGAGACATGGGTGGTCTTTATTAGTGTGCAGTCATGTAATACAAGATTGTCCTTGACTGGGGCAGCTCTCATTCAAAGTATCCCAGACAGGGATGGCTTCTATGCTCTGCTTGTTTGTGGCACCTGGCAGTTCCCTTTCCTGGCAGCTCCTTAATACAGTCATTAATTAATATTTTACCCCATTCAAAGCTGAGACCTGAGACATTAGGATAGCAAGATCCAGCAAGACTAGAAATTGGTAGAGGAGAATTTAGGTAAGCTTCTTTACCCATAAAGATGACCTCGCTAACACTGGACGGTGTATAACCTCTTCTTGTATCTTACCGCACAATGATTCAGCCTTCAGTTGGTGAACTACAGCCCTTCAGCCCACCAGGGCCTGCTTTCTGTCTCCAACGGTTTGTGCTGCTAATCTACGGGGATCCAGGAGACCTGGTCACATCCCATCTAGCAGCTTCCTGTACAGATCTTGGGTCCTTCAACTAATGTCACTTTTGAAGTGGAAAAGCAGAATGACAAACCTTGGTACCTCATCTTACTAATGGTAAGATGGATCCAGGATGAACAGCATTTCGGAGAGGCCCAAGAGAAGACATCTCCACCTCTCCTAACTGCACTCCAAAGGACCCAGGTATGCCCCAGCCTTCAGTTGAAGACTTTTAGTGTCCATGTCACCGCTTCACTGCTCACAGAAATCCCTACCAGTCCAGTCAATTCTGAAGGAAGCTCACTCAACAGAAGTGCTTTGCTACTGCAAGTTGCCTTAAACACTTGGGTTCCTTCAGAGTTAAAGTAAAGCAGCAGGGAGTCACCTTCAAGTGAAGGGTAGGGAAGAAAAGGTTAACCAACTAACTGCAAAACCATTTCCTTTAATGGAAGGCAGGGAGACACGCTGCATTTTTTATAGCTTGGGACAGAAAGTGCACAGTATGTGACACTGATGCAGAGTAAATGTTTCATGAGCTGGCCTCCTAATAGACTTCTTCCTGAGAGGGAGGAGCTGGCCTGGCAGTGACAGCCCAAGTGCCTGAAGAAGCAGGCCATGAAGTCTCTGGTAGCTGAGGCTGGGGATTTTCCCCCTTGGATGTACATAGGTTTTTGTTAAATAAAGGCTTGGCCTCTTAGCAGAAAGGTGCAGTGCATCCAGCAGATGCTGCAGTGACAGACATCGGAGACGGATGGTACCGGTGATGTGTTTGGTGCAGCTCTGAAGGCTGCAAGCCTGCCTGTCCTGTACTTGTGAACGCATGAATAATTGAATGTTCTGTCAGACCTTGCTCTTATTTTTAGTAGCTTTGTTGCAAATGCCCTATGTGCTACAGAGATCTCTCTCTCCGGTGGGGGGGGGAGAAAAGTTGCTTGCAACCTAATTTTAATGTGGTTAGCAGAGTTTGCAAACATGACAATAGCCTTGGGAAAACTGTTTCTTTGGGAGAAAAACAGCTTTGGCTTAGTCTGAGACTGTTGTTATTCTACCTCTTATGTTATCTCAGCTCTATGGCAGCAGGACAGGTTACAGAAAACTTTTTGTCACAGTTTGCAGGGAAAACAGATGGTGTAGCAAAGGAGCCAAAAAATTGGGATAAAGAAATAAGCGATATATATCTCTGTAAGATACTTTGGCCAGTTATTTAAAAAATTTCAGACATCAGGGTATTGTTTCAGCTTCCTGGTATCTAATATGGCAGATGTTATTGCAAAGCCACTCTTCATCTTTGAAAGCTCTTGGAGAACAGGAGAGGTGCCTGAGGACTGGAGGAAAGCCTATGTCATGCCAGTCTTCAAAAAGAGCAAGAAGGAGGACCCAGGAAACTACAGATCGGTGGGACTCACATCCATCCCTGGAAAGGTGATGGAACAGCTCATCCTGGATGTCATCTCTAAACATGTAGAGGAAGAGAAGGTTATCAGGAGTGGTCAACGTGTATTCATGAAGGGGAAATCATGCTTGACTACTCTGATAGCCTTTTATGATGGCACGACTAGCTGGATAGATGAGGGAAGAGCAGTGGATGTTGTCTACCTTGACTTCAGCAAAGCTTTTGACACAGTTTCCCATAACGTCCTCATAGAAAAGTTTACGAAGTGTGGGTTAGGTGAGTGGACAGTGAGGTGGTTTGAGAACTGGCCAAATGGCAGAGCTCAGAGGGTTGTGATCAGCAGTGCAGAGTCTAGTTGGAGGCCTGTAACTAGTGGTGCTCCCCAGAGGTCAGTACTGGGTCCAGTCTCGTTCAACATATTCATCAGTGGTCTGGATGAGGGGACAAAGTGTACCCTCAGCAAGTTTGCTGATGATACAAAACTGGCAGGGGTGGCTGACACACCAGAAGGCTGTGCCACCATGCAGTGAGACCTGGAAGGTTAGAGGCTGACCTGCTGGAAAGCAGCTCTGCAGAGAGGGACCTGGGAGTCCTGGTGGATAAGTTGACCATTAGCCAGCAATTCACCCTTGTGGCCAGGGCCAATCATATCCTGGGGTGCATTAAAAAGAGTGTGGCCAGCAGGTCAAGGGAGGTTATCCTCCTCCTCTACTCTGCCCTGCTGAGGCCGCATCTGGAGTACTGTGTCCAGTTCTGGGCTCCCCAGTTCAAGAAAGACAGGGAACTACTGGAGAGAGTCCAGCCTACAAAGATGACAGAGGGACAGGAGCATTTCTCTTACGAGGAAAGGCTGAGAGACCTGGGTCTGTTTAGCCTGGAGAAGAGAAGACTGAGAGGGGATCTCATTAATGCTTATAAATATCTAAAGGGCGGGTGTCAAGAGGATGGGGCCAGACTCTTTTCAGTGGTGCCCAGCAACAGGACAAGATGCAATGGGCACAAACTGGAACACGGGAAATTCTTTCTCAACATGAGGGAAAACTTTACTTTGAGGGTGACAGAGCACTGGCACAGGCTGCCCAGAGAGGTTGTGGAGTCTTCTTCTCTGGAGATATTCAAAACCCATCTGGATGCATTCCTCTCCAACCTGTTCTCAGTGAACCTGCTTTGGCAAGGGAGTTGGACTAGATGATCTCTGAAGGTCCCTTCCAACCCCTGCCATTCTGTGATTCTGTAACAGCATAGCAATCCTCACCACTCATAAATGAGATGTAAAAATCAATGCTATGTCTTATAATGTCACACTGAATATTAAGCTGGCCAGAGCACTGAGCTAGCATGAAGAAATAAGATGTGGAGCATGGAGGAACAAGAGTTACAGTACTTACACTGCCTGGCAAGGGGATCAAGTTTTGTCATTTATGCTGTACAGAGCTTGAGCAGGATCTTAGTGTGCTCGTCTGGAGGCGCTACTGTGAACACTTGCGTGACCATTTTGCTATTTGCTCTGGCCCCGGGCAGCTCCAATGACCACTAAAATCGAGGTGTTGCTTCCTGGCCTCCGGCTGAATAGGGGAGCTGACTTCCACCGAGAGCCACCTGCAAGCTGCCTTGGGCGGGAGGCTGTTGTTATACGACTCTCCACTTAGTGTCCTCACTTGCTTGCTTTTTGGATCAGCTACAAAAAAAGGAGGGCTCTTGCTTCAGGCAGGACAAAGGCTAAAAAGCAAGAAAAGTATTCGCATTTTTTACGTAAGGAATTAATCTGCAAAATTAAGCCCGCTGTAGACTCTGACCGAGCACCTTGGGGTTGGCAGCATCTCTCCTGATGTCTGTTGTGTTTGAATGGCTTCAGGATGGAACCTACACTTTGTAGACATTATAATCCACATTCAGGGGCTTGGCTTAGCTCCTCTGAAGCCTGTGGAGCACGTCAAACATGTAGGGCCTGATACAGACCTGAAAAATCCCTCCTGATCCAAAGAGCATGGCTAAGCATTGTGCAAAGTGCAAAAGCAAAGCAAGTGCAAACATTTTCACACTGTATCTGCTAATCAGTTACTGGACAGACTGTATGAGTCTCATTTTGGGTCCTGATTCTGTAAAACATCAGTGTGTGCTTCATGCTGAAGGCAATTCCTCCCTCGCACGTTTACCGATAACTAAATGCCCAATTAGGAAACCTCACATAGATCTTTCTTTTTACTTCAGACTGAAGGAGAGCTACCTGTATGGGTTTTTTTTCAACTGTCCTTGTTAAGCTAGTAATAGTGTATCTACCTTTAAACTTCATTTAGTTTATTAATGAAATCTTACTCCCTAGATGTCTAAAGCCGGAAAAAATGAGATCTATGTCCACATAGCACAGGCACATCACAGGCCATTTAATACCTTGTAGAATTGCAGAGGAATCTTTCACACTTCCCCTTTGCCCAGTTCCTCAAATCTGAAATGGGTCTCTTTGTAATGTAAATGATTTTAATAAATGTAATGAATTAATTTATTACTAATTTGATAACTTCAGTATGATAACTGTTGCTCACCTTAAAGAAATGTCTTTGCAGCTTTTTTATTATGCAAACAAGGAGTGCACAGAACAATGTACCTGCTCCAAAAGTTTTCACCAGCTTGGACAGAGCAGGGATTGAATCAGAGCCCCATGCTGTGGATCAGCCCTGGGCTTTGGCATACTAACTGTTTGGGGAATCTTTCTTTTCTGTCCTTGGGACTGTGGTGTCCTGAAAGCTTTACTGCTGTAGCTGGTGGAAGACAGAAACCTATTTCAAAAATGAAGTCTTTCATGAAGGAACAACATTGTATTTCAGATGATCCTAATTTTACCAACTTCCCCTATTTTAAGGTCAAAAACTGTGGGGGTTTTCAGATCTTATACAAAGACATCTTGTCTCCACACAAAAGCACAAATGGGAGAAAATCCCGCCCTTCCACCAGGGATTTATTCCGATGATAAACACTGCCTTTGGTTTAGACTATTTTGCCTTATTTCTTTTGTGAAACTTCTCTAGCTTAAGTTTGCAGAAAATCATTCAAATACTGCCCTTCCCTGTGAGGGTGAATTCCAGAGGGATAAAATTTCCTGTTAATGGGGAATATTTGACCGCAGTTCATAAGCCGGACTTTCACCCAGTAATTCTACCAACAATTTAATAGTGTAATAAGAGGATTACCTCCTTCAGCTCCCATTCCTGTTGCCCAAACTCAATACTCATCAGTCGAAAGTCTTCTAATTATTTTCCAGAGCTTCCGACCTTTGTCCAATTGAGCATTAACTTGTACAATTGTATCTGACAACATTGTAAGTCTATTTAAATCCAGCTTAATTTGATCTTTCTCTTTCGCTATATAATTCTTGATTCCTTTTCTATGTCCAGCCAAATCTCGGGACCCGGGCCTCTAACCTGATCCTTTTTCTTATGAATTGTTAGGATCCAGCTTGCAGCTATTGGGAGCCAGTTGGCAGAGATGCTTTTGTGTGCAAGGTCAGGACCAGAGCTGAAAAAACAGAAGCATTTATTTCTCCAGGGTGTAGTCTGAGAGCAGCTGGAGAGCTTGGGCTGTCACTAGTGTATTAGGTGTGAAATGCCCACTACCTTTGACTAGGTGAATCTCTGACAGCAGAGCCTGTTATTCATGGTACCAGTGATAGGACTGCATCAATGGGCCAATTTTGTGTGTAGCTGTAAATCACGCTGCATTTCTTTGTAGAAGAGAAAACCCACTGAGAGAACTGATTCTGTTTGGGTGAGTTGTACTGAAGGAATATTGCTGTTTTTTAAAAATAACCGTTATTGGGTTTGATTTGATGTGGAATACAATAAAGCCTAAGCTGAATTATGCAGGGTTACTATAATTATTTTGAAAGCTCAGCACAGAAAAATTTGTAACAGCTCATGTGCTCACATCAGGGATCATTTCAATTTTACCCTCATGAACAGTTGTTCATTCATCGCTGATTGCAACAATCTTTTAATCAAGAAAACAGCGTGGATATTTTACTCCAGCTGGTAACAGAGGTTGGGGGAAATGGTGAGATTAATTTTACAAGCTGAATTTGAGAACCAAATTTCTTCAAAGTAATGATACTTGCTAAATAGAAAGAAGTGGCTTTAAAGCTTCTTTAAAAGGAAAGATGGTGTCAAATTCAGCCTTTAATTGGTGTGTTGCAAATGTGCTCCTATCCTAGAGGCAGCAATGGGAATGTCTGTGTCACAGGCAGCCTACAGAGGCAGCTTTTCCCCATTGCTCTTCATGTGGCAGCAATGGGCAGGAGCTCTGGTTTGTTTCACCAGCAACAAATTATAAATCACTAAGCGAATGAGGCAGCACACAACAAAGCAGCTGGAAGCAAGGATCTCCCTTTCCGTTCTCCTCGCTGCTCAAATTAGCTCATGCAGTGCTTGCTTACTCTTCAGTTTCCAAACCCAGCATCTTACTGAATACCTTAAAGGCTGGTGTTATTTAACAACAAAAAGGTGGACAGCTGCTGCAGCTGGCTTCCCAGACAGGTAGATGTAGGGAAGAGATAAGATGACAAGTCTTTTCTGTATTCACAAAGTCCCATGTCCTCACAAAGTCCCATGTCCCTTGCAGGTCACTCACCATCACAGCTGTCTGGAAAGCACCTTTCATTATTTTCCCACTCTCAATGTGAAAGAGGGGAGAAAGACAGCCAGGAGGATCTCTTTAGATGTTGTTTTTGTTGTCAACTTTTGTGGGGTTTTTCCCCCTGGAAGACATTGGGGTTTAAAGTGTTAGAGGTATCCAGTGAAAGCATGAGAATTCTTGATGAAACCTGTTTCGAGGGTTCCCCCCTAAAACACTGACATGCACACAAACACACTTTTTCAACAGAAAATGGTACTTCTGGAGGAAAGAAACCCAACTTTTCTGACCACAGTTGGATCAGCTCCAGCACTATGACAAATCTTTCAGGTTCTGATTATAGTCTGATGGTGTCTCCCATCATCATACTTAAGTAGAGTCCATCCAGATATGAATGGCGCAAGCAACAGCACTTGCATTGCAGAGTTGCCTTGAAGAAGGACCCGTCTGGGCATCACGAGTGCCAAGTGAGAGTTCAGCTTCAGGCCATTGCATGGCTCAGTTGCCTGTGCTGTGCTGGCTTGTGTCTGCTCTGCTGCTGCCATCAACCAGTTTGGATCCATGCTTCCTGATGGGGCCACTGCTCTGAGTAGCATGCTAGTTAGCCTTCTAAGATGGCCCATATGAGGAGACAAGAGCAAAGGAGAGCTTGCCCAACAGACCTCACAACTGGTTTCAGTGACCAAGTTTGGGAACATGTGGAGGAGGTGACCAGGCTGTGAGGATCTAGTCTCAATTCAGACTCCCGCAAGTAGGCAGGTATGCAGCAGGACCACAGCCCTGCCAAGCCACGCAAATATCTGGTTTGCAATCAGGACATATGAATAAGGAGTCTATACTGAAATCACAGAATCATGCAATGATATGGGTTAGACAGCACATTAAAGATCATCTACTTCCAAGCCCCCTGCCGTGGGCAGGGACACCTCCCACGAGACCAGGTTGCTCAAAGTCCCGTCCAACCTGGCCTTGAACACTTCCAGGGATGGGGCATCCACAACTTCTCTGAGCAACCTGTTCCAGTGTCTCACCACCCTCACGGTAAAGAATTTCTTCCTGATTTGCAGTCCGAATCTACCCTCTTTCAGTTTTAAACTGTTATCCCTCGTCCTACCGTTACACTCCCTGATAAAGAGTCCCTCTCCACCTTTCCTGTAGGCCCCCTTTAAGTACTGGAAGGCTGCTATAAGGTCTCCCCAGAGCCGTCTCTTCTCCAGGCTGAACAACCCCAATTCTCGCAACTTGTCTTCATAAGAGAGGTGCTTCAGCCTTCTTATCTTTGTGGCCCTCCTCTGGATCTGCTTCAGAGGCCCATGTCCTTCTTATGCTGGGGGCTCCAGAGCTGGACGCTGTGCTCCAGGTGCGGTCTCAACAGAGCGCAGTAGATGGGCAGAACCACCTCCCTCGACCTGCTGGCCACACTTTTGGTGCAGCCCAGGATGCAGGTGGCTTTCTGGGCGGGGAGTGCACATTGCCGGCTCATCTCATCCACCAAGATCCCCAAGTCCTTCTTCTCAAGGTTGCTCTCCATCTATTCTCCGCCCAGCCTGTATTTGCGCATGCGATTGCCCTGCCCCAGGTGCAGGACCTTGCACTTGGTCTTGTTGAACTTCATGAAGTTTGCACAGGCATGGATTTCTATATTGAGATTATTCCATAATGAGAAAGTGTTTGCATTTGTCATACAGAATCAAGCAGCTTTGATATGCCATACTTCACGCTACCCAGTATCTTCTACATGGAGGGACTATAAATTGACCTCTGTCATGGTTATATTTTCTTTATCTATTTAGTAGCATGAAAAATGGCAAGTAAATCTTCTATAGAAATTCCCTGCACAAAAAAAAAAAAACACCAAAACCAAAAAACCTGAAATATTTAATCCCCATGGAATCAGCTTATCACAGATGGAGGATTTCCCCCAAAATCAGAGTGTGAGCTTCCAAGAACACATCCTGGAAATGGTGATTTCACATCAAAGCTGAAAAAGGGAATGGGAGGAGAAGACAGGAGATTTGGGGGAGGAGGGGAAACCCAACTGCTGGCGTTCAACCAGCCTGTGCAGTCTCAACCTCCCAGACCTAACTCCTGTGGAGTACACGTGAGCACTTCCACAGATTTTAAGCACTCCAGGCAGAAGTGCCATTGTTAGGTATTTAATCTGAAAGCAAAGAGGATAGTCTTTCTTCCTTTCAAATCTAAATCTCTTGTTAGCTTAATTTCTTAGGAGAGGAACACAATCAGACGGCTTTTCCCTCAATACAATTGAGAGTCAGGCTTTTTTTTTTCTTCAGTCCCAAAGAAAAGTAAAAGTTACAAAGGAATGCTTACTTTTATTTGTAGCTTTTTTCTGATCACCGAATGGCACGTGATGTGTCAGTTGCTTAAATCCCTTTATTCTGTGTCTGAGTCTGTACTCTTCTAAGTATTTTATTTTCAGTCTGTAATGTCATGTTCTGCTTTCCCCAGAGTTTTTTCTTTTAATTGCAACATTTTAAAACTCAACGACCGCATATCGTCATATATAAAGACCGTCTCCTCTTACATCTTATATTTCCCTCTCCTGTTAGTGGATCTCTACCTCTAGACAGCGATGCAATGCACTCCATTGCTTATGCCATCCTCCAGCAGCAGAAGAAAGGAAAATCTCTCATGAATGGCCCACAGGTGAACTAGGTCCCTCTGCTCCTGTGACCCAGAAATTTTCTTTCTGCAAGTGACTGAATTTTCCTCATACTCTGTTATGATATCTCCTCAAATGTCTCAAGTCGTGACACTTGGACTTCTCTTTTCTGTGGCTTCCCTGCTTGAGAAATGCTGCTCAGGCTCTCAAATCATGTAACTACTCATGATCTTTGCACAGCTGAGGGGGAATGGATAGGTCCCAGCTAGTAGCTCACTTCAAAGCCTTTTATTTCTAGTCTTAATGATTTGTATCTTGGCTGGGTTCTGAGGAAAAACTCGCATTACTTGATGGCTGGTTTTTAAATGAGCTGGCAGCTTCCATTTTCTAAAGGGGCATGGCTGATATGGAATACTGGAAATTTTGGTGACACTCAACAGAAAAGAGGCCAGGGATTGACTTAACATGCAATCTGAGCTATTGGAGCACACTGAAGCCTCTCTTTAGATCAAATTAACTTCTTGTCAGTGCCAACAACCCCCACATGCTCAAACCCTTTTAATTCCTTGGAACCTGGACTGTTGCACAATTCTAAAGATTATGTCCTGAGATATCAAGACCTGTGCAATCAACATCCTTTATTCAAATGGATTTCAGAGTGGCCATATGCTGAGGGTGAGGCAGAGTCTTGACGCTGCAAGCAGCTTTGCATGCATCTATGCAATTATACTCAAGCAGAGGTTCTAGTAGCATTAGAAGTCTTCATCAGGAGACTTCCACTGAAGCCCTGTGACCCTCAGCTTTGCTTCTTGCAAAACGGTATTTGTAAAAGTGGATGGCCTTCCATAAACACCACCCAGCTCTGGTGAGCAAGGGGATGGGGGGAGAAAGGCTGAGTCCTTCCTCACTTAGGCAACATATCATTGATTTCCTTCCGAAAAGAAATAATTTATTTTTATTTGAAATTGGCAGCAAGCAGAAGTAGTATGAAGGGTAGTACAATCCAAGCAGCATCCCCATAAGGTCTCCACGTGGTGCATGGATGCCAGGCGAGCAGTGACTTTTCAGGCTGAAATCATTAGTCTGTCTTTGAAACTGTTCCAAACTCAACTTCCCTTCAAAAAGTATGGAAAAGGAGCAAACTTGTACCAACCATGGTGGCAATGTTAGTGACTTTCCATTTCAAGACAGTCCTTTTTTGAGTAAGTTTGTGACCTGATTTAAGGCCTGGCAGATTCACTGAGGTGTGAGTAGGCTGTCTCCTAAAATTTGCTGTGCTTGAAGGTTTTCCATCAACTACCTGTAAAACCATAGAGCAGAGCCTTTGTTTTCCCATTTCCCATATGTGAAATGAGATAACAGTCCCTCTGAGGCATGATTTACTGATGTTTGTAAAGCTTGTGGTAGTTTCGGCTTGGGGATTTCAAAGGGCTGCACTTCTGTCTAGTGTAAGTACCCTGACTTCAGCAAAGCTATGAACTAGATGAATATCTCCATCTTGTGCTAGTAACTCCTAACTAATCTCATTAAAACCTTTCCAGACCCAGATCAATATTTGAAATGCACTCTGTCCTGTAATTAATCTGATGAGCTGTGCTATCCAAGTCCCTTCAATTTTTTCTTTAGAGTTTTTTATTTTAAAATTAAACTGGTTTAGCAGAAGCAGGGTCATGATCTCTGTTTCTTGGTAGCTTTTTCATGCCCTTATTAAATATCCTGTACTGAGTGCACTCGGTAATTCAATGATCCCACCCTGGTGAATAGAGTATAATACCAGGGTCTTAAAGACCCTACAGAGGGGCAGGTCTGGCAGTTTGATGGCTCTTGTGTGAAAGGCAACAGTCAGACCAGCCTGACAGATGTGTGGATTCGTCCCTCAGAGACGTAACTGTGTGATGAAGCGTGGGGACCTACAGGAGCAGTGTCATATCAGCACTCCTGGCTCCTACCTCATGCATTCATGTGTCCTCACCAACACTTGGTCTGCTTCAGCTTTTGAGGGTAAGGTCCTCCCGGTGCGGATGATTTTCTGAAACCTGGCTTTTTTTGAGGGAAGAGCTATTCAACAACAGTCCCATTGACCCATGAGGTACTACGGTACTACTAATCAGAGCACTGGAGCAGGCTGCCCAGAGAAGTTGTGGAGTCTCCTTCTCTGGAGATATTCAAAACCCGCATAGATGTGTTCTTGTCCAACCTGCTCTAGGTGAACCTGCTTTGGCAGGAGGGTTGGACTAGATGATCTCCAAAGGTCCCTTCCAACCATTCTGTGATTCTGAAATCACCTGGACTTGTGTAAGGCATTTGACACTGTCCCACACAACATCCTTGTCTCTAAATTGGAGAGGCAGGGATTTGATGGATGGACGACTCAGTGGATATGGAATTGG
Organism: Charadrius vociferus; assembly: GCF_000708025.1. Classification (NCBI taxonomy): domain Eukaryota; kingdom Metazoa; phylum Chordata; class Aves; order Charadriiformes; family Charadriidae; genus Charadrius; species Charadrius vociferus. The sequence continues at coordinate 5,505,039 of NW_009648925.1, read as the reverse complement.
CTGGGTGGCCACACTCAAAGAGTTGCAGTCAACAGCTCAATGTCCAAGTGGCAACCAGTGATGAGTGGCACTCCTCAGGGGTCAGTACTGGGGCTGGTACTACTTAACATCTTTGTTGGCAACATGGATGGTGGGATTTAGTACACCCCCAGCAAGTGTGCCAACAACACCAAGCTGTGTGGTGTGGTCGACATGTTGAAGGGAAGGGATGCCACCCAGAGGGGCCTTAACAAGCTTGAGAAGTGGGCCTGTGTGAACTTCATGAAGTTCAACAAGGCCAAGGGCAGGGTCCTGCACACAGAGTGGGGCAATCCCATGCACAAATACAGGCTGGGTGGAGAATGGATTGAGAGCAGCCTTGAGAAGAAGGACTTTGGGGTGTTAGTGGATGAGAAGCTCAACATGAGCCAGTAACGTGCGCTTGCAGCCCAGAAAGCTAGCCACATCCTGGACTACAAGAAAAGAAGTGTGGCCAGCAGGTCAAGGGACATGATTCTGCCCCTCTGCACCACTCTCCTGACACCACACCTGGAATATTGCATCCAGCTCTGGAGCCCCCAGCATAAGAAGGACATGGACCTGTTGAAGCAGGTCCAGAGGAGGGCCATGAAGATGATCAGAGGGCTGGAGCACCTCTCTTATGAAGACAAGTTGCGAGAATTGGGGTTGTTCAGCCTGGAGAAGAGACGGCTCTGGGGAGACCTTATAGCAGCCTTCCAGTACTTAAAGGGGGCCTACAGGAAAGGTGGAGAGGGACTCTTTATCAGGGAGTGTAACGGTAGGACGAGGGATAACGGTTTAAAACTGAAAGAGGGTAGATTCGGACTGCAAATCAGGAAGAAATTCTTTACCGTGAGGGTGGTGAGACACTGGAACAGGTTGCTCAGAGAAGTTGTGGATGCCCCATCCCTGGAAGTGTTCGAGGCCAGGTTGGATGGGACTTTGAGCAACCTGGTCTAGTGGGAGGTGTCCCTGCCCACAGCAGGGCGGTTGGAACTAGATCATCTTTAAGGTCCTTTCCAATTCTAACCATTCTATGATTCTATAATTGGTGTGGGCATGAAAACACTGGCCTTTAGCTTTATATGCGCTCCAGAAAAATGGACATGTGATCTTAGTTCATTAAGAGTATAAATGACTTGGTTAATAGCACAGATGACAGCAAGACTTAGAAGTAAGCTGAACAAACAGAAGGAATTAATGGAATAATATTATGACTCAATTTTTTTTGCCATTGACCAACAGTCACACAGCTCACATATACTGGAGTGCAACAGGCAGTAATTAACACACTACAGTTGTGTCTGGGCCCAAGACCAGGGCTGCCTAGTCTAGTGTTGGCAATAACTTCCAGTTTGAGTAGGAGGTTGAACTACAGACCTCCACAGGTCCCTTCCAACATACCTTTCCAGCAGTCTGTGATCCTGCCCAGGAGTCCTGCCACGTTGCACAATGCACAAATGTTCACACTCTAGTGTCCCAGAAAGGGGTCTAAGGATGGGGAAAAGATACTGCATATATGCACAGGGAATCATGAGAGAGCTGGAAACAATATGCCAGTGTTGCTTTCTTTTTCTTCATTGGTCTTTAGTGTGCTTCTTTGGAAGGCACTCAGCTAATTGAAAGCATCGAGAACGAAGTGCTGGAGAGGATTATGGCAACAGGGACAACAGGAAGTGCAAGTCTGAGCCAAAACACTGAGATACTGGGTGGAGAGCAAAGTAGTCTGTACCAACTGGAGAGATTATCTAATCTCTAGAGTTTTCCATGGAAATCTTAAGTTTTTGCCATTTAAACAGTGGAAATCACGAACATTTTTGGTCTTAGATTTAAGGTTTCTCCATGAGACACAAAGAATATTGGACAGCTGAAAATGCAGTACCTGGAATCAGCAAGAAAGTTTTGTTCACCTCTCAGCCGGTGCAGAAGCTGCTAAAGGTACTCAAAGGTCCTGTAAAGAGGTTCATCCCAACCCCTGCTGTTATTTGAAGCTTACATGGTCATGGAGACGTGAGGAGAGAAATTCGCCCTTGTGTCTCTTCTGTAGAGACTGAGAGTGCTTATCAGCACTTCATCTAATGATTCGGGTTTGGCACAGGCCTAGACAGCTCTTGTACCCAGTTCAGTCTTGCAGCTGGTACATGTGCTAGTTTGGATGCAGAGACTGTTTAAGGACATCTTCCTTATCTCAGGGGGCACTTGCCGTGCCTCACTGTTCCCCTTTCATAAAGAGGAAGGCCTGACTGTCCCGCCTGTGGAGACCACCTCACAGCTAGGGCACTTTTGTATTACATTTTTAGCCTGGGTCTGGTGACCCAGCCTTGACCTGGAGAGCTAACTGGACCAGCCAGAACAGCGCCAGGAAAATGGCAAGCTCTGCCCTGCTAAGAGCTGCTCAGCTGGACTGCTGCTGTGTGGGATGTGAGGATGAGAAACCCTTCTCGGTTGCGATCTGGGGCTCAGCTTGGCCACACACGCAGGCTTCACTACCAGGGTCACACAAGCACTCCCATTCCTGCAACTAAATTTTAGGAGAGTGCTCTGCATAGTTTGAATATCCCAGTGTGGGGAGGGGAAAAGGGAGCAGCTCTGGGTCTCCTCTCCCTCTTTCTCCTCATGGGAATTAAACATGAGAGCTAAGTGCTTGCTTTTCTGAAGCTATTATTGGCAACCAATGCAAAATGTCCCTTTTCATGACAAGTAAATGACCTGCTAAGTACAAGCTATAAAAATTCAGGTCATGTTTTCTGTTTCATTAACATGCTGCCTGACAAAGCCTTTGCCTGCTGGGGCTCTCTGCTGGGGAATGGGAGTTAGAAAACCCTTAAGGATTTCTCACTGTCATTATGAGATAGAAAGGCAAACAGGCTTCTAAAGGAAGGAAGGCTCCCAAAAGACAAGCTGCCTTTGTGTCCTGATCTCATGAGCAACCACAGGAGGAGGGAAGTAATGCCATTTACACACACAGTCCCAGCAGTGTGGGGTTCGAATGCTTTTATGTTTCACTAATAGCTGGGCCTGACTGTCCCAGAAGTCAATAGAAAGGTTTTCCTTGATTGCAACAGGCAGTGGACCAAAAATGTTATTCAGCCACAGAAATGTTTGTCAAGTTGGTAAGGAGGGGGAGAAGAGCAATATGAATCCAAAGAGAATCCAGGGGAGAATCTCTCTGAAATGCAAAAATCATTTAGGTTTGAAAAGACTTTTAAGATCATCGAGTCCAACCATTAACTTAGCACTGCCAAGTCCACCACTAAACCATGTCCCTCAGCAACACATCTACACGTCTTTTCAATACCTTCCTGGATGGCGGCTCAGCCACTTCCCCAGCAGCCTGTTCCAATGCTTGATAACCCTTTTGGTGAACAACTTTTTCCTAGTATCCAATCTAAACCTCCCCTTGAGGTTGAGGCCATTTCCTCTTGTCCTCTTGCTTGTTACTTGGGAGAAGAGACCAATCCCTACCTCGCTACAACCTCCTTTCAGATAGTTGTAGAGAGTGATAAGGTCTCCCCTGAGCCTCCTTTTCTCCAGGCTAAACAACCCCAGTTCCCTCAGCTGCTCCCCATACAACTTGTTCTCTCTAGTCCCTTCACCAGCTTCGTTGGCTACTGTAGTCTTTGGGACAGTAGCATCAAGAGTTTACTGGAGATGGTTGGCTTTTCTGTATGAAATTGTCTTTCAGAAATCAGAGAAATGTATCCCTACAGGGGACATCCAAGGTGGGTTCAGAGGGTGCATCACTTCCAGGTGTAACTACAGGCTTTCCCATGAAGGATGTAGGGACGATGGACCTTCATTTACATGCTTGGCCAAGGCTGGATTAATCTAAAGCTGGATTCTGGATCCAAAGCCTTTTCCCTGCGTAGAGAGTTTGGGCTTGAAGGAATTCGAAGAGAATTAGCTTGTACTATTGGCAGTGCTGAGTAGGATGCTTCCTGCCTTCTTGACTGCGTTCTCTGGGCTTGCAGGGTGGTAACTGACGTGCTGGCACCGAGGTCGTGCTGCCCTGCCCAGGGCTGAGGTTTGGCTTTCCACCTTCATGTCAGCTCCCTTTCCTCTCGCCTGTCCGGTGTCCTTGGCTACATGCTGATAAAGTGAGTTTCACACAGAGTTTATGGAAGCTGAGATGCAGCAGAGAGACCTGTGGTGTAACCCGGCAGGTCAGTGCTTTTCAGAGGGTTAGAAATATTTCCTTGAGCCAACAGAGCGTACAATTTAATGGAGATGCGACAACAAACTTTTACATGCCGCTGCCTTTTGGGGAGCAGGCTGCTTTGTGCCCTCCTCTGTGTTGTTCACTACCGCGTACCTTGTTCTCTTGCCCAGAATACCAATGTTTTGGAGCAGCACTATCAGCCTTGTTCCAGGGATACTCAGCCTGCAATGAATGCTTTGATTCATAGCTTATTTTTAAAGCCAGAAGGAATTGCTACGCTGATCTGCTCTGACCTCGAGCATGCAATGGGCACAGGAGTATTTATAGCTCTGTTTACAGCGTTCTGCTCTGTATACAAGCCAATGAGGCCAAGTAAAGAGCAGGGTCCCTGCCCCAGTGTAGGTTTGACAGCCACTACAAGCTCAACTGCTTTATTAAGGTATTGCCCTCAGTAAATAGCAGGGCAGACCAGCCCTGACGATTCCCCAGTGTGTGGGCAGAGAGTCGCCCACGCACAGGACTTTCCACGCATACATCTGGGGCCTGTCAGCAGCAGAATCAGAAATAAGCTCCAGGTGCAAGGACAGAGATCTGGGAAACCCTGGGTCTGCGCTTTACTGTTTCTTAGTCTCCATGCTGAGCCTGTCTTGCATCTTCTCTTGGGCAGCCATCTCTCCTATGTTCTAACCATACTGAAGCAGCCCAAAAGATGCACAAGGTCACTGGATAAGGTGCTTGAAACATACCTAGGGAATAATAAATAACTGGTATGGAAGTGCTGGAGAAGAACAGGACAGAGCCACCACCAACTGCAGCTGCTACAGCTCTCCCAGTATAATATTCCTCAATGTGTGTTCCCTGCTTTGTATTTGGAGTTCCAGGCTAAGACATGGCATCCTCCAGAGTGCCATGGTGCTGCATCTCAGATGTGGTGATGAACAGACCTGCCCAAAGCTCAAGCTCTCTTGTATGTGTGGAACTGTGATCATTAAAATTGAAACAAGGCTAAAAGCTATCTCTCTTCCCACTTGCCATCTCCTGTCTTCACGTCTTGCAGCGTGCAGACAGCGTCCAGGCTGCTTGTCTTTCTCCTGTGCTTACTTCTGTTGCCTTAGCTCATGATGTGTGGAGAATGTCCAGCCAGAAACCTGAACATTAACTAGATAGATTAACTATATAGATTTAGCCGTTTTTTTCCTTCTGGCTCGAAGTCAGGTTTCTGTGGGTTAGTGCCCCGCAACTGCTTTTGGACTGCCCATGTGACATAAGAAGCCCTTGACGTTCTCCTTCCAGTAAAATGGCAATTACAATATTTCTTAGAATAAGATTTTCATAGCTAAATTTTGTTAGTGTTCTGATTGGAATGTGTCCCCTCAGGTTCAAATTCCCTTGAGAGCCTGTCCTTCTCCCCAGACTGTATTTGTGAGTGAACATGTAACTGACTGTAACATGGTACAACCTCAGATGAAATCCCTAAGAGGGAAAGTAATTGCCTTTTTACATGCAGAAATGGTAAAATCAGCTGGAGAAAATGCTTTGATAGTTAAGAGAACCAGTTATTAATATTTCTGCACGGAGGCAGCACAGCCACCGAGGCCTTTGCAACTGTGAATCTCACAATCTTGCTCCTGGGCAAAGTATATGCAGTCATCTCTAATCTGTTCCATCTCTCCACAAGCAGCTCGCCCAGCAGTGTGAACAAATTGCCTGGAAATGTCGTCATCAGGCTTCATCTGGCATTATCTCCCCTTCTGTCTGGGTCATTGATTTCCTCATCTCCTCTGCCTTAAAACTCACATCATACATTAATTTGCGGCTCTCCAGTACTGAAGCAGCTGCACTGTGCCTTCCCCTGCTCAACACCAGCAGCTTTCAGCCTCTGAAGTGTCCTTTACTGCTGCTCATATGAAGACCTCCTGAATGTGTCTCAAGTGGCGTCCCTGCCTGCTACATAACAGCATGTGCTCTGCCAGCTTTTGTTTCATCACAAGCGAGCTTAGAGCTGTTCTGCTTTCGGAAATTGGGTAAGACTCGGTCTCCTTCCTACAATGACTCAGTGTGCTGGAGAAATGACTCCTGCCTTGTACCAGCAGCTACCGTGGAGCTCTCAGAGCTGTGCCAGCCTCTGCTAGCCACCAGCTGCCCTCTGGAGAGCCCCTTGGCCAGCAAGGAGCTGGGGCGGCTCCACGCTCTGGTCTTATGATGGCTAAATGTAGAGGCCATTGATAAATAACATAAATGCATGAAGGGCACAAGAACCAACAGCTGTTGCGCAGTCGCCTCAGCTAACACAGCCTTTTCCTCTGTTCTTTTGCTCGTGTCCCTGTGGCCTTTCAATACCACCCTTTGCATTGTGAGCACCAAACTCATACTCAGTTCTCATTGCAAGAGTGTCCAGGATTGGGCCTTCGACATGTAATTCAGCCCAGAGAAATGATTCTGTAAGAGATAAAGTCTTGTCTGGCTACTCACTGATGCTGTGCTCACTCTCAGCTTGCACCGGCCAGACTTTATTCCCAGTCCTGGTCTCCTGCCATCGTTTAATAGCCAGGTACCACTCAGATCTTGTATCAGACCTGTTTGCTGAGCCGAAGCCAGCTCAGGCAGCTGAGGCACAAACTTTTTGGCTACCGTAGGTTCACACAGCTATTCCCAAGGATCTGATCTTGCCAGCAGAAACTTACTTTCCCTACATTTTATTAGGAGTAATACAGTCCCACCTTTCCTCAATGCTTGTAAACTGAGTGCATCCGACATGGAAACAAGTGCAAGATGGTGAGGTCTCAAATGTGAAGCCCTTACTCCGAAATTAATGGTGATCTTAAAGGGAATAATCCCATTCAAAGGAAATGTCAGATAAAATGAGTCTATTTCCTTAGGGAAGTGTGTTCCTTTATAAAGCTCTGCTGATCCTTGTCTTTCTAGAAACCAAATTGGCAGTCTCTTTGTTTCGCAGCCAAATTCCTCATCCTAGGCCTGGAATATGTCTGGAACAATATTTCTAGAGAATCCCCTGTTATGAATAACCTGGAGGGGGGAAGTATTCTACGTATCCTTCCTAAAACAAAGAGTGGCAGGCTGCAAAAGAGTATGGAGAAAGGGCTGATCTCTTATACTAGGGGAGGAAAAAAAAACCAAAAATCTTGATCTTGAGGCTGATGTTCAAAGTGTGTGCTCAGGGTCAGTCACATGAAAGGCAAATTGAGATAAGAGCAAAGACTCCTGAAAGAAAACTACTGATTTTAAACTCTGCATCCCTGCTTACAAAGGTCTTTGCTGTAGAAACAAAAGCACTGCACTTCCCTTTAATGTCTCCTTGTTAAAATGTGTAGCACCACCAGCTCCCCTGAGCTTTCTTCTATGCCCTCGCTGTATGTTTTCTATGTATAAAGCCTTTGGGGAATTTTTTTTCTGTGTGATCTGTTTATAGAGGGTGCTGCGTGGTCAGCCTGTGCCAGCCCTCTTGCAGCTGTTACAGCCACACCATACCCCGTCTTTGGCCACGCTGGCTCTTAAGCAGTCACACGTGAACTTTTATCGGGTTTATGTAGTTGCATGTGAGTATCACTAGATGTCCTCTACTGCTAAGTAGCTTTATCGTAGTCTGTGCCAAGCACCGCACAGAAATTGAGTGACATGAATCTCGGCTGTTTAAGCTGTCCCTTTTTATAGCTTCATTGTTCCTAGTCCATAGATGCACAGCAATACTCTTCATCCATAGCCTGAAGGAGTGATCTGCAACCTCTGATCAACTGGACTTACAGGGACAGCAAAGCTATTGTGTTGGTTTCATGCAGATTTGGAGCCATCTGGCATGTCGTATGAGCACCTCAACTTTTTCATTTGCATCTGGTTTGAGACTGAGCCCATCAGGCAGGGCCCAGGGTTTGGTCTCCTCATGCTCTTCTCCAAATTTACCAGCAAAGGTCAAGGCTGTGAGGCTCTGCTCTAGCGAGATCTGATCTGGTGCAGGATGGTGATCTCTGCAGGGTGCAGTCAGGTACAGCTCCCTGCTCCAGCGCAACCCAGTCACCCTCCAGGCAGTGATGCCAGCAGCGCCTTGGGTTAGCTCATGGGAGTGCCACCGAGTGCCCTCAGACCCCGTCTCCACCCTCTGCCTTCTCTGCACTGACCTCTTATCCCTAGCTACGTGGCACTAGCAAAAACTTCTACAGACAGAAATCTTACCCGTTGCACTGTTCCTGCAGAGAAAACATTGCTGCTTTTTTTTTTTTTTTTTTTTTTTTGTGCAAACTTGCTTGATGCCGTGCTGTGTGGAGCTCAGCTGGCGTGCAGCGTGCCAGGGGCGGGCAAGGGAAGCATCCCCAGCCAGCCCCAAAGGCAGCTGCCAGCAAAGCAAGCCAAGAGGCTCGCGCTGCCTTAACCCGCTCAGCTTTAGTACGGGATAATAAACGGCCACATTCATCCAGCCCTAATAGTGAAATATTATGCTAATGCGTACTCTTATTTAGAGACAGTTCGCCTGAAGTATAGTCTGACCTGAGCAGTTCAGAGACTGTACGGTCACTTTAATCTACTAAGTGAAGCTGAAACAGACTGGAAATGTCGTGTGCTTAAAGCTGTATGGGGGAGAAATGTTGGCTGAAATTTTAAGGCACTTTTTTTCTTTTAGCTTTGTATTAAGTCCTGCAGTTTGAAGCGTTGCCCATCCTGCACTCGCATCCCTCTAGGGAGAGCTGGTAAAGGGGCACGGGGGTGTTCTTCATGCTACCACCACTGCTGTCAAACTGAACGTGAAGTTTTGTTTGAGGGTTCCTTGGGGTGACTCAGCAGGATACAAAAATGCACTTAAATGGGAGTTGCATTGTGTAAACGCTCAACCACAGCAGCAATTCCCCTTTAGCAATGTTGTTAACTAATACGCAAATACGCACTACAAGAAATTTAATGCTGCTCCAGATACTGGCTGGGATTGAAAGAGGAGTTTTTGGCCTTCCTCCTGACATAACTTCAGTATTTCTTATGGGCAGGAAGGCTACTGAGAACTGAGGAATACCGCAGAGACCTGAGGTGCATGAGCCAGGCCACGGGTTTTTCCTCTCAAATTTTACTGACTTTGGTACGAAATGCATTAGAAATTTTCAGGTTTGGGTGTCTGACTATTGGGCTTGGTTTGAAAATACAGCTGTCTCCGCAGAAGCAGAAATGTGCCTGCTCTGAAGGCTGATCTGTTTGAGATGCCCGAGTACAGAGCTGGATGCTGAGATTTAAAGATCTAAACCTGAATCCTTTGGCCTACCAGTCCCAGGACCTCTGTCCCCAGCATTTACTGACATTTCCACACCTTCAAGGGTGTGTAAACAACCCGATGTGTTTTGAGACTCACTAATGGGTACCCCTTACCGCAGCTTTGCCAGTGATGCCCTGGATGGTGGCAAGATGTGCTGATAGCAAAAAAAAACAGATTTCTCCTAGCCAGCCACCTCCATGGCTGCGCTGCACAAAGCCACTGCCAAAGTCTGCCCTCGAGAAACTGAGGAGAAAGTTTTCTCCTGGAAGGGAAATTTGCAGCCAACAGGGGAGCCGAGTTTTGCACCAAACCTCTGACTCCTGTTGACAAACGCGTGTCTTGCAAATCCCGCTGTTGATTCACATGAACAAAATGCCTCCGTGCTGCGGTTCGGTCAGGAAAAACCTATAGGGGTTCTCCTGGACATGTCTCCCATGTCTCAAAACAGGGCAAGATTAGTGAGCAATTTGCAGGGTGAGCTGGCACAGGCGCTGCGGCTAGGCATGCTGTGGCCACTTGCTGTGGGTCTTCTCCCTCTCGCCTCCTCCACGCCGCTGGACCAATGCAGGTTTTGAGGCAGATTCTGGCATCAGAACCAGTTCGAGTCACGTACATCCGCTTTGCAAACCAGCGTGGAGGTGGGCCCTGACCCAGGAAGGTAAATTAGCAGGTGCCTAAATGCAGCCCCCTGAGATGCTCTGGGCGCTTGGCACCTGCCCGAGCACCCCACAGGATTGTGGCCAAGATGCTCCCATGGTAGAACACCGGAGCAGAGCCGGACCGATCCGTCCTTCCTCACACGGATGATTCTCACATAGCCATCGCCCGTACCCTCTGGGAGGGCAGCGTGTGTGGACAAACGAGCGCACAGGCAGAAGCGGGACTTTTGTCAGCTGCAAGAGGAAAAGGTGTGAGGTGGCAAAGGTGCCCGAGATGTGAAGCTCTGCTTTGGTTCTGCCTCCCAGCACCAAGGGCACAGAGAAGAGGGAGAAGTACCCACTGCCCATGTGTTCCCTGAAGTCCCCTCTGGGATGAGCCCTTTTGTATTAAACACAAACACCGTTGTTGCGATAAAAGTTGATAAGCTTTCCTCCTATTAGGTATAAACATATATGCGAGTGTGTGCGTGCATGTAGTGGCCGGTTCTTCGGGGTACAGCGTGTGCTGTGTTCATGAACTCCAGTTTGCCGAATCCGGTGCCCTCCGGTTCCTGCCCCATCCACCAAACCCGCAGAGACGCGGTTGTTTATCCCTATCCTCATCCCTATCCCCATCCCCATCCCCATCCTCCTCCTCTGGCGGCGGCGGCGGCTGCACAGCCCCCCCGGCC
>NW_009648925.1:5487454-5493449 GCF_000708025.1 Charadrius vociferus | reverse complement strand
GCCGCCGGTGGCAGCAGCGCCGAGAGGCCGGGCTGGGGACGGTAGGGTGGCTGTGTGGCGGGGGTCGCGGGTTTCCCGTGTCCGTGGGGGATGGAGGCGGGGAGGGGGGTGTGTGTCATTCCTTCCCTGCTGGACGCGTGGAAAAGGGAATTTTGAAAGTCATGGTTGGACCGCGGGGGGTCTCGTGTCGTCTTCTGGGTGCGCGGTGGGGAGAGGGGGTCACTCCGAGTTACACGGTGTAAGGAGACGTCTTTATGAATTGAGGGTTTGCTGGATTGTTGTTGTGTTTGGGGGTTTTCCCCACCACCCCCCCAGCGGGTTCAGAGCCACGCGAAGCTTTTACTTTCCTGCCCCAGGCATGTTCTGATGCGTGTATTGAGAGATTTCTTTTATCTTGCGTTAAAACTCCCTTTTTGGACCACTGAATGCTTTGTGAAAGCTTCCAGATTCATGTGTTCGAGTTATTTGCTGGACTTTCAGAAGGAAGATAGAGATGCTGTCTTTAACTGCAAAGACACAAGGAGAGGAGGAGGTACTTTTTTTTTTTTCCTGCTTTTACTTTTTTCTCTTCTCTAAGAAAACAAGCTGACCCGCCACTGAAGGACAAGGACTTTTTGGCTCTTGTGCTTGGGCTGCGGGGGATTAGAAAGAAAATTTATAACTTTTTTTTTTCTTTTTCAAACAGCTCAAGAGCTCTAGAAATAGTGTTTAGAAAACCCTGCTGCCCAGAGAGAGAAACAAAGATAGAGCTGTGCTGGCGGCAAGTTGAGGAGCGAGTTAAGAGTTAGAGCTGGGGTGGACCAGTTTCAGCATCCTGCACTTGGCTGCTCTAGTAACCCGCCCTGTCGAGGTGATGACTTTATGCCGTCTCGGTTTCGGGGTAGAAGCTGGGGTTTTGTTGGAAGAGCGAAGCGCACAGTGAAGTCCTGACCCCGGCGTGAGGCTCTGCCCCAGCACAGGTAACTGCAGCCCTGCGACCATCAGCTGGCACTTTTCTACATTAGTTGCTTGACGTTGGGAAAGTGTGAAAATCTAAGCCACCAACTCTTGAGGTATCTTAAGTCATCTGAGTTTGGGTTTTGGTGGCAGGCTTAAAGGGATGCTATTGACTGGAAATGTTCTATTTATGTCTTATCTGGAAACTGTTCTTCATACAGTAGTTGGTACTAAGCATAAGCGGACCAACTTTATAGTCATACCTGGAAATAGATGTGCTTTCTGAATTTTCACTATGAAGCGATGCGGTTAGCTCAGGCCCTTTCTGCACAAGAGAGGTGCATTTCAAAGTCCTAAGGCTACATGGGTCAGCTGTCATTTTTCTTTACGGAAGGTGCTTGTCTGTTTCTCTGAATCTGTAAAAATCTAAGAAAAACTAGGAAAAGAGAGAAAAAGGGTGTGGCAAGGTAATTATGAAGTAATAGCTTAAAAAACCTCACCTCTCAGTAGCATAGCTTTGGACCTAATAGAGATAAGATTGCTTTCTGTGTACTTGAGCCCAAAAATACAAAGCTGACAGCATCTCTTTAAAAATCATAGTGCACCTAGAAAGTGGGTATTTGTATTATAGTCCTGCATCTATTCCTTTGAGTTTCTTCCTCCATTCCAGGAGATATCCCATACCACAGAGTGTGTAGCCCAGATTGCAGGGGACCAGACACCCCACCGGCGTGATTCCCAAATCAGAGCAGCTGCACCAGGGTCAGAGCTGGCCCAGCATCTGTTTTCAGAAATGATGTGAAAGGCAGTTTCTATTTATTGAAGTTTTTGGTGGGTGTTTTCACAAGCTCAAAATTTTTTGCAGAGGAACTAAAAATTACAAAAACAAAGCTTGCCTTCTTCATGGGGGGAGTTTTTGGTATGTGTTGCATTAAGTGCTTTTTTTTTTTTCCCCTCCTTAAACTGGGACTGAGGCTAACAAAAGGGAGGAATAAAACTGTATCATCTGGTGATTAGAGAAGAATCCTTTCCTTCTCCCCACACTTTTTTTTTTTTGGCACTGAAGTGACATGGCATTTGGGGACTAGAAGGAGGAGGATGAGTCCTGTACCTGAGCCGGCCTTGTCACTGGCAGAGTAGTACATGAGGGCAACATAAGGACAAGTGAATATAGGACAAATGAATGTGATGAATCATTATCATTGACATCGTGCTGTGGTTCCTTAGAGCTCTTTTTTAACTGTGGACAGAAGCGATGTCCTGTACCTGAGACCTGTGTGGCCCTTTAGCTCACACCACGTGCTGCTGGTGGTAGTTCACTGTTGAGACCATCAGGGCAGAAACTCTGCTCCCTTCTGCTCTTAATTCTGGAGGGCTCCATGAGGAAAGCTGTTTGGCTCCATTCATTTCTGCCCTTTCCTTTTTATGTTCCCTCTTTGGGTGTGAAATTTTGGGTGTGAATTTTGTGGTCAGATTCAAGCCAAGAGCCTCTACCTATCTCCCCCAGTTGCCAAGCTGGGCATTGCTGCTGACCTACTGGGTACAGGTGAGTCAACTCATCAGGACAAATCGGTCTGCCCTGTGGAAATTTTTACACTCCAGACTTCAATCTTAAGTTGGTTTTGCCTGGTTGCTTTGCTTTGCGCTGCTTCTGCGATGCTGTCGTTCCTGGTGCCTCCTCACTCCAGCATCTCTCAGCCTGCGTGGGGCTTCTGGTGCGATATGGTGGCCCGATGCGTGGGAGCTGCCCTTGCCTCCATGTTGTAACTTCTCCGTGAGTGCACATCCCTTTACCTCTGTTCACCTGAAGCGGTGGAGGCAGGAGGGATTGCACCTCAGCGTGGGAACATGCAGCCCTCGAAGCAGAGGGGACTCCAGGCTCTGGAGATGGAGAATATTAATGTGAACCCACAAGAACAAAGAGGGGAGTGTTTTTTGCATGGTGGTGGTGTTTGCATAAGCTTTTACTGTCATAAATAAGTAGGTCAGGGCTGAGGGGACAGATTCAATATGGAAAATATGGAATTAATTTTCAGGCTTCCAAGGCAGTACTATAGACTGGGCTGAGGAAGAGAAGCGGTGTTAAAATGTATAGGAATGTGCCTTGAAAGTGACCTTTCAAAGATCAACAGTATTATTCTTGGTGTTTGAGGCACCCAAGTTTAATGAAGTATAAAGCATAAGTGGTTGGGAGGATTTGGTCCAAGTGAAAACAGAATGAGCGTGGGACTGGCAGATGGGAGGTACATTAGCCCACTCCTTGGTGGAGTTACTGCTTCTTTCTCCTGTTGTGGCCTACAGAGGGACTTGACAGAAGATGCTTAGTGGGGAGGGGAGTACAGCCTTCCTGTTCACTTGAATGTCACTGGCTGTATTTTTCTCCATGGGGATGCAAAGGTCCAGCGCTCCAGCGGGACACATCCTGAGTGTTTGTATCCAGTGTAGATCTAGAGCAAGTCCATCAACTTCCGTAACATCTGCAATAAGCCATGACTGACACTTTCTGAACCGAGAGAAGAAATGAACAGCTGTAACTTCAGATGCTGAATTTCTTGGCATAGTCATTTTTTCTTGAGATTTATGACTCTCTTATTCTCTGAGAATGTAGTGAAGCAATTGCTGATCCATGCGTGCATGTGTATATGAGAAAATGTCAGCGGAGGAGTAATACATAAGAAAATCTTGCATAGAGATAGATGGCAAACTGGCCACCTGTTCTTAGATGATGAAATAATTACACGAAAATGTCTCCTGAAGTAATGATTAAGGGAAGAGGTGGGGGCTGTGTTGGGGGAGGTTAACGATATTTTTTAAGTAGTTTGCTGTACTTATAACTGATAATAAGTAGTTTGCTGTACTTATAACTGATTCTTCTGCTAATTTTACTGCTTCAGCCACTGGTTCTTCAGTAAGTGGTGGTTAGTGCTGCACGAATGTAGAGATTTCATCAGAGAGCAGTCCAGTGTCTGGAGCTAGCTGAAGAGATGGGAAACCTGCCCCCAGGTACCTTCTCTGTCACAGACTGCCCAAAGGCAGGTAGGCTGAGGTCAGCAACTCTTATAGATACCCATAACTGTGAATCTGCCTCTCATTGAGCCCTCTTTTCTTCTTTCTAAAATGGGGTGGCAGAAGTTTCTTTGTGCGCTGTGTTGGGAGCATAAATATAGCAAGTGCTGAGATACTTCAGAAGGCATCTAAGTATCTGAGATACCCTGGGATTGGATTCCCACCTTCCTGCTGCTTCTCTTCTGGCCAGAGTTGACCAGCAGAATTGGTTAGTGCTTCTACAAATGAGGTTTTTTAATTAATTGTTGGGGAAATCTTGATTGCCTCCGAATTTGTTTGCCGTTGATGGGCTTGAGATTAAAATCTTGAACTACTTTCTTGTACTTTCTTCTGCTTCTACTATAGAGCAGCTTAAAAAGTGTGCTGACACCCCTTCACCTTCTTCCAGATAACATAATGCCTGCCTTGCCTTCTCTTTCAGAAGGTCCTGCTTCTGGAAAGAATGTTGTACCAAATATATAACTTTATGCAGCGTGGTAGAAATGGTTTATTCTTTCTTCAGCCCTCCACTGTCTTAGCCTTCTTCATTGCTGCAGATTCCGTGTAGTTTCATACAAAGCCTTTCTTTGGAACATACAACAGTTGTCGTTCCCGTATTAACTTGCAAAACCTACCTGAAGTGGGCATTTCACTTCGTGGAGGGGGAAATGCCCACAAATGGTTTGCTGATCTCGGTCTCTCTGTGCTCTGTTACTGTTTAGTCTCCTGGCCAACTCCCAACTGTGTCTGCCTAGTTCTTGGTCTAGAGGTGAGTGTCACTGAGAACTTCCTGGGGACTGTTTCGCATCGGAATGGTGACTTGTAATGATTGAACGTGGTGGGACAGACCACCAGTTTATGTAGTGACTGGTGTTAGTCCACTCGAAGACCAAACAGTTGCTCCGAGTTTCCGTCGTCTCCAGTGAAACGAGTACAGCTTGCATCAGCTCACGGCCAGTTCACAATGAACCTGCTGCCTGGGCTGTGGGTTAACCTCGCTAAGTGTCTCCTGGGGTCAGGTCTGTTACTCTTGTATGTGAAAATAAGTCTTGGTGTGCTTTCTGATTTACTGGAGTGTGAATAAAGCAAGAAAGTCTTTCACTTACAGGCTCACTCATCGGCATATATTAGTAACGCTCATCAGCTTTTGACTGGAACTTTGATGGCATAATTACTCTAAAAGGGTAACATATTCAAAACTACCTGTGTGACTTTGGGAGTTAGATTCCTAAGAGTCTTAGTCACAATTTTAAACAGGAATCGGCTTTTTAAGCCACACATACTCCTGGACGTTTTAAGAAAAGGCTTCTGTTATCATGTCTTTAAAATGACAGTTTCTGGGATGAGCGTGGCAGTTCTGCCACTCTACTCATTTCAGATATTAAATAAGGAGGTTGACAAAAGGATTAGAAAAATACTGTGGAAAATAGATTATCATGGGTAATCTTACCAGAGAGGCTAAGATGTAAAAATGTCTATTCTTCAGTCACCTGACAGCAGGAGGAACGTGAGCATGTATTTTCAGCGATGTGTTCAGGAGAGCTAGAAGGATGGCTGATGTCTCGGCCATCACTGTAGACAGAACAAAACATACATTTCTACAGACATGATTTGGTGCACTGAATTCTAACAGCTTGTGACTGCAACAGTTCCAGTCACCAGGGCAAACATGGTTATCGGAAGAAACAGATAAACTAAGAAAACAGTCTTGCATACCCTGGTATTTGTGTTTGTGTAGGTAAGACTTTAATTTGCTATCAATCTTAGGTTTCTTTTTGAGCAGTGATGGATTGACCTTGGTACTTGTGCACGTCTAAGACTTGCATTCCTGTAACGCTTGTAATGCAAAATCTATGTACTTTGCAACATACCTGTGAGATAGGGACCTACTATTTGTCTCACTTGTACAAGTGGGGAACTGGAGTGTTCAATAAAGCTAAATGCTGCGCATGGGGTCATGCAGGAAAGTCTGCAGCAGGACAGGCAGGAAGGTGCTGAAACTGGATCTCAGCTT
>NW_009648925.1:5432566-5487318 GCF_000708025.1 Charadrius vociferus | reverse complement strand
CTTCCCTTCAGGTTCCTCCTCGGTGCTAGACAAGGTGGGGTTTGACTTTTCTAAGGAGGAAAGATCAAGCCTGGTGATGGAGGGAGGAAGATGATGTATGTCTGGGGGAAGATCTCCCAGCTAGAGATGCCACTCCGACTTTTTCAGCGAGCCTGGCTTCCCCGATGCTGGAACACGCTGCTTCACAGTTATCGAAACTCCATTCCTCTGGATAAATCCCTGTTCTTCCTGTGCCCAGAGCCAGCTCTGCTCTTTTTAATAAAGTTTATGTGAATGGTTGGGTTGATGATGAAGCCTTCCACCCAGCCACTGGCTCCACATCTGCTGCCACCACGCTGTATCCCTGTGCTGCCCGTGGTCCCTGATGGAGGAGAGCCACCCTTGCTCTGTCCTGGCCTTGTGAGGGGCACCAGTCTTTTGGTTTTTAGGGGCGAGAAAGCTGTTGCAAAGCCGGCAGGAGGAATTTTTTGTTTTGGTTGCATGGTGAACAGTAACAATATGAGTTTTACTGCTCACAATGTATCCACATTTATAGGATGCTATATTTAAAAAGGAGAAAAAATGAGTCACGGGGAGCTATGCTAATGCTGAGTATTTATGTCTACCTCTTGTGAGGCTGAAGGCAGCGGGAGTTGAGCAACACTCTTGTGAGGTGTCTAGAGGATTTACGGATGAAACTAAAGCCTGCTGAAGGCAGCCATAAGTCATGCTGTGCCTCACTCGGGGCCCGTATCGTGTGCCGTGTGCTGGTTACAGTGAAATACTCTTCTTGGGAGAAACCTGGGAGTGCTCAGTGCTGTCAGCTCCCCTGGGCTGGGGCAGGAGCTTGCCAAGCCGGGGGCTACAGCAGAGACCTGACCTTTGCAGGGGTGGCTGGTCCTCCGCTGGAAGGTCACAGCCAGGGGAGGGATGTCCCTGTGCCTCTCAGGCCATGCTTACCGTACCACATGAGTGGGTACTTGCACCCTGGTGGGAGCTGGCAGAGCCTGAGCATGTCTCGTCTTCTGCCTGCTCCTCTACAAAAGCTGTGGTCCCCAAGAGAAGTAAGGTTGGGATCTGCTGCAGTACAGGCTGCCAGAGCTCTCCTTCCAGAGCCTGCTAGGGATGCAGGGATGCCAGGGTATGGCCAAAGCCATACTTCGGTTTATGACACGTCTTGACACTAATTCAGTTGGCTTGCACTTAATTATGAAGTGCAAGTATTGAGTTTTGTTTGTTTGCTTGTTTATTTAAAAGTTCCTTAATGAAATACTGTTCTGTTTGAGAGTGCCAGTGAATTCACCTTTCCAAGTGTCTGTTTGCCAGCATGGCTGAGCTCCAGTCCCAGGTGGAGGAGGGACTGGGACTGGGATTTCGCTGCTGGGTGGGCCAAGAACAGAGGGTAGAGGCGGACTCACTGTGAACAAACCCAGACAGCACGATGTGCCCGCAAAATGCAGATTTGGTAACAGCAAGGTGCTCTGCAGCAATCCTGTTTTGCCTACTTATTTGAGAGGAGGAGTTTTCAAAGTAAGCAGAAGATAATTATTAAAGTTAAATCTTCAGGTTTATTGGGCTTTTGTTTGTTTGTGGGGTGGTTTTTTTTTGTTGTGGTTTGTTTTTTTAAGATTTGGTCATATCATTATCAATATGAGCATGTTCAATGTATTTTTGAAGGGTAGGCTGGGAAACAGAAAAGGCTGTAATGGTGCAAGGCTGGTTCTGATTTGTGGAAACAAATACTTGCTCATCTTGCAATCTTAAGAGGGGTTGAAAAGCTTTTGAATAGGGATCTGTTACTTGCATTGCTGGAAGCACAAAGCCTAATGGTAAGTCAGATATACAATAGCTGGAACCAAAGACCCACCCAACTCACTTTTAAAGGATGTTAATGGACATTGGTGTAGTGGCAATCCCATGCATTTTTTTCTTGAACTGACCTTCCCCGCTTAAAAGGCTACTAAAACATCCACTGTAGCCTGTCTCTAGTCACCTGGTCACTCCAAAAAAGCATTTAGAGGATTTACTTCTGTGAGTTTGTGAGCCTGTGATACAAGCTGTTTACCAGTTGGTTGTTGTGACACAGAAAGAAAAAAAGGTATGAAATGATAAAAAGTAACAGGATGCAGATGGAATTTAATCTTTCAGGCCCATCCAGACATTGTTATCGGGTCTGTCATCTGCGCTTTACATACCCAGATAGCTCTTGAGTGGTCTGCATAGACAGCTGGCAATTTAGTAGAGATTGTGATCTTCAGAAAGTATGTAGCTGATGTCTTGTGTAATACTTGGTATGGAAGCATTAGTGCCACCAGTGTAAGTACAAGACTTGCTGGGTGGGGGACATCTGTCTGTAAAGCAGGACTCATGGGGATGAAGTTATTCGGTACCCAGCGCTCAATTCCAGAAATAGTCATCAAAGGTGTTCACAAAGCTTGCGTTGGGGTGATGCGTTGGGAAGGGGGAGATCACTGAAGGAATCCCTTTGGCTCAGGAGTGCTCACTGCTGAGCTGCAGACTGGAGGTTGCTTTGATGGCTGCTGGTGTTTGGTGGGGACAAGAGTCCCCAGCTAACCTCGAAGGAGGAGAAGATATGCCCCAGTGCTCTGGCAAAATCACAAGTGGTTGAGAATTGTTTTTGTGAAATGGCAGTGCAACATGAAGTATTGCCATCGTAGCTCTCAGAGCAGCATATGATCTCGCTGTTAAGGTACCTGCCTAGCCACACGCCTACGTAACCATCCTTGGAGAACAAGGCAGGTATCACCTGGGCACATCCAGTGCATGTCCTGCCTCGCTTCCACCTGAAGAGAGCTTGGTGGTAGCTGGTAAAGAATTGTAATTCTGGATTAAAAGTCTGGAGCTTATGATCAGCCATAGCAATGAGGTGGAATTGAATGAGTACTTGCAGCTCTTCCCTCAGAAAATATTTTGTAGCTCAAGGGCAGAGCACCGGGAAAGAGACTTCTCTGTTTTTTCCACATGCTGTGGATGCTTTCAAATTTAATCTGCAAGGAGGCAAAATAGCAGGCATGAGGAGCTGAGCGGAACGTTTGCTTTTCTTGAGGTTTAGTCTGCTCTGAAGAGATACTGAATGCTTTGTTAAAATGCTCTGCTGAGCATCGTTTCCTCTGCACGTTCTGCAGAATGGCTCCATGCAGCACAGAGATGCTGATAAGATGCTGCATCACCCTTGTCCTGTGAGCAGCAAGTGTTTTATTACATGAGATTTACCTGTGGAGTATTAAGTCCATCTTCAAAAGTTTGACTGGGACTGAACGCCTGCGGAGCGTGAAAACTCTTTCATGTTAATCAGCAAAGTTAGCTAAGGGGATATATAATTTCTTACTCTTTTTGCAATGTAGCAAGTCTGTTTAATTAAGCATCTGGGATTTGAATTATTAAATAACAGAACAGTTTCAATCTACTTTTTCTGTTGGTAAAGATCTTTAGCAACCCATTTTTATTCCTTGGATTTTTCAATTGTGAGCTTCAGAAACTCTTTGAACCTCAGGAGGATGACATACCGGCTCCGGGAGGGCACAGAAATACAACTCTTATGCTAAGGTCTCCTGAGCACAGCAACTCACTCCCTGTTGTTTATATACCAACCTCACAGGAATACGGGAATAAATGTTAGGCTGTGGAAGCAAAGCAGAAGAATTGTGTTTTCAGGCATATCCTGCATTGAAGCATCTGTTTGGTTTTGTGCAGCATAAGAACAAATCCTTTCGCCGCACAAAACACTGAGACCAAATCTGTGGTTTGGAGGTCAGATTGCCTCATCTGTTTTGGGATAAAAAAAAAAAAGAAAAGAAAGAAAAATAACAGTAGTTGCAGTTTGCCTGGGCTTGGGAAGGCTTGCAAGGGGGTGGACGGGTGTAGCCGAGAGGTGGGAAGGGACAAAGAGGAGTTGTCTAAGCCGAAGTGGTGAAGGGCTGCTGAACTTGGGGGTTGGGTGGAGGTCTGCCACCTTCACGGCAGTGAAAAGAGGAGCTGGGGAAGGAGATGAAGGAGTACTTACTAGTGTCCATGGTGGGGACAGAGGTGCAGGCAGCCCTGGGCAGGGTGTCCTCGTGGGCAGCAGGAAGCAAGGGACTTGTTGACAAAGCCACATGGCCCAAACAAGCTCCCAAAATGCCTCCCAACCTCAGGATCGCTCCAGCTCCCCGAGCCCTCCTGACCCCAGGCTAATGTGCTCTCGCTCCTCTTTGGGACCAGTGCACTTCAAAAAGCCCTGTCAAGTGGAGGGGTGGGTGGACGCAGTGGGTGGTGCTGGTGACCCAAAATATCATTTCCCCTTCCTAAGGCTGGGCGTATACCGAACTTGTGTCTCTGCGTGGTAAAAGAATATGAACCAAAAGTGCTGAGAGATGCAGTGGTTAAATGGAAACATGCTGTGGCAGGATGAAAGTAATCTTGTCCCTTACCAGCCCTCAATGCTTTGGGGCTTTTTTTTTTTTTTTTTTAAAGTGGCTGCAATCCATGCCATCTCTATCTGTGCTTTTAATAGTGAGATTTTTATATGCAGAAACATGTCAAGACACCATCAGGGTAAACCATCCCATGTTGTGTTATAGCTCACAGGGTCAAGATAAAATATAAGGATATCTACAGTTGTCTTTCAGTTCAAATTTTGGTTTTGCAGTGTCCTTGAATGTACTGAAGCATATGAAAAAGATCCCTACGTGGAGTGAATATCCCTAAGGGAGAATCCAGCAGTGCAAAGAATGGCCAAATGCAAATTCTTGTTCTTTCTGTGAGTCTGGTATGTAAAATATGACACAAATGAGAGACTTACCTGAGTTGCCAGGACTAAGGCTAACAGCTGTTTGCTTCGTGTTTAAAAATAATGGCACTATGCAGGCATAGGAGTGGCATATGAGATCTGCCACAAGGTCAGAGCAGCACAACACAACTTCCCACTATTTTTGAGAAAAGACCTTGATGTCTTGACTTCGTTGTGACTTTGCAGCAGGATAGCTGTGTTTCACAGCTGTGTGGTAGATGGAAGTTAAAAGCGGATCTTCCTGGGCTCTGATGGCAGAACCTAAGCATTTCTATGAAACTTCTCAGCCAAGGTCTGTAGGGGATTGAAATTCAAGAGAATCTGGGGATTGAAATTCAAGAGAATCTGAGTGAAGAAACCTGTTCACACAGGAGAGCAGAGTATTTGAACCAAAACTATGCTCTGAAAGAGCTAATCTAGGATCAGGGATTCTTCTTGGAAAGTAGCTCTTGATTCGACCTCAATAGTCTGGATTCAGAAACTTTGTCCAGTTACTTTGCTTTGTTCAGTTCATGCATGGTCTTATCTGCGAAACGACCCTTCCCATTGCCCAGGTAAAGCAGAAGTCCTGTACGCTTGTGAGAGCCAGCGCTCTGTACCACTGCGGGTACAGCTGCACATAGCCCCACTCACTTTTAAGGAAAAGTGAGTGTGTCCAGCCCCAGTAAATGATGAGCAATGTGGTGATATTGGTGTTTAACCAATATTTTATCCTCTTGTCTCATCAAACGTCCTTGTCTGCCCCTTCGCCAATACTGAGTGGTGTGTTTGCTGTCAGTGTTGCTGCGGGGAGGGAGCTCCTCGGTGGGTCGGCTCCTCATCCCTCTAGGACAGCATCCCCTCGGGAAGTCTGACTGCACCATTTCTGGAAATCTGCGAGTGCCAGACTGGTGATTAGACAGAAGGCATCATCTTTGACGTGGGGCACTGGGAGGCTGAGTACCTTGAAGGCTGAATTCTGAAATGAGTATAACCATGTGTGATGTGTTTCTCCCATGTGAATGCTAGAACCATTTTATAGGGCAAAAGCAGATGTTATTGTTTGGTGTGTGTGAAAGATGCTTTGTGGCAATGGTGGTGGAGGGTGTGCTTCTCCCTTTTCCTTTAATCAGGGAGATACTCTGCTGCTCCTTTTCACTTTTTTTTTTTTCTTTCCCCTCCCAAATAGCAGTTAATTTCTGAGGGGGTTTGTCTTTTCCTGAAGTTGTGAGTGAATTTTGATGTGATTGCACAGAGGTAGTGGTGGTTGGAGCCCTGCTGTTGCCTCGTTCGTCGGAGGTGCTTCACAAGAGTGCAAAACACTTTTGAGGGATGATTTCCCATAGCATGCTAATCGAGTGAAGTGCTGCAGACTCGTTTGCTGGCACTGTTTAAATCCATAATGCAGCACCACCTGCCAAACCACAGGGCATAATGGAAGTGATAATGAATGTACATATATACCCTCCCACGCAGCTGTAAGTTGAATGACTTAAAAGTTGAGGCAGTGGGTTTAGACTGAGCGTAGAAGGAGCAGGCTTAGGGTATTCTGATGCAGGTCTGTGCTGAAACTGGGGGGTGAGGGCTGGGCACAGGGGTCTGAAGTTGGGTCAGCTGACCCACAGGGTGTTTTCAAAGATGTGTTGATTTTGGGCTGCTGCTCTCTGATATATGGAGTCGTCCACTTGTGACACCTGAGAAGGAACTTGAGCATTCAACAGCGAAACGCAGGTATTGAGCATCACCGGCTCGGACCCTGGTACATCTTTTCCGAAGGGGTATCATTGCGGGATGCTTCTTTCCAGTGCTGGTAGGGTGAATGCACTCGATTGGAAGGAGGACTTGACTCATGCATGGGTAAACTCTGTTCCTCAAGGGTGGTTTGGCCAGTTGCCTGCTGGTCTGAGTGTCAAGGTGTGTGTTTGCCCACCAGGAGGGCTTGCCTGGGCTGGCAGGGAGTGGGAGGAGGACAGCAGGGAGGGACCTGAGAGCCGCATGGCTTACCAAGGAGAAGGGCTGAGAAGGGGCGCCGGGGCTGGCCAGGCACATGGTTGGGATGCTGGTGGTGTACGTGTACCCTGTCCTCAGGCAGGATCATGGGGATGCTGTGGCTTCACAGAGCCATGTGTCACCACGTGTAGGGCAGAGGAGGGGGCCATGCAGCCCCCCCCCCCGCTCCTGCTCCTCACCCCAGTACCTGGCCCCAAGCTCTGCCCACACTTGTCTTTCAGACAAGCCCGGTGGATTTGCCAAGTACGGTGTCGCCTCCCCAGCGTGTTGTACGTCAATAAGAGGCTCATGGTCTTGGCAGACACTGTAATGAGCCTGGAAAAAATGACTGTTATGGTCCTGGGCCAGTGATGAGGTCTTGGAGTCTTCCAAGTGACAGGGTAATGACATGGACCCGGGAAATGCCTGGAAAATAGCCTTCCACACTGTTCTGGGATTTAGAGTCATGAAATTCTACCTAAAATCTGCCGAGTGCCTATTTGGCTAAACCTGGGATTTGGCTGTTCCTTCATCTTTTGAAGTCCATGCTGATGAAGCTCTACTAAAGCTCCAGCATCACAGACTAGCGTGCTCTGTGCTCTCCTATACCTGTAAATGAGTATTAAATGGGTTGCAGGAAACCAGGAGGACTGTCCTCGACCCAGTAGCCTGAGGAAAATTGAGAGCTAGCCCTCCAAGCCTGCCCTGTGCTCTGAGGTGTAGAAGTGTTGCAGAAACATCTGTGCTGTCCCATAGTTCACAGGTGATTTTAGGGAATGCTGAGATGCAGAGAGGGAATGGGTGATCTGTCTTTTTTTCTCGTAGGATAGGGACAACAATAGTCTTTTTGCCTAGTAAGGACAGAGTCATGAGTCAAGTTTTGCAGAAAATTTGTAGTAGAGCACAGGTTTTGGAAATAGCCGGGAGATCCCCACTCTTCTCACCTTCCGCCTCAAGAGAGGGAGCATCAGCCTGGGATTTGATAGGGTTCACCCATCCCCTAGTGGAAATGCTATTGCCAGGAACCTTTGCAGCCTTCAGCTCTTTACATCTGTCTGAAGAGACGAAAAGTGTGTTTGCCAGGAGGGAAGGGTGTCTTTAAAAAGCCATTTACATCCCAAAAGACATCTGGTAGCAACACTGGAGATGTAAAAAGCATTAAATACTGAATTGAGCCTGACTGGAAGAGAAACTTGGAGCCAAATGCATTGATTGATTTGTGGGAGGGTGACTGGAATGAGGTGGCCCTGTACCCTCTCTATCCATAAACCATCTCCAGAGCTTCCGTAGGTGCCATGAAGTCTGTGCATTGGCTCAGCCGTGCCTGCCCTGTGCACAGCATGATGTCTGTAACGCCGCAGCCCAACGAGCTAGCAAGGAGCTGGGTGGAGGGGTGGGTGCACAGTACCGATCACCCCTTGTTTTGGCAGGAACACGTGGAGCGATGGTGGGGAAGGTGGCAGGGTGGAGCCGTGATAGTCCACGGTGGGCAGTTCTTGGCGCTGCTTGGGCTCCCCCCACAGCTCTGTGCCGTGGTGCGTGAATTCGGTGCGTGGACCACTTCTGCCTGCCCAAGGCAATGCTGGCCAAGGCCAGGAAGGATCTGCCATGCACATCTGGCTATGCCATGCACATCTGGCTGTTGTCGCCAGCAGCAGGACCACGTGCAGGCAGCAGAGCATCTGGCTGCAAATGGAGCACTGCTGCAGCACGGGGCTATTGCTTTGGAAACCTTGCTGAGCAGTGTAAGAGCAGCAAAACCACCCAGGGCTGTGGATTGGGGTCTTTTTATTGGTGTGTCAGCAGGCTGGGATGTGTAGGAGGGAAGCTGCCCATTTCCAGGGATTGTGCGAGCAGGAAGGGCAGCTATTGGAATTCGAAGCGGCTTCCTCCACTGTAAATTTGTTCTCTTTGTGTTATCTCTGGCTGGGCAGGGCAGGGGAACATCTTGGCTATCTGATTTTTTGCTACAGTATGTTTAGGTCAGTTTCATCAGTTCCATGATAACATAGGAGAGGCATTCCCGGCCTCACTAGCAAAGAATTTTCAAGAGTAGTACAGGAATCTGTCATCCCCTGATGTCTCCCAAGAGCTTTGGAAATAAATGAGTAGTGAAAGGGATGGTGGATTTAAACACACAAGAAGTGATGGAAGTAAAAGTAGCTGAGCCATCCGCTTCCTCAGGCCCCAGTTACCGTGCAGGGATGCTCTCGTTTCACGCCTTGTCAAAAGGTTTGGATCAACCTCCAGTGGACACCCCTAAACTGACAACCATACAGTTTTAATCGAGGTCTCAGAGATACAGGACCATAGCTCCTTTCTGGCCGCGTGTCTGGATTCTTCTACAAAACTGGTAGCAGCAGTGCTGGAACTCTACAGATGACCCAAATTTGACTTCAGTGTTGTTTTTAATTAAAAAAATAACAATAACCTGGCTTCTGCAGGCTATCTGACTGTTAGCTTGTCAGAGTGACAGGAATCTTCTTACGTGTTTTTGAAAAGGGCACTACATCACTGAGAGAAACAGGGTGAAGATTAATGGAGTTGTTGTGGGAGGTGGAGGAGGAGTTGGGGGAGGGAAGTGGAGTTCGTTTGGGATGACATTTGTCAGTATGACTGACGCATGCCTTGCTGCATTTGCATACGGATCAGGACACCGACAAGCACGTGCTTCCAAGTAAATATGAGTGAGCCACCGAGCCCAGCCTGGCCACGGGAAAGCTGCTGCTCAGTGCTACAGCAAAGGCTCCTTCTGATCACTTAAGGATTCGCAGCGGGGGGAGACAGGGGGCCGCCTACCACCTAAGCAATTTCCAGTGACGTGGCTTTTTATTATTATTATTTGTTCAGACTGTAATTCCATGTTTCCTGAAATAACTAGCAAGTATTCATCAGGCAGCTACTGCCTTTAGCTGCCTTTTGTGTGAATCTCAAGTGCTTCATTACTCCCCCGGTGCGTTTTCTTTCTCTTAGAGTAAATCTGAGCAGCATCTGTGTGGTGGGGGAGGCGATGCGATCTCGGGTTGAAAAGGAAAAAAGATCTGTCTGGCCCGGGAAGCCGGTGAGGAGTTCAGGGAGCACAGCCCTCGGGGTACAGCATCTTTTGGCACTGGAGAAGAATTCACGAGGCCACTTCCAGGACCCACCGCTACATCCCCCAAATTCAACCCCCAAACGGTTGCAGCTCTTTATTACTGCGTTGAGGACTTTATTTTTAAACAGTTGTTTTGTGACTTCTTTTTTTTCTCCTCTCTAGTAGCAATCTGATAGTGCTTTGATCACTGCTCCAAAAGGAAATGCCTCTAATTTCCTGTGCAGGTCTTGCCAGGTGCTGGGCTCCATCAGATCTGCTGGAAGCTGGTGGGAGTTGAGAGCACTCTCACCTGGCAGGATCCTCCTTTTTAGAAAACCTCAAAGAGTTGAAATTTCACTTGGGTTTTGAACAACTTGATGACAGAACTACAAAGGGTGTCTGGCTCTGGCTTCCCACATGATGGATCTCTTCCATGCTGACTTCCCACTGAAGACTTGCACGCGGTCCAGCTTTTGCTCCATGTGCCCTTTTTGAGGCATTGACCAGGGCAGGAAATCTGCCAGACTGGAGGAAACCTAGCTAAGAGTTAATCATCTTCATTTAATAATAATTGGCGGTGGTTGTTCATACATCTACGGGTCCTTTGGCTCTTGAAGGTTTGGGACGTGGTGATGTCAACTGAAGGGAGAAATTCCTGAAGTTCATTTGGTCCTGATCAGTGTGACTCAAAGGAGGCAGCTGCCTCCGAAAAGGGCACATCCCTCATTTCAAGGGTTCTCAGTAGCTTCCAGTCCAAGGGATTGCCTGCAACGCATAAGGCTGAACTATTTTGGTACCTGGCGAGCGTCTCTGGGTGTGTCGTGGTGGTTGTGTGGCTGCAGCCAGCATTCTGCAAGAGGAACAGAGAGGGAAGTGTTCAGATCTTGCAGAGTTTCAGCCCTGGAGGCATTGCATGGAGCTGCTAATGCTTGCAAAGTGGCCGGGTAAAAGGGTGTAATGGAGTGAGATGTGGCTAGAGGAAGAGTTATTAATTGCAACCGTAGGAGGAGTTGGCAGCGTCAGTCGCTGATAGTCTTCCTCGGCCTCAGGTGAGGTTGGTGTCTTCAGGTACGCAGAGGTCTGGCTGGGCATATGTGAAGAGCTATCCATGGACCAAAGTAAGCTGATGACAAGGAAATTCCCTTGGCCATGGGCTGGTGGAATTGGTCAGCATATACGTGTATACCTAAGTATATGATAAATCTCAGCCTAATTGCTGTAGTGGCCACAGGCTCCCTGGAGTTACCAGTTTTGGAGCTACAGCAGAGGAGGAGGGAGCTGGTGGTTCCCACGCAGACCCTGCTGCAGCTTTTTCTTGAGGTTTCATAACAGAATTAAGCAATTTGTGTCACATGTTGCCATGGAGACTGTAAATCACTGTCATGCTTGGCTTCTCTGTCAGGGAGCCGGTGTGTCTTTAATTGCACTAACCTCCCCTGCAAATCCAGGTCTCGGTTCCGAGCTCATTCCCCTGCTGTAATGGCTTTGCCCTGGGAGCTGTGCCTCCAGGAGAGCAGAGCTGGGACAGGGGTGCTCACACATCAAGTATCAAATATCTGGGGTCGATTTTATTATTGTCATATGTGGCCACACCTTTGCTCAGATGAACAGAAATTATAATGATTTACACAAGCTTGACATCTGTCCCACTTGCATTCAGGACAAATTTTGCCATGAGGATGAGGATTAGATACACTACCTACATATTGTGGTGATCTGTTGAGACTTGGGGGTCTAGTCACACCAGCTAAGCTGAATTTTTCCATCTTTGGTGTTTTTATATTCCTTGGCTGCTCCAAGGGGGTAGCTCAGCCCTTCCACTCCATCCCCATGTCCAGACAGGTAAATGAGGTTTTACAGTTTACTTTGCGTCGATAAGAAATCCTTTTTGCAGAGTAGGCTCAACCTCAGTGACACTCTTGGGTCGGTGTTTCTCTTTTTTTCCTTGCCATCTACCCCAGAAGTAGCCACGTTTCTGGCTGTCTCAGCATTCCTGGCTTGTGCTATAAGGACACAGATGTTGCTGTTGTGTATGAAGGCGCCGGTATACATCAGCCTCCTTCCAGTGACTTAACCAGAGCCCTGACGGCATTCGACAGCGTAGGGTATGGATCCTTCTCTTGTCTCCTTCAAAATAAACAACTATATAAATTGTAAGATGATTACCATCAGAGCTTATTAGCGTATTACCACATGCTGCTTTGTATTCAGACAATAGATAAAAATGCCTGTGCTTCGTTTCTCTCCTTTGGATCTCCAGCAAACACGCTTATTCTTGCTCCTGCCTGAGGAGGACCATGTCAGTACTCTTGCCAAAAACACATGAAAATCCGCCCAAGTCTTGTGCACTTCCCCATAGCAACGTAACCAGCCGGGGTGGAAGCTCTTTACACCTTTGGGAGTGTTTTAATATTTTCCAGGAGGTGACACGTGTTGTTTTTAAGGTTTGATTTATTGGCTGGTTTAGATGATAATCTCGTCAAGGCATGAGCTGTCTTCTTGCTTTGGTTATCAGGGCAGGTGGAGGTGTAGAGGGATTGATGTGCTTGGCTTTTGGAGGGTTTGCATTACGTACTGGCATGTTGGGAGCATGGGACCTGCCATCGCAGTAGAAGGAGAAGCACTGCTGTGAGCATTAACTGCTGTCTGGCAGAGACGTGTGGCTGTCTGGCTTTGGGCATGAGTGTGTCTTTTGGGTTCAGAGTGCACGAGGACTCTGCTTAGCAAATACTTGAGGAGTTAGGGCAGTTTGGCAGCAGCCATCACTGCAGGGGACCTTCAGCAGTGCCTGCCCTTTTTTTTTTTTTTTTTTTAAATTACTTTTTCTTCTGTGCAGTTCTTGCTGTTTCTCCCCAAGCTACATAATGCTTGGTCTCATAGCGTAAATGTACAGTATGACCAAACTTCTGGAAACAGCAGGAAGCAAATGCCCCGATTCAACCCATAAGTGTGTTGGGCAGATTCACAGTTTGTACAATGGGCTAAATATTATCCCAGTGCTTTGGGGAGTAGTTCGTGCAAGAGAAGCTCGAGGCTTCTTAGGACTGAGCTAAAGGGGCTGGTACTAAATGTCGATGAAAATGTAATGCTTGTCTGCTGAGCTTGTGGTTTTGTGATGAGGTCAAAAATCATGCACAAATGGAGTATGGTTTTCACATCCGCGGCCTGTCCCTCGCCATGTCACTAACAATCGGCCTTTCACACCGCCCGGCCGGAGCTGCTCTGCTGTGTGAGGAAGAATGGGGTGAAATGTTGGCCACAGAAAAAGTAGAAAATTGTCGTCAGATGTGTTGGGGAGGGACAGGGTTTTAGCCAGGGTCTCTGTCCTGTGAGGTTCGTTTGACCAAAGCAGGATTATGCTGAAAGAAAACTTGGTCTTCCAAGGAAAAATGAGAAATGTAGTTGAAATTCATAGGTTTCTATGCAGCCAAGTGTGCTGCTTGTTGATGTGAGATCTTGTAAATATGAGAAAGTTGCTTACTTTCACAAAAGTGGGGGTAAGGAACTCTTCCTTGGGATTCTGGTGAGGAACTGCAATAAGACTGGTTGAGAGTTCAGCTGGTGCTTGGTCTCCTTCTCCCTGTCCAGCAGCTGTTGCTTGCAGTGGAAATTCTTGCTGTTCTCAAGAATATCTCCAAAGCTAGTTTAGAAACAAGCAGTCTTGATCATGTTTCTTCTTGCTCTGAAAATTTGGGCTTGTCTCAACTTGGACAAGAGGCCTTCGCAGTTCTTAGAAGCCTTGGTGATCTCACCTCTGATCGTCCTCTCTCTCCCTCTTAGAGGGTTTTAGAGGAGAAACCTAAGGTACTTCCTATACATTTGGCTCAAGAAGAAATATCTTTTAAGTGACCTTAATTAGAGGTCAAGGCATTTAACCCACACAACATGTAGATTATGCATACGGGAAGTTATTCCTGTGTTTGCAGAAGTTCCTCAAGTGCAAGCTGTACTTTATCATACGTACCATGGTGCTGGGGAGGATGGAGAGGAGGAGATTCCCTCATTTAAAAAATGGAGGGTTTTTCTCTTTTGGCATTGAGCTGTGACTGTAGGTGGAAATGTAACTCCCAGAGTTGTGTCCTCCTGGCACTAGTTGGATTATGATACGGTGATCAGAGGGAAGAAGTAGGAAGGAAGTTCTCATGCCTACCTCGTGGACAGAAAAAGCATACAGTGAATCACTTAAGTTTCATCGTCTTGATATTGTCTTTGGGCATTGCTATGGTTTGAACCGTGCTTTCACGGCATGTCTCAGAATCACCTGCCAAAGCTCAATGTTTTGGGGGATTGTATTTTAGATTGTGGTTCAAATTCCACAGGCTGCTTTGGCCTGAGGATATTTTTCCCATAATAAAAACTGAAGCTCAAATGTGAATGTTCACAACTGGTTTTACTTTGGCTCCTTTCATGCACTTGCCTGCATGTGTGGGAAGATGGGTATGTCGTGGGGGGAAAGGCTGGTTAGTAGAGCCGCGAAATGACTGTGAAAAGCCCTTTCTCAAAGGATGAAGTCTCCAGTATACAGTAAGGAACGCGGGACCCCCAAGCAAGTGCCCTTATAGTTCAATATTTTTGGATTAAACTGAAATAGTGATTTAGGAGAAAGGGACTAGAGAAACTGGAATATAAACTTGGAAGTCTGATATCTTTTTCAATATGAACTCAAACCATTAGGGGTTATGCTCTTGCCTGTTTGAAAAATGGTCCAGAACGGCTTTTGGGCCTCTTTGGAAATGAAGAGTCAAAGTGTTTTATTTGGAAAATAGCAAAATGAAAGAATTTCTGGGAAAAAAAAATATTCTATACTACAGGCTGAAATAAAATGATATTAGTTGGTGGCTCAACTCACACTGTGCACGCAGCAGCCCCGCAGTCTTGTCTCCTTAGCCCTACCTCGGCCAGTGGTGGCAATCAGTGCGTCAGCCTTGCTCGGTGGTCTCCGAGAACGAAAAAGTTGAAGTCCTCTACTTAATGAAGAAAAATCCCTGTGGTCATTGGGAAAGCCTCCAGAAGCTTGCGTGGGAAAGTGGGGATAGGGATCAGGATGCCGACTGTTCATGGGGGCTTCCCCAGAGCAGGTAGCCTAGAGCTGTCCTCATGCCCCCTCAGCGCTGACCCCAGCCAGTGCAGGCAGCCACAAGGGCACAAGCAAAACCAAAGTGGATGGGAAAACCAAAATGGATGGGAGCAGGTGCCTGCAGAAAGCATCACCACAGCTGCTCTTGCACTGAACAGCTTGCATCAAGAAAACCAATACCGAGAAAATCAACTGCCCTCTCTCAAGCCTTATCCTTAAGATGGAGTTTACTACTTTTTTCCCTACTAACTACTTTTTTCCCTACTACATTTTATTTTTTTTTTTTTAATATCTGAAGACCTCTCTGAAAATGCAATGACTGTTCAAATTTGGGAGATGGCCACCCATTGCTCATGTGATTAGAGTGGCATTGCCGTTGCCCATGTGCAGTGGGCAGGTGGAAGGCAATGCCCTCTGCAGCATACGTACAAAACCGCTCGCCTGACCGCTTCTTAAATAAGCGGTCACCGCTGTTGAGTGTTGAAATGGGCTGTTCAGCAATAGCTGCCTCTTCTCCTTTCTCCACGCATGTGTGCTGTTGCCCAGTTGCAGCCAGTGAATTTATTTTCTTCTGTCTTTGAAGAGTCAGTTCTTCTGTGGCTCATGGGAGGTGAGGGGAGCGGTGTGACCGCGCTGCAGGGGAAGATGCTCTCCTGGCCTGCTGACTGTCTCATAGCCACAGAAACCAGCCTTCCTGCCACGGCAGGGCTGGGGGGTTTTGGTTGGTTGGTTTGGCTTTTTTTTTTTTTATAAAAAAGCAAAACAAAACCCACCTGCCCTTCCTGGCCTGCTGCCGCCTTGGTTTTATTTCTCAAACTTGAAAACTTGTCTGCTGGCAGAGCCAGGACCGAACCTTTAACTCCGATTTCATCCATCACAGCCAGTTCTGCCTGCAGGTCTCGCCCCAGGATGTCACACACCATTTAACGTGTGCTGTACCCGGGGTTAAGCAGTGAGGAGTAGCAAAGCTCTGGCTTCTCCATGGCATTGGGTCACTGGCAACTGGAACTTGGCAGCTGCGTCGGCTTGGGGTGATTTTTGGCATGGCCACATGGGCCCAGCCCCTGTAGGAAAAGTATTCAAATGATAAGAAGTTTTGCACACGCATTTGCTGGCAATTAGTGATCCTTCTAGACCAGGCAGGAGTAAACAAGCCACAGACATCACTTTTAAGTGATGGATCTGAATTGCAG
Source organism: Charadrius vociferus (assembly GCF_000708025.1). Classification (NCBI taxonomy): domain Eukaryota; kingdom Metazoa; phylum Chordata; class Aves; order Charadriiformes; family Charadriidae; genus Charadrius; species Charadrius vociferus. The sequence goes on along the minus strand of NW_009648925.1, from coordinate 5,471,239 downwards.
TAGAGCTGTTGGGGACAGTAGGTGCTGCCGCTCCTGTCCAAAAGGACTTTGAATGTCAGTACTGCCTTCATTCTCACTTCTTAGGCAATAGGTGAAAGCTGCTTTGTGCACGTTGCCCTCTTTTCATTGCTAATGAGTGATCAGAGATGATCTCTTTCTCCAGCAGGTTTAGCACACTGGAAGAATGGCTACAAGCGCTGTTCCCAGCGAAAACCTCCCCACGTACAAACTGGTGGTGGTTGGAGATGGTGGCGTGGGGAAGAGCGCGCTCACCATTCAATTTTTCCAGAAGATTTTTGTGCCGGACTATGACCCGACTATTGAAGACTCCTACCTGAAACACACGGAAATAGATGGGCAATGGGCAATTCTTGACGGTAAGCAAGCTACTCTCGTGGTCCCCTTTCCCTTCTAGCTGAGCATAAGTGCAAACAGACCTCAATGCCTCCCACAGCACGTTGTGCCCTCGTATCCCTCCTACTCTGCTGTGGGCTGCCAGGAATTTGAGTGCAAACTGGTCTGTGAGCTGTGGCGCGTGGTCTGCAGCCGATCTCCAGCAAAGCTTCTGCTTCCAGTTGTGTTGGTTCCAGTTCTGCACACAAATGTGTCTTGCAGGAGCATGAAAACTTACAGGTCACCATAGATATTTGGGGTGGGCTTCTAGGAAGGGGGAATTGTAGCACTGTGAGGTGGCTATTGCTAATGATGCTTCATTGTGGTTAGGCTCTTCCCCTGGGAAATAACAGCGAGTGGGTAACTGAATGACGGTTATAACCAGAAAGAACATTTAATCAAAACTGTCATCTACTGACAGTGAAGAATTGTAACACCTCTTAACTCCCATAATTCAGGCGTGATGTTTTCATATCTAGTTACCTGATTCTTTTAAAGACGGGTAGGGTACCAGCCTGGAGAGCTCCTGTAACCAAGAGCTTTCAGTTCCTTGAAGAAAAATCACTATCTTGTTTTAAACAAACAAACAACAACAAAAAAACCCAAACAAACAGAAAACCAAACAAAACCCCAAACAAACAAACAAACAAACAGGAAAAAAACAACAACAAAAAAAATCTTGATCCTGCAGGTGAGGAAAAAAGCCTCTAATACCTAAAGCTGCAACTTACTAGTTTGTGCTGCAAGAGATAGACTGACCACACCATAAGGGTAATCTTGCTGTTAAATGTTATAAGTTCTGTTTGACTCTATACAATAATTAGGTAGTACATAAAAGCAGCAAATATTTTGTGTCTTAATCACCCAAGTGCACATGTGTTGCCACTAACACAACTGAACTAAATTAACCTCACTTGTGGCAGTTTCTACCTCCATCTTCTTGTCGTGAAGGCGCTCAAGATGTTTGGCATCTCTGCGTATGTATCATTGGTGTATGGGGACAGAAAAATAGGGATTGGCATGAGTGGAGGAACGTGGAGGCTGGTGGGGTTTGCTGGGAAGACCGTAAGCTTGGTCTGGACACTTGAGATCTTAGTTGCGCTGCTGAGGATTTATCGGATCCAATTTAGTGAGTGCAAATGGTTGCAACATCCTTAAAGAACAGTCTTCACTCAGTATTTAAAAAAAAAAACCCAACTTAATCTTGCCAACATTTGTTCATTTAAATGCGTTAGGAGTTGATAGCTGGTATGAGGGAATGTTTGTGAAATTGGTGCCCAAACTGCCCTCTTGCTGTCATCTGCATCAGAGATACCTGCTCCTCAGTTAATGATCACATAATGTACCTGTGCACTTTTATACAACACTGGAATTTTAAAAATAAAAGAAAAATAATTTCCTGCTGTAAGTTAAATCTATTCTTTCTTTTTAGTCCAGAATCCAGCACTCGAAAGTGAGCAAACTTTATCTTTGCTGGTATGCCCCAGCAGGTATGCTGATATAACAGTACCAGCTGCTGTAAACATTGGTTTTGGCTGAAACAGCCTGGTTTTTTTAAATTATTTGGAAGTAGAAAAAGCATCTTTCTCTGAATAATTGGAATTTTTGTTTATTCAAAAAAGCAAAAATCAACCCTAGCTGGGGTGGGAGTGGAGAGAAAGGTTGTTTTCCAACAAGCAGAGACTTAACCCTTTGTTTTAATGAAAAAGCCTTTCTTTTGCTCAGATGGAGTTTAGTGGCTGTGCTCGGGCTGAACTGAATTCAGCTGTGGCCTTGAATGGCATGTTGGGAATCTCTGACTTTCAGAGTTCATGTGCCCACAGATGCCTTGCGGCCACAAAAGTGAAACTACAGCTTCTCCTTCTCTTTCCTACCGCTTGAGATTTTAAGCAACCAGAATTTTGGAAGAAAGGCAATATTCTTGGTTGGAAAAGCATGTGAGCCTGTACCGTCTGCGCAGTAGAAACGGGTCATGAAGACTATCACATGTGTCTTCTGCCACAGCTTTCTGTCATAGGCTTTGGATCTAGGCCATTCTCGGAGGTCACCATATACTTCTTGGACAGCTGCTCTTCTTGTGGTTACACATGGTTGCATGAATCACTTATGGTATAAAATTAGAGGCAAACATGATAGGAAGGGTAAAGATGCATCATGATAAATTCTGGACTTTCCAGTTGTCCTGTATGACCAAATCCTTTACAAGCTGATGTTTCATGCAGTGCTTGATGGGAATAAGAAGCTGCCCACCCCCAAAATAGGAACTCGTTTTAGAAGCTGAGACTACAAAGTGAGGACATAGCGTGAGGGGCTCTGTAAGTTCTAAGTCTGCAGAAATAGTTGTTTAAAAAAAAAAAAAAAAGCCAAATACATTGGCATCCAGCAACTTAGGGAAAAAAAAAAAAAAAACAACAAAAAAACCCAAAGAAAACACAGCCCACCCTCTTCCAGGCTGTTGCCTGAGCAGTTCTGCACAAAGCATCTCTAGCATTTGGTATCTGCACCAGCATTATGTTGTAAAAAACCCCTTGTGCTGGCCAGCTTGCCAAAAGCATTTGGCTTCCCTCCATGAAGACCTCCACCCACATTTATTCAATAGCACTAACTGGCAGCATGATGAAATGTTTGACTTGCATTTTTTTTCCTTAGCTGAAATCTCTCACTGAAAGTAGACTTAAATGGAATAGGCTTTTACTTCAGATTTTAGACCTTGGAGCCAAACCTATGCTCAAACTCTTCTTTTACATATTTGCTCTCGGGCTTGGGCATGTGTCTGTCTATTTTCTCACCAAAGAAGAGTCCGTGATGGTTCCTTGCCTCCCAGGAGATCGTGGGACCTGTGCTTGGTGTGTTCAAGTCCAACACTACACAAAAATACTTTATTGTTGGCCTTACGCCAGCTTTATAAGACCATCGACGCAGCATTTGGAGGACAAGTGGTGTAGAGTGGAACGGGGCACTTAACCTGAATAAGGGATGCACAGGCAATTTGTGGCTAGCCCATTTTTCTAGTTGCTGCCACCCCAATGAGGCTTTAAGATCAGCCTCTGATTTTTCTCTGCATATGTTACGTTCATTTATTCCCGGCTGTTCGTGCAGAAATCAGCACGGTGATGTGCTTGGTTAAATGCATTCACACGCAGGTGCCGTATAGACACATCAGGTCAGAATTAAGCGGGGACCAGGGTTAATCTGCTTTGATTTAGCTGTTGCTCCAATTGAGTTGCTATCATTAATTTTGTACACTCCTTTCTGTGTGCAGGCTAACGTAGCAATTAGCGGAGGATTTCTTTTGGTGTGGCTGCAAAATGCCAGTCTGGAATTACTAATCTGGGCATGGAGCCAAGAGTGGAGGAATACTTTGATACAGCAAAAAAAAATAATAATCCCAATGGTTCAAAATTCCTTATGGCTTATAAACCACACAGAGAGATAAAAAGGTGGCAAGGAAGAGGAGAGGAAGAGATGGCCACAAGCACATGGATTGGGCATGTTGATGAATTGGGCTAAACTCTTAGCTGTCAGTAGGGCTGTGCCAACTGGTACCAGCAAAGCAAGGAACTGTGCCTGTGTGTTGGGTGAGAGGAGACTGTGGTCTCCCTCCTCTTCCCTTTCCTTCCCCTGGTAGGATTTAGATGAAACACTCACTGCCAACAAGTTGCCTTCCTACTCCTGAGTTTCAGTTCTCCATTTTATTTCTTTTCTTCCCAGTTCCCCTCCTCAGTCCCTGGGTGCCATCGTGTTGGGCACAGCCCTGGTGTGCACCCCCATGGAGTAACACCAAGTGCCGTTCCTTCCCCTGGGCTCCCTCTCTGCCCTTTCCACCCACGTCTCCCATACATCCCTTTTTGCCAAGGGTTTTTTGCTGCTAGTCATCCCAGGACAGGCTGTCTGCTTTTCTGCTTTTCTCCTCAGGAAGCTTGGGAACAATTCAGCCAGGAGGCCAGAGGGAGATCAAAGGTCACTTCAGACTTGCAGGCAGAAGGGCTGGTTTGCAGCTCACTTTCTTGTTGTTTTTTGGTTTTGTTTTTTTTTAATTTAAACTTTGGGTAGCGTCATTGAAAGAATTAAAATTCAAATTAAGTTTATAGTTTCATTCTTTTATTTGTGTTTACGGTATTTTCCCTCCCTTAATTGCTGGGATTTTGCAACCTTGAAAGAGGTTTTTTTGTCTTGGGTTGTGGGGATTTTTTTCCTGCCAGGAAAATTTTGATGTTGCAACATGGAAAACACAAGGCTTTGAATACTTGTCCTTTGTTAGAGAAAGAGCTTCTTTAAGGGCTCGCATCTTTATTCTGTTTATTGATGTGGAAGCCTTTCTTCTGAAAGCCCCTCTTTTCTTTTCTCTTAATGAAAGGGCAAGAATTCAAGTACTCGGGTTTTCCATGTTATAACATCTGTGTATTTAGTTAGGGCACAGACGAAGGGCTCATAAAAGCCCCAGTGTTTTCCCATCGCATGTTTTTCCCCGAGGAGAGCTCTCATGCCAGGGGCAGTGTGTCTGTGTCTGAGAAGGGCAGAAGCATCAGAGTGGCCGAGTGAAGCATCTACCTTGCCTTGCTCACAATATGGGCACCCCATACCTCTTCAGGGTGACTTGGGCTGTGGGAATACAGAATATAAGCAGTGGCCCCTGTGCCCCATAGGCTCAGCGCCCAGAATACCAGTTCTTCATCTGAAGCCAGTGGCCGATGGGGGCTGCCCTCTCCCACCGTGCTGCTGATGGAAGGAGGATGAAGACTGTGAGGATGGCTTTCCTCAGCCTGAGACTCTTTGGTTTGACTTGTCAATTCAAGTTAAGTTTTCCCTTGAGCTTAGCTACCAAGCTGCAGGGCAGCTGGGGATGGAGCTTCTCTGTGGCCCTACCTGTTGAAGCAGAGCCGTGGTACCAAGAGAAAGAGAAGCGCCATGAGGAGTCCAGCTCTGTAACCTGTGGTCCCCTGATAGTGCCACATTCCCAGTTCTGCTTTTTGCTCCAGGGACTTTTCCTGTATTTCATATTAAGAAGTCAAAGAAGCAGAAAATGCCTGGGGTCAGGCTGTTTTGCGCTGCTCCTCTCCCTGGCGATGTGAACCCAGGTTCCCTTCAATCTGCTGACCCATCCGGCCCCTTAAAGGCTTGCACGTGTGCTGCACATACCCGGTCAAAGGGATTTCACTGGAGGCTGCTTGGCAAAAATCAAGTCGTACACATTGCGCTCAGCTTTCCGAGCATGAGATTGAGGTAGGCACAAAAAACCACGTTCAGTCTCCGAGCTTTGTGACATGCGGCCACTCTTCTGGATGCTGGAGGGCAAGGCACCCCAAGAGCTGCGTTGAGCTGCTGTAAGGACCGACTGCACCAATGTGCAATCACTGCTTGGAACAGGCTGCTGGTGTCTGATTCAGGCAGTGAAACTCAAAGGCTTCAGAACTCTTCAGAAAATGGGTTTAACTTGCCTGTCTGGTCATCTTTGGCCCCTTAGATGCCACGGACAGTGGAGAAACTCTCTTCAGTTGATCTATACACCTAGCTGCCCGGCAAGGTAAAGATAAAGATGTAGGAGGGAATTTTGCCTAGATATGAAAAGAGAAGAGGAACACACCTGCACAACCAGATCTGCGTTCCCCAAAGGCTGTGTTTGAATCTGAACTGATTCCAGCCTAGGCTCTAGAGAAAGCAATGCCATGACTTAGATTTCATAGCGTGTCTCTGCCCTTGGCTTAGATTTACATGCCTGTGTCTCTGGATGGGCACTTAGAGCACTGTCGGTTACAGAGTCATCGCCACATAAAATACCTGGAAGCACCAAGTGGTTCTATTTTAGGCCACAAATTCCTGTGTACTCCTGGGCTCCTGTGTCTGCTCACAAGTGCTCTCTAAGCAGCCGCACTCTTGCCTAACCCATCAAGATTCACAGGAAAATGGTGTGTAGAGCTGTAAGGGGGCAGGATTCAATTAGCCAGGAGTTGATCACAACAGTTGGGGTCACATCCACTGGAAAGTGGAAGGGGGTATCTCTTTGCTGAGCAACCTCTTACCTGCGAAGCAAGAAACCTCCCTGCTGGGCTGTCACAGCCTAATTGCTCTTAGTTTAGTCTCCGGCTGATTGCATGATAGCTCTGTAAAATGCCTTTATGGCTGTGCCCTCTTTGGATGTCTGTTCCTACGTCAGACGTAGTCCTTGGCTTCTCACTCCTCGCTGTTCACCCAAACGTGTTTGTTAATGCTCCTCCTTGCTGCTGCTTCGGTCAAGTTTGTGGGAACTTCACCAAGTTTGCTGTTGGAAGTCCCTGACCATGCGCTGCACAGCCTATGAATTTGATTTCAATTCTTGGAAGAATGAGGTAAGGGAAACCCGCTGTGCTTTGGTCCAGCCTTGTTTCCACATTGGCTTTTATGCGCTGCCAGTGGGGCAACTGCCAGTAAGAGGCAACTGCTGGTTTTCAAGTACCAGGGGAGGAAAGTTCTTCACTGCTCATGATTATTTCTATGTCTTCTGGCATCCTGTCTGCAGAAATGGGGATTTTAAAAGAACACGAATGCTGGCTAACATCCTAACTCTCCTCACCCTTTTGGGAAGCCAGTTAAATAACCTTCCAGTTTCCCCTTCCCAAGGTTTCTCCTTGCTACTTTCCCGTTTCTGTAGATAAGAGTTTACTTGAAGCTTTTATGGCACAGGATTACAGCAGGAGGACAGCCGCTTGCATCTGGCCCTTTTTTTTGGTGGTGTTGCCTTCCAGGATGTGGTCCCATCCTGCCTAGGAAGGATGCAGATCACGCTCTCCTCTCTGATCGTTTACAATTCATGTAGCACAGAAGTGTTAGGATGGGGGGTTGTCTTTATGAAGAGCACATTTAAAGTTCAAACAAGGACTCTGTCTGGCCATTCACATGATGCTTAACTTTGCACCTGAGATTAACCTTAACCTTCACTGCTGTGTGTCTTTTACTTGCGTTTCCAAAGTGCCATTCTGAATGCTGCCTGGACTTGCCTTTCTACGAAGGTGGTGAGTGAATTCCCTTTAAACAGCAGCTGCTGACACAGCAGCGCTGCCTGTGTTTAGCGTGATGCGGTGGCCAAGATGCAGGCGACGTAGGAGTGGCAGGACCACAGCCCTGTGCTGTCCCTCCAGTATCCCCCAGAACCGCCCCCCCCCAGCTCATCCCCTGCCCTCTCGCAGGGGATAGGAAGCTTTGGGGAGGCAGCACCCAGGTTGATGGGTGCAGGAGCAGAGCTGGATGCTCCTCATGTGTTTCATGGGAGGTTTGCAAATGTGCCAGAGCAAGGGGAAGTCCCTAAGCAAATTACCATGCAGGATACGGCACATCCATCTCCACCTTCTGCCCACGGCTTGCGCTCGGGCACCTGCCCTGTCTCGGGGGGAGGGAGGGCAGGAGAGCCTGGCCCCCTGTGAGAAGCTGTCCCACTCTACCACAAGTTGGGTGTGTGTGTTGGAGAGGGGAAGGGATTGTGCGTTGTGTGGTTGTGTGTGTGTGTGTGTGTGTTGGCTGTCAGCTCTCAGCCCTGCCCCGATACCGTGTCCAGCCGGCGCTGGAGTCAGATGAGGGCAGCCCAGCCTCTCCTTACAGGTTGGGTGGGTAGGAAGGATTAATTTCCTCTTCCATCCTGGCCATGTGGTCCTGGCCTTATTCCATGGCAGCAATTATGCCCAGGGCATAGAAATTCACCAGAACATGCAGTGTCTTTGTGTTGTTTTTCTGTTTTCTCTTTTTTTTCTTTTTTGTACAGTCCTTAAGAACAGCCTGGATGCCTTTGAGCTGAGACCCTTGTTTCCTACATTTAGAGGGGAGAAGTGGGCTAAAAGGCTATGGAGAGACACCTGTGACTCCAGCAGGCTCCAGCTACCTGGCAAACAAGCCTAAATCTCAGGGTCTCTGCAGGAGCTGAGGAGCTCTTTTCACCTTAAGGGCTTATGGAATCAGACGTTCAAGACCAGCTAAGGCAGGCGAACGCATGAGGCTGAAGGCTTTAAATCACCAAGTAAAGTCTCCAGGTCCTCCAGCATAGCTGCCTTTCCTCCAGACACGCAGTGGAGGTGTGGGTTGGCTCGTGGGGTGCGCTGTGACACGCCACGTGTCCGCTGGTCGCCACCTGTGCTGATTCAGCAAGTAACGCTGGCAGCAAAGTGGGCTTTATCCTGGCCCCATCTGGAAATCGGGGCAGCCTGAGTACTTACCCCTACAGGGAACATCTCGCTAGGACTGTGGGCCCGCTCAGACTAGAAAAACCCGTGTCGAGCCCTGCTGCTCTGTCAGCAGTACGCTCCTGCCACAATCTCCATCCACCGGTGCCCTGGGCTTTCTCCATCACTTGTGGGCAGCAGATGCTAACGCTGTGGCTGTACAGCGGAGGTGGAAACAGTTTTCCCACCCAGCCTAGTTGGCTGGGATGTGAAAGTGTTCCAAGTCGTCATGAAGGTCCCGCATTTGCCTGTAGGATACAACGCTACGTTAGGACTATTGCTTTTGAGCAGCCGATGCATTCAGAGCTCATACCGTGTTTGTACTGGCATAGCCTAAGCTGATTAACTCCTCTTGTACCCTCCTCCTGCCAGCCAAAATCCTGGCAGTGTAAAAAGCTGGGGCCCAGGACTTGATGTGCATCAGTATGTGGTGTTTACACAGAAGGCTGGCATAGATTGCTCCGCGTGTGGTCCATGATGTGGCTGATGGGACCCCCCTATGAGGCAGAGTGATGGAGAACCAGTGAGTTATGGTTGTATTAGAGAGGAGGTTAATCAAGTGGGGAACAGCATCTGGGTTGCTGCCACAACTGGGGCGTTTCAGGGGAACTGATCATAGATCTAGGCATTGTCAATGCGTAGGAACACCATTGCTATATAGGATATGCAAGTCACTTCAAGCTTTTCCCCCTGTTTTAATTAGCTTCTCAATATCAGCACACCACTTGGGAGTAAATATTTAAGGGGAGTTCCTCAAGGCTGTACCATCTTGCTTTGAAAGCACATAATTGTGTAAAAATAATACCCATGTATAGAGAAAAGGAAAATGCTTGTTGCTATTACTCAGGGTTTTCTCACAGCTCTGCTTCACTGTGCAGTTTGTATATTGTCCCTGACATTTAAACTGGCATTTACTTACACTTCCAGTCTTGGGTTTTTCCATGCGGGTGTCCTGGTTTGAGCGACACAGGATTAATTTCTCTTTCAGTCATTTTGGTCTTCGGTAAGATCTCTTCTAATGCTTGGGAAGGCTGCATTTTTAGAAAATTCTAGTGTCTGCATTTGTGAAAATATTTGGGGCTGTTCAGCCTGGAGAAGAGAAGGCTCCGGGGAGATCTTATTGCGGCCTTCCCGTACCTAAAGGGGGCCTACAGGAGAGCTGGGGAAGGACTTTTTACTAGGGCATGTAGTGACAGGACGAGGAGGAATGGCTTTAAAGTGGAAGAGGGCAGGTTTACATTAAACATTAGGAAGAAGTTTTTCACTTTAAGGGTGGCAAGGCACTGGAACAGGTTGCCCAGGGAGGTTGTTGAGGCCCCATCCCTGGAGGTGTTCAAGGCCAGGCTGGACGTGGCCTTGGGCAACCTGGTCTAGTGGGAGGTGTCCCTGTCTATAGCAGGGGGGTTGGAACTCGATGATCTTCAAGGACCCTCCCAACCTGAACCATTCTATGATTCTATGATTTACTTTGTAGCCAGCTATGGTATGCGGGTTTCAAAGTCTCAGTGTTTTTGAGTTAGCCATGTGCAGGGACATGGAGGAGCGAGACCTAAGCGCTTGACCCAAGCTGGCCAACAGGATTATTTCGTAGCAAGAATGTCACTTTCAATATAAATTAGAAAGTTTGCTGGGGAGTTCTCTCTTCCTTAATGGCTGCGGTCCAAAGAACTTCTTGCCCTGGTGCTGGACCCTTGAGCCCTTCCCTTCCTCCCGAAGCCGTAGCGCTCGCAGTGTCCCACATTTGCTGTCCACTGCTGGGAGTGCACGGCTTCCTACTGATATAATTGACTGAGTATAAGCCTCGTACATTTTATATTGGTATCAGGATCAATACCGGTTCTTTAGTATTATTAATGTTAACTATTTAGTATTATTCGATTAAATATTTTTTTCTATTTCCACCCTCGGGTTTCCTTGGTTTTTCTTGATTTCCCCTTCCCAGGTGGGGAGGTGTCATCAGATGACAGAATAATTGTCTGAACAACAATAAATTGTTGTGGCTTCTTTCAATTGTAACAGCAGGGAACAGAGAGAGCTGGGAGAGGGAAAGATGGAGGGCTGTGGAATACTTTGAGCTGTATCTTGCCAAAGGAGCGACTCCCCAGGTTCAGTGGTCAGTATTTGGTACTGGAAAAGGAGAGTAAAATCCACGTAGTCATCTTCCCCTCCATCTGCTCCCAGTGTAGGCACACGGTGATGAGTGGGGTCATGGGGTGTTTTTTGTTTTGTTACAAGAAACCACATTGTCCATCCACCTTGATTTCATCAAATCTTGCAGCCTTTGAGAGGACCAAGCCTGGCGGAGGCAGAAAGGCCATATAGGGCACATAGCGGTGACAGCAGCCGCAGGTCCTCACAGTAACTAAAATCCTTCCTTTCTTCTGTCCTAGTTCTGGATACTGCGGGCCAAGAGGAGTTCAGTGCAATGCGGGAGCAGTACATGAGGACTGGAGATGGCTTTCTTATAGTCTACTCGGTGACGGACAAGGCGAGCTTTGAGCATGTGGACCGGTTCCACCAGCTGATCCTCAGAGTCAAGGACAGGTGAGTGCCATGTAGCAGCTCTGGACGCTGTGCCGGGGGGGAGGCTGCACGTCTCGCCCTGCTTTTCACCCCCTGGGTGTCCCAGGGCAAATCCTTGTGTGGGGGTTTGTGGACCTACCTCTGAGGAATAAGAAGTGTTTCACCTCCTCTGGTAAGCAGATAGCACTTTCAGTAGTGTTATGATGGAGTGAAAATGGGTCTGGAAGGGCAAAACTCCTGCCAGAATGGTCTGGCAGAGCAGTGTGAGAAAGGCAGACACCTCTGAAGGTAACCTGTGTGGCTCTGAAGAGGGAGAAGGATGCTCTGTGCACGGTGCAGGCACTCGGGGAACACCAGCAGGGAGTCAGCAAGTGTTCGTTTGGCCCTAATCGTTTTGTGTGTCCTGGCAGCATCCTCCTTTCCCTGGCTTCAGGTTGTGCCAAACAAACCTTAGAGGGTTCTGCATGATACGGGGCTGCGGACAAGTGTCTTGTGGCGGAAAACTCCTCACGTTGGAAGCAACTGTATTTCTTACAAGGGGTGTAACGCATCGTGCTCTGCAGCAACCATTTTCAATGAATAAAACATCTCTGTGTGACTGGGGAGAAAGCAAGAGAGGTCACCCACTCCCCTCCTTGTGTGTGCGTGGGAGAAAGTAGTGCTGAGAATTTAATCACGGTAAGCAAAAGTGTCCTGACAGAGCGAGGGGAAGCTGCCAGGGTTTTATCTCCGAGATAACTCCCTCTTCCCATCCCGGTTCAAGAGGCAGTGAATCCATCCTCACTGGGTGGGGTGTGAATTAAGCCCTTATATGTCTGCAGCTTTGAAACACTTAGTTTTTCCATTTATAATGGCTTTTAATTATGGAAGTCATCAAGAAAAGCCACCAGAGGGTTCAGGCCTCGTTGCTGGCTTCCTTTCGCAGCTCTGAATAACTTCCCCACAGGAAGGGTGGACTCATATCATGTGAGGTTCACAGCTGACAGCTCTTCCAGTAAAGCATCCAAAGCAGAGCCCACAAGAGTGAAAAGCAAAGGAAAACCCGCCCTTTGATTTAATCTAAATGAAGAAGAATGTCAGTCACTCAGACTGCCTCCCAGATCACGACAGTCTTTTTTTTTCACTGCCAGCTCTGCTTGGGGCAAATTAAATCTGTTTCTGAAAGTTGGAAGAAGACGGGACAGCATTTCCTGTAATCCGCCCCAAAGCGTTGTCGATTTTATCTAATTGAACTTTGTGAAAATGAGATGTGGTGCTCCTTGTCTTGCTCTCGTCTGAAACTTGTACCCCTCCGTGCGCTGTGCAGGCTCTGCGGCTGGCGCGTGAGAAGCAGGAAGCGAAACGGGCTGGTAAGGTGGTTTGTGTTTTCCCCCTTCAATGCCGCCCAAGCGCAGAGCGCGAGGAGCTCAACGCTTCATCCAAAACCTGAGCTTGTTCAGAAAATCGCAGCGGTAGGAGCAGCGTGAGTAACGAAACCATCCTGCCAGACCCACAGGTAGCTGGGAGCGGAGCATCGCCCTGGTTTTCAAGCTAGCAGTCAGCTTCGGCAACTTCAAATCCAAAGGAATTGCAGGCTGCTGCTTTCTCCTCATTCTTTCCATAACCTTCATTACAGGAAAACTTCCAACTACAGTAGGTTTGTCCAGCTAGCAATTGTACAGCTTACAACAGAGAACAAAGTCCCCATAGAGTTTTATGTCTGATGTAAACAAGGCAAATGAGATACCGTCCAAATGTAATCCCTTCCTTATCAACGTGCTGCAAGCCAAAAAGGAATCAAATAATCCAGAAAAGCCAAGTGTTTTGCTCCAGAATGGTCAGAGTCAAGATATATCGATGGTCAGGTATTAAAATTAAATCAAAGCCACATTATCAGAATGAATAAACTGTAAGACTCATTTAAAATGCAGAGTGCAGTACGGTATTTTTCCAGCCAGAGCAATGGGGCAGCGTGCCAGAGAGAAGATGGAGCCCTTATCGTCTCGATGAAAAATGACACAGAAATGCTGTTTGAAAATCCAGAGTTACTCAAGGAAGTGTTTTATGCAGAAATGAGTACAGCCAGCTGCTCCTTACCCCAATAAAATCAGCTCTCTTACAGCAGAGAACACTGGAATCATTTTAGGAGGTTTTAAAGTTAAATATAAGAAAATAATACTGTGATAACTGTCAATTATCAGAAGGGACCTCTTCCCTCGTAGCAGTGGGTAAAGGCCCTGGGGCACCACTTTGCCATCTGTGTCACGCAGCCGAAGGAGTGGCGGCCATAGGGGAGTGGGGTGGGACGGGGTGGGCGGCAGCCCCCCCGCCAGCGCCTCCCGTGGCATGAGCTCCTCGGTTCTGTTTGATCACCGCAGCTATGGGGATTTCTGCTGGGGGAGACTCTGACCCACACACCTCGACAGGAGAGCCTTGCACTGGATGTGCTGCGGATAGATGGGTCTCTTCTAGTGGGTGTCCAAAGACAGTCACTTACATGCCCGGTGAAGTTAAAGAAATACTGACTTTGAGGATGGTGAGGCACTGGAACAGGTTGCCCAGAGACGTTGTTGAGGCCCCATCCCTGGAAGTGGTTTAAGGCCAGGCTGGATGCGGCCTTGGGCAACCTGGTCTAGTGGGAGGTGTCCCTGCCCATGGCAGCAGGGTTGGAACTAGATGATCTTCAAGGTCCCTTCCAACCTAAACCATTTGTGATTCTATTACAGAGGTAGATGGTTTTGGTGCAAAAGGACTGTTGTTCAGGTTTTTGCTGTAGGATCAGAAGCAGGTAATAGCATCTGGAAACTTAGCAAGACTCTTCAGTTCCCTCCAGCCTCCATCCAGCTACCACTGCCAGTCTTTCAGTTTGTCTTGGGGTAACAACTGATGGGAATCTTTGCCCCCAGTTATTTTCTCCCCAATGAGATGCCCCCATAAGTGCCAGCTTTCCCAGAGTCCGTATTTTCTTCCTCCATGGTTGCTCTCAGTGGATGAGTCTCCACTAGGACATGAACTGACACCAGTTCCTCCAACACACTTTGTTACCTTGCAGTGCCAAGATACGCAGCTACTGATATGCCTTGACCGTTATGAGAAAGTCCTGTTCTGTTCAAGATCTGTCTCAGTTTATTTCCGGACTAATTCTGTAGTTCTTTCTTCATCTAGTTGGATTTTCAGTCTTAGCTATTATCATTGCAAAAACAATGACACTAAGTCCCTGAAGTGCCTGCAAATAAGAATGAATATGTGCATGCCTGCAAATTGTCAAGCGAATTTTTACAATATGAATATATGTGTAGCACAGTCTGGGGGCTGATGTGTGTTCATTTGGTCTTTAAATTTCTTTAAACATATGTGGCATGGCTGCAGCTGAAAATGTTAGATGATGTCAGCATCAGAAAGTGAAACTTATGCTCAGCATTTTTTTATTGTAGTCTGCTAGTAATTGGGTGGTGGTTTTGATTTTTTCCAGAGAGTCCTTTCCAATGATTTTGGTGGCGAACAAAGTTGATCTAATGCATTTACGGAAAATTACAAGAGAACAGGGAAGAGAAATGGCAACAAAACATAATGTAAGTTTGCGGGATTGTTTAATTGGTTGTTGTAAGTCCCATTACAGGCATTCAGAATTGAATTCTCTGCTCGTTTAGAGCTGAATTAAAGCATTTCTCTTACAATCAAACATTTGCAATTACATTTTCGCCTACTACAAAGTAGTAGCTATGCAGCTTCCTTTCCATAGGGCCAATTCATCATTGAAACTAGAACCTCTGCTGTGCACCAGGCTGCAGCAAAGCCGGGGCCATCACGAAGCTGTGCGTACAAGGTGTCTGTGCGTGGTGCCAAATGTGAAATGTTCAAAATGAGGGAAGAAAGTGCACCCTCCTGGGGTGAAAGAGCAGAGTCGGGCGTTAGGAAGTATACCCAGGTGTCTGTAGCAAGTGAGCTTGTTAAAGATAATGAAGTTACAAGGTTGTTAAGCCTATCTAAATCTGGCCCACCATCTTAGCTCTGCATTATTCATGCCATAGTTTAGGCCAAGAAATTGGTGTTGGATGGGTGTAGATGACACAACACTCCACTAATCACCTCTAAATGCCGGCAGACCCAAATACCCAGAGGGAGACGACAACTCCCATAGGAGGAACTGAATGGGAAGGTAAAGGCAAACAAGCCTGAGTCCTCTTGGCAGCGTGCTGTGCCTATACCAGCAGGGCAGGTTCGCTCCCTCCCCTCCCCAAGGAAGCCCGTTTCTGTAGGAGCCGGGACACCTAAACTGCCACACAGCATGTTGCACCCACCTGTACGCGCACGCTTGGGAAAAGGCCGTGTACGAAAATACCTGATCAGAGGCAGTTTTATAAATCTGCCAGTGTGCTGGACAGGCACTCTAGGAGGCCCCATCTGGCTGTCAGACTTTCGAAGGAGAAGATCGTTTTACACTGAAGGGGAATTGTAGTCATGAAATATTCATGCAGTAGTCCTAATAAAATGTGGCAAGCAAGAATTTTTGGCAAGTGCTCGTCTTTCAACAACCTTCGGCTATTTTCACGTCTGCAAGCACAGCTTAGGGGGAGAGAACATCTGATGACATGAAGTCTATGATTATTCTTCCCCAAACCTGGAGCTCTGATAGCAGCTGGTTTGCCTGATGCTTATTTCAGACCTTTTGTAAGTGCTTGCTGACCTTGCTGTGAGCGTGATGGTGTTGCTAGCAGTGTCATGACAACACTTTGTTTACCTGTATTTCCCTGGTCTCTTAGGCACCTGATTTCTCCAGCCTTCAGGGTTTTTCATTTTGAAATTGGTTTGCTACCAACATGTAGGCTGTTACTAATCTCTTTCATGATACGCTTCTCTCCTCCAGATTCCCTATATAGAAACGAGCGCCAAGGACCCACCTCTAAACGTTGACAAGGCCTTCCATGACCTCGTGAGGGTAATAAGGTAAGCTGCGAGCTCTTCACTTGCTCACTGCCCATGGATGGGAAGCGCAGGAGTCCTGGCCAGGAGAGCCAGGAGCCAACTTTTGGGGAGCAGGGGCCAGGTCGGTTTGGTTGGGGATGGGAGACTTCTGGGGTTTATTAAACATTCTTGTCCCATATCTGCATAGGGATGTTACTTGCACTTAGTTAGCCTTGCAGGACATCAGTGCTAGGCAGGTTGAGAACTAGCTGTGGCCACAATGAAAATATATTATTCAGTGAACAGTGCAAAGCCCACTGCAATGATCAGCTTTAAAAGGACAGCTTTAAAAGCTCTGGACCAGTAATTTGCGTTTTCATAGCTTTGTCCTCTCAGGGTCTCGTGTTGCCAAAGGTTAAAAAGGACCGGCAAAAAATTCTACAAAATTCTACTGTAGTAGGTGACTTCTAACATTTTCTGCTCACTAAATGGAAAAAATTAAGCTGCTTTGTACGAGAAACAGCATGACCTAATGGCTGAGCCACAGGTTTCCTCCTCAGACTGCAGAGGTTTGTTCCCAGTTTTGGCATGAGCTGCCTTTGCTCGCTTTGGCAAACGCCTGTTCTCCGGGCGAACCCCTGCTCCGGCTGCCAGCGGGGAGGGACTGCCTTCCAAAATCCCGGCTGCCCTGCAGGAAAAGAGCTGCACGCACATCTCGGCGTCTCGGCTGATAACCTCAAATCTCTCTTGAGAAGATTTGTTTTTCTGGCACCAGTTGTCTGCCAGATTTTTCTGGGCACTCATTTTGCATGTTTTTGGGAGGGTGCTGAGCTGAAATCGTGCTCCTCCCCGCTGCGCAGTCAAAGTGCCTCGCTCGGCAATTAAACCACGAGGCATTTATTCACAGCGTATCTGTACTTGTGAATATCTCAGCGCAGCCTCGAGTCAGCCTCCATCAAAAGCAGATGGTACTGCCCACTCTTCCCACATGTCTCAAAAGCAGGGGGCAGAAAGTCTTTGGAGAACTACAGAGCTGAGTTGGAAATGTCCCAAGCTATTTCCCAACTGTCCTGTAACTCGGCATTAGCTGGCTAGATACTACTTTTGTGTTACAGTGAGCTCTTACCACCATCTATTCTACTCTGAAGGGAAAAAAAAAACATGGCCAAAATAAGATAGTGAGGCTCTGTTTGCTTTCTCTACATAACGCAACTCCAGGCAGGCTGGAAGGAGGGTTGTAATGAGACGTCACTAAATTCAAGCCCTGAAAATGCACTCCATAACCTCAAAAATAAGTGACCTACCTCTGTTCCCTGACTAGTCACCGTGAAAGTCATTACCAGCCAGGAGAAACCCTCCATGGCATCAAGGGCATCAGATGTTCACAAGAGCTTGAACTTGGGCGGGTTAAGTCAGAGAGCAGAGAGCTGCTGTGTGATCTGGCTGGCCATTTGCCACAGAGCAGCTTCGCTTGGTCTTGGGACGTTGCAGACTGCCCGCAGCCGTAGGATGGCATCACCCAGCAAGTACTGCTTCTCTTTTTTTAAGTGAGTTTTTCCAAATAAAATATAAATTTACAGCTCCCAAATAATGGTGTCATTCGTGGACTGCTTTACAAATGCAAAGCAGAGCTTGTGTGAGTTCGCGGGGTGAGGACGCTGGGTCAGGCTTGGCACTGTTTGTGCTCCTTGCACTTGGCTGATTCCCAGTTTATTTAGCTTCATGCAAGAAGCTGTTGTCTGGAAGTAACACAGAAAGGAGTGGGGTGATTGAGTCCACCCGACAGATCTTTTAGATTTCCTGATACCCCTTTTATGCTGCAGCAGCGCGAACACAAGGACTGTCACAGCAGAAATCTTCAGTGGCCATGGATCCAGTGGTTTTCTGGACCTCTAAAACAGTTCCAGAATGCTGTAAACAGCTTGCGGCCACTTGCTGTTTATCCAAATTAACTTTAAAGTATTTTTTTATTTCAGCTTTCTAGTTTTGAGCTTTAAAGTTATATATTTTTCATGCCTCCAGCCTTCATCCTAGCTGAAAAAAAAATCTTATTATTTAAAGCTGGCTTTTTCAGGTGGTTAGAAGCATTTGGGAGCTGAGGCTGTAAGAAAAACAACAACTAAAGCCATAATGATTTGTCCCGCAGCTATGTCTCATCCTGGTCTGGATAACTTGGTCCAAACACTCAGTTTAGTGCCTGGCATATTGCATAGCAAAGAGGCTGGTTTTGAACTATTCAAACTCTTAGGTTGGTTATTTAGACACTGTTTGAATCCACAGAAGCTGCCGGTGTTTGTAAGGTTTATCTTGCGATAAAATCTAAGTCTAC
The DNA here is from genome assembly GCF_000708025.1 of Charadrius vociferus. Lineage (NCBI taxonomy): Eukaryota > Metazoa > Chordata > Aves > Charadriiformes > Charadriidae > Charadrius > Charadrius vociferus. The sequence continues at coordinate 5,452,924 of NW_009648925.1, read as the reverse complement.
AAGCTGCCTGTTGGGAGCTAGAACTTACAAAGCTGCCTTCTGTTGAATTTGCACTGCTGGGCTGCTGCAAACAGGTACAGTTGCAAACGGGCATTTGGGCAATGCCTTATAGAATCATAGAATGGTTTAGGTTAGGAGGGACCTTGAAGATCATCGAGTTCCAATCTCCCTGCCATGGGCAGGGACACCTCCCACTAGACCAGGTTGCCCAAGGCCACATCCAGCCTGGCCTTGAACACCTCCAGGGATGGGGCCCCAACAACCTCTCTGGGCAACCTGTTCCAGTGCCCTACAGCCCTCAAAGTGAAAAGGGAGAAGCCCTCAACATAACATTTTAGAGGTTGCTCACAACACACCCGGTGGATGTGGGCTGCCGGGGCGCAGTGCAGGAGGGCTCTCAGCTGCAGGTTTCTGGTGGCTGTGACCTCAGGCAGCCAGGGACGTCTTTCTGGGGTCAGCTCGCTCTCCGTGCTCTGGTGCTCTTCACAACTGCCAGGGGAGGACAGTGGCAGCAGACTCTGGTTTTTCATTATTATTTTTTAATTCCCCTCCATAACCAAGTCTACAGCAGCGCAGCTGCCTAAGGGCAATGCCGGCTGAAAGCAAGTATTTCCAGGAGGGTCTATTTCTCTGGACACCCTGTATCTCTTTCATCCTCTTCCCTAATGAGTGTTAGCAGCAGTGTGATGGATGATGTTGGATTGCTTGGAGCATCCCAGTTTCCCGCAGCAGCCCCCTGGCAGGGGAGGGGGCAGCAGTTCACCCAGGGCAACCAGAGGCATAGTGCCCCGGCAGGACATACATCGCTTAATGTTTGCTTATGGCTTCTTTCCTCCTTCCTTAAAAATGCAGGCAGTTGTCTTGTTAGCTGTGTGGCGTGAAAAGCCACGTGGTCGTGGAATGGTGTATGAAGATACATATGGAGATATATATGCAAATATACATATGTATGCCAAGATGCCATTCTGCTGGCTGCCCAGGGCTCTGGATGCTGATACCCAATCCAGCTTTGTGTCCCACCTGTTTATTTTCCTCTGTGTCTCCCAAAACAGGCAACAGATCCCAGAGAAAAGCCAGAAGAAGAAGAAGAAGACCAAATGGCGAGGGGACAGAGCCACGGGCTCCCACAAACTCCAGTGCGTGATTTTGTGATGGGACTGCCTGGGAGCGCCTTGGACTCCTCTCTCCTCCCCCCTTGACCCACCGCCAACCCAGGCGAGGAGCAGCAGCACGACACCCGCTCAACCCTGCCACCCCCCCGTGCTCCCTGAGGCGGCTCGGGCTCGGAGGAGGCGACTCGAGGGGGTCCGGACACCCCCGGAGTGGGGCTGCGTGTCGGGGCCAGCATGGGAGCTGCGCAAATGGGAGGCAGAAGGGATCAGCAGGACCTCAACTCTCAAACACCCCCAGCGCCTTCCAGGGGCCTCCATGTTTATTTAAAAAAAAAAAAAAGAAAAAGAAAAAAAAAGTGTTGGTTTTATCTGCAAACATTTCTCCTTGTGACCCATTTCTGAACAGCCATGAATAGCCCCCCTGTTTGCTACAGTCGTCTGTGTATGTGTGGGGGAAGGGAAAGGGCTTTTCTTTTCTTTCTCTAATTTTTTTTTTTTTGTCCTCTTCTCCTTTTTCATTGTTTGCTCAGCGAGTGTTGGGTTGCAGAGAAACACGGCCGGGGTTAGATTTTTTGCACTGAACTCCCTCTTACACGGCAGTGCCAAAACACGACTTCATATGAAAGTGCATAGATTTGGAGGAAGAAAATGAATTCCAGCTGCTCTGGGTGCTCCAGACATTGTGTCAGACTCTGGAGGGCAGCCAGCTCACAGACCATAAACTCCAGCTTAGGAAAGGAGGTTTGGGCTTGGATTATTTTTTTTCTTTTACCCTTTGTCAAGAGGTTTTGTTTCTGTTTTGTAATTTGGGGCATGTCGAAGTTAAGACGTTTTGTTAACCTGGAAGTATTTAAATTAAAGTAATTTACAAATGGAAGGGTATGTCATCTTTAAGGGGGAAGGAAGGGAGAGAGGAAGTAAAACCTGAACTGAATTTGTTATCTGGGTGTTGAATTTCTCCCTCATAAATGTGTGTAAAGTGGTGTGATCTAAATCCCTCTTTATTATTCCTTAACCTCTCCCTGCAGAGCCACTCTTGGGTAGATGAATTGTTTTGCTTTTCCCAGGCTCATCTTGCACACACCAAAAAAAGTCTGTTTATGGGCTTTGGCTCAAGGTTTCTTCGTTTCTTCTTCTCCCCCATTCGCTGAGAGTTGGTGACTTGAAAGGAAGAGGTGGTTAGGAAATTACTCAAGTGGGATATGTCTCTTCATAAACTTAGTATATCTAAAACGTCTCCCTGAAAACAGCAGAGATTAAATATCTTTATGCCTGATGAAAAGGCAAGGCAAAAAACCTGCAGCCATCCAAGCCGCCATCTGTGGCACCAGAAATATGGTTGTGCGCATCCTGGAGGGGCCACACTTTCTCTCACACCTCTGCTGGCACTAAGAATTGCAGTGGCAATTTTTTCTTTAATTTAATGGATTGTCATGTGCTGGAGTGAAGCCATCAGCTCCATTCACAGGGTCACCAAACCCCTTTAAAAGTAACAACTTGCTTTTCATCTGCTTGAATCTTAATTTATGGTCATAACTTAAAATATTGGCAGAGTATGAATGCCTGAGATTTGTGCGTCTGAGCGCAGAAAATCCTGGTATTGGATACTGAAGATCTGTTCAAGATGGTGGATCATCACAGACTCAATTGTTTATGGTTGCCTTTGCAATCCATTTGCTGCCGGAGTGGGTTTCTTGCCTCTTTGCCCGGCCACCCGGGAGCTGGCTGCTGATTATTTTTCAGGTGAGTGCAGCTAATGAAAACATTTTCCTGATTTGTCCAGTCTTCACCACGGCCAGAAGATGGCAAATGTCTGCGGCTGGCTCAGCGAGCTGCTTCCCGTAACGCTGGCTCCGCTGCCTCCATCCCCTTTTGTGTGATGACAGATGCTGGGGCTGGATTAAGGAGGCAGATATTGGGAAGAATTATTTTTCATGGAGTCTCGCACTGGATGCGGGCCACACGCTTCAGTAAAGTTGCAACACCCTGTGTCAACTGAGATCTGGCTCCGGACCATCGCAGCATTTCTCCCACTGTATCGTTTCCTCGTTGGCTGAACTGTGGTGACCAAAACTGTCCGGGTCAAATCCCAGCTCTTGAGATTTGCCACTATCTTCTGGGGGTGATGAGCTCCCTGTAGGCATCTCAATCGTTCTGTCTTGAAAACCTGTAGTAAAGCAGAAGGTGGCTGATACGTGCAACCAACCCGATTTGCTGTAACCCCTGTTACTGCTTTCCTCCCAGAATCCCTGTCTAGCCTGGCTAGTGGCTTAATTTTTTTTTTTAATTATACACAACTAATGCTATGGGATCCCACACACAAGAAGATGATGGCATTTTCAGGGAGCCCGGCTAATACCCTCTAGAGCCCTTCCACTTAAACCTGATTTCTGCTGAAACCCCTCATCCTTATTATTTTTATCTCAACCCTTGGGAATACTCGCTTGAAAACAGCATGTGTGTGTCTTGAGTCACATCTGCTGGGTACTCAGCACTGCATGTGAGAAATTATCTGCTTTTTCTGAAGCATCTTAATTGTTTCTTCAGCTTCTTTAGTGACTAACATATTGCAGAACGATGCGGGGAGGAGGGGAAAGGAGCAGATTAACAACTGAATAGGGGTAGTGGCAAATGGCGAAAGCATGTCCATTTTCTTCTATGTTCCTCAACTTGTTTATAGTGTTTTCCAACAGGGATTGCATCTCTAAGGAGTCTAAGGTGCTCAAAATAGTGAAGGGATACAAAGCCTATTGCCATCTAACTGATCCTTTCGTATCCAGGGCTGTTAGCAAACCAAGAGCACCTTCTGTGCTCTATGCAGCACTTGGAGACCAGGGTTGAGAGATGCTGGTTGGTGGTACTTATGGTCCCAAAAGCACCAACTGTGCTGGTGGCTGGCTTATTTTTCTCTGTGGAGCATCCAATGGAAAGGGACTTCTTTGCTGCAGTCAGCGGCAGTCTGGAGAAGGATCCTCTGAGGGTGTGCTTGGGGCTCATATTCCAAAAAGCTGATGGTCCAAGTGACCTAACCTCACCGCCAGCCCCTGGGTGAATCTACTTTCGCTTGTCTCATGGCAGTCTGGTTCCTCTTCTGCTAAACAGGAATTTTGAAAGGAGAGCTGGCCGTAGCCTTACCTTACTTTCAATAGACACCTACAAACAAAATGAAAAGAGAAGAGGGGTAAAACCTTACATATTCACTTGTACTTGATAACAAAATGGCCTCCTTTTTTCATTTTAGGCACTCAATAATATCTGAAAAACAACAAAAAACTTGTTAAGCTACATAAGTTTTGGCTTTGTAGAGGCATAATTCACCTTCCCAACCTGGGGTCTCATCCCAGCGGTACCACTGCCTTCGGGTAAATCATGTTGCTGTTTCCTCCCTCTGGTCCTTCTGCCTGTAAAGCAGACACTGGCTTGTTTTCTTACCAGCTTTTGAGGCGTAGGGCATTTATTGTAAAAGCAAAGTCATCTGTCTGTCTATCTTTGTCTCTCATTTAAGGAAAAGGGGAGGTGGGAAGGAAGAGAAGGAAAAGTACCTGGCTAAAATAAATACATTTTCCTCTGGCATGAGCAGAGGATTTAATTGTCCCTCTCTGCCTGCCAACTCTAAATGGAACAAAAGCCTGGTAACAACAAAAACAAACAAAAAAACCCCAACTGTGCAGCCCTACAGGTGGTGCATTACCTACAAACCTGCTTTCTTGGCTGTCTTCAGCCATGGCCAGTGCTACCGCTGGCAGAGCTGCTGAATGATGGTCTGGGTACATCTGAGTAAACCATGTTCAGGTGATGGTGCTCAGCAGAAAAACGTGAGAGATGGTGAACAAGACAAGCAGGAGCTTAATGAGGGACTGAGATTGCTTGCTTTGGATCAGATGTTTGAGTTTAACAAGAGGGCATTGCAGCATGTTGCTCTGTTCCTTAATCTGTCATAATTAATTTTGGCTGGCTCTTTAAACCCACAGCTGTACCAGAATTTGTAAATTGGGATAGGATGAGGGGTTTAGACATACATGATGTGTCTCATCTCGAGAGGAAATGAGCATTATTAGGCACGGAGAGGACAGCGTTGTAATACTGGCTCAGACTTTTCCTTTTTGTTTTTTTCTTGCTTGTTACCATCCTAATGCCAAAACTGACTGCCCAGAGCCTTGTTCAGCTCCAGTGATTTCCAGGGATGATCACCAAATGCTGCTGAAGTGCTTGGGAATGAGACAATCCCCCCAAAGCTCTGCTAAGGGTAGAATATAATTGGAATTACAGAATATGAGTGTTTTAAGAGACATAACTTGTGTGCTACTCCAGATGCCAGGGTTCAGATACGTATTTACTAATGACAGGGAGAGAGGGCTTGAGACTCTGTGACAACTGCCACATCAGCCCGTGTACCTGGGACTGTGGGACTGGACATAAAAGCTCTGTGTCTGGAAATCCAAGTTGTGCGATTTGGGGTTCAATGGCCAATCTATCTGCTGTCAGTTGGGCAGAAAGGGGGACCTTTAGTGTATGTGTGAAGTACTGCATCACAGCTACACATCCAGTGCTACAGTAAAACAGAGATGAAGGATGCTACACCCCAGAGCATGTTGCAGTTCTTGGTCACTGCTCCCTGTGCTGGGAGGTCTGCTGGGGCCAGCGGTCACATAGGCTCAATTCTGTGTCCTGCATGTATGTATTTAATGCCATCTGAGATGCCTCAGGTTATCCAGGACATTTGCCTGGGAGCTTCAGATGTAACACAAGACCTATGGGAGATCTGTGCCCTTCTGAAGCAATAGCTAGCAGCCAGGTGAGATTCACCTGAGTATCTGAAATGGCTCCAGAAGTGTATCTTCAGGCAGTTGGTGGTTTGAGAGCCCTTTCTTATTTATTTCACAGCATCACTCTGAGAAAAGTCTGTGGATATTTCAACTACCAGTGGATATTCTAGCTCTTCTCCTGCAAAGTGATCTCACCTGGTTTTTAGGGACTCACTGATGCATCAAAACAAAGTCTGAAGTAGAAGTCGCCAAATTTTGCAAAATGTTATTAATTGCATCTTCCAGCCTAAGCGATCTCACAAGTATCACTTGCACAATTAGGCTGTAAATAATTCAATATTTGGCTATCAGGGATTCCATCAATATTATGCAGGCTTTTTGCTTCCTTTTCCTCTGCATGTGAGGGGAATAAATATTTCATAGATGATCTCACAGACACAGTTTCTGGGATGACATGGGACTTGCTTGCAACAGAATGGAACAGGGAGATGACTCTGCGTGTGCTGGATCCCAAAACTGGGAGAGAGCAGCGGCAGCACAGAGGTATGCTCTGGTTTGGGTTTTTTTTCTCACTGCTGTGGCAAATTCCCCCAACTCCAAGAAGTCACCAGTAAGTGGCCAGCAGGTCAGGCAGGCCAAGACTTTCCGAGGCAGGAGGTGGGTGCTGTGTCGCTGCTGTGTGCGCTGCCAAAGGGAGGGGACCAGGGGAGGAAGGCTCACACTCGGCACGTGAGACCCACCAGGTGGGTGAGCACAGGCTTAGTGTTCCCAACAGCGATGGGGATGTCCACCAGTGTGGGGTGTGGAGTAGAGACAGGCAAAATCCCCTAATCCTTCTGGCACTTTTGGGAAGGCTTTTTTATTTCTTTTGAATAGAGGTCTCCCTTTGCCGAATTCTTGGGGACCAGTAACATCATGCCACACCCAACACAGCAGTCTGATTTGCCACAAGCATTACTACTTCTCTGGTTTCCATCCTTCCTCCCAGGTCTCTCTCATGCAGACTGGGGCATGAGACCTAGCGCGAGAGCTCAGACTGGGCATGTGGTCTGGGCATAAGGGAGCAGGAGCAAGAGAGGGAGGAAGAAGCTTTGTGAATTGGGAGCCCGTTCTATAAAGCCAAATCCTCCGCAAATCTGGGTAAGAGACCTTGTACGCACCGTGATTAGGACAATCTCTACTGAGAAGTCAGCCCCAGCTGAACAAGTCACGAGCTGGTCCTTGGACCGCCGCACACAGAGGTGCTTATTGTGGAGCTTCTGTGACAGCAGCTCCTCTGGACTGCTGTAGTCATGCCTAACCAGCCCAAGACCCAGCCGGGTATTTGGCATGCCTCTTTGCATCTCAATAGCCTGCGTCCCCTTAAAGCAGGAGCCCTGGCGCTGGGAACCAGCTGAAAGGCCTGGGCACATGCTTATGGGGCAGAGGTTTCTTTTCTGCAAGCTCCATAATAAGAGCCGTGTTTCAAACAACAGTTCCCGGGACGCAAGCCGACAAAAAGCAGGAAATTCGAAGTGAAGGCTGATGCGCCAGGCTCTGCTCACACAATTGTGGAGGTTGAACAAAGCACAATGGTGTGAGCTGGGGACAGGGTGCTGCCCGCCCTCCCCCAGGAGCTTCCTGCCTTGCCTTGTCCTCATCCCCGTCTCCAAACCTTCACAAGAGCTTAAGCCGGCTTCTGACATTGAGTTTCCCACAGAGCTGGTCACAAGAGTTTTGTTCCCACGTTTTTTTGCTCAGCTTGGTGAAGTTGCTTTGTTTCCTTCAGCACCCGTTGGCCAGAAGGGTTAGCTTGCTGATGGGGGGATGGTTTGGGCAGCCTTTAGCAGAAAGTGTTTCATGGGGAAGAGGACTCACACCACCAGCACGAAATGCTCTGACTTAAAGTCAGAGATGGGGCTCTGCTACGTTTTTGGCAGTTTTACTCTAACATGTAACAATTACTCTGGGAAAATTCACACAGTACCTGCTGCTGTTGGACTAGATGATCTCCAGAGGTCCCTTCCAACCCTGACCATTCTGTGATTCTGTGAATAGAGAAGTGGCAGTAATGATTTTTCAGTTTGGGATCTTAAAGTATTCATGAATTAATCCAACCACTTTGCAGTGAAGACACCCAGAGGTGGCAGATCTTGTTCTGTAGGCTGCAGAAATGACAGCACAGAGATCTGAAGTGTGGAGAAAGAAAGAGCTGAAGTTGGTGAGATGCCCAAACACCTAGCACTGCTGGGACTTGCGCTCAATTTCCTTCAAGCTGAGAAACTACAATTAGTGTAGACTTAAATGAAGTTAAATATTAAATGCTGAAAGAAAACATGAAGGCAGCTGTCTTGAGAGGTTCAGTCCCTGATACAAACTGTAAATACCTACTAGATACAGGCTGCTTCCAGAAGCGGTTTATTTCCAGTATTTTCGATTGATTTTTTTTCCTAAACAATCCATCTTCTTCCTAATTTGGGATTCAGCGTATCACATCATGGAGATAAAATAAAAATGGAAAAGGTCACAAGTTCTACTTCATTTAGGAAAAAAAAAGTTTACTCTTTATAAAATGCCTTTGGACTTATTTATATGACTACTTGTTTTTTCTTACAGAAGAAAAGCTTGAATCCTGCTTGTCCCATGGAGTCCCCAGTACCAGTGACTGCATCAGCGGTGGGCTGCCCTGGGAGAACCAACGTGTGAGCACCAAGCGTAAGCTGTGGGAGCCCACAGCTGGGTTGCTGTTTCAAGTTTCCAAGGGGCAGAGGCTAATGATTATTTTTAAAATGACAGGTCCTTTGGTGATGTTGTCCTATGGGACAAACAAACAAATGATGCCACTGCAGCTGTTCCTCTTAGCATCCAGAGGACTTTCAGAACTGGCCATATAAATAATGATGTTACTGATGCCTGTGCTGAACAAACTACTTCTGCTTCTTGGGCCAGAGTTAGCAACAGCCTGACCTACAGGGAACAAGGCTGCCTATATGTTTCCTATACTTTATTGCCAACTAATGCCAAACTGCAGGCTTGTTCAGCCCTAGCAATGGTCTCAGTTGGGCTTCCTCTTACTGTGACCAGTATGGGACTTGTAGCATTGAAGTATCACTGGAGAGCAAGTTTGGCTATGGCAGAGCATCTTTTTCTGCCCAGCTGCCTCTTCTCTGCAACAGTATTTTACCACAGGTTCTGTAAAGATGGGGCAGAGCTGGTGCTCCTCCCTGGAGAGTGGCTGGTGCCTTGAATTTGGTGGTTTGGGCTTGGGTTTGTGGCTACTGCATGGAGCAGCTTCAAGGACAGGGTCAAATTCCCTTTTTACAAGGGCATGTAGTGATAAGACAAGGGGTAGTGGCTTCAAACTGGAAGTAGGTAGATTTAGAATAGATATTAGGATGAAATTTTTCACTGTGAGGGTGGTGAGACACTGGAACATGTTGCTCAGAGAAGCTATGGAGTCCCTATCCCTGGAAGCGTTCAAGGCCAGGCTGGATGGGGCTTTGAGCAACCTGGTCTAGTTGGAGGTGTCCCTGCCCATGGCAGCAGGGTTGGAACTAGATGATCTTTAAGGTCCCTTTCAACCTAAACCATTCTATAATTTTGTGAAATTCATTGCCCCAACCTGTATCACTAAGAGGGTCTTAGCGCCACTTTGGGGCAATTCAGCTGTTTCCCAGAGATTAATCCCCTGTGCTGACCAGTCGAGGACAGGAACACTTTGTCTGTGTTTTCACATGGTATCATGATCAGCTGTTTTATAGACAGGTTGGATGCCAGGAGATCATCTGTGAGGAGAGGTGGCCTTACTTGCCGTGTGGACTGGCCTTGTCCCAGCACTCTCCTTTGGTACCACCTGCCCCTTGTGACAATGTCCAGCAGCAAAGGCAGACAGGGTGAGTGGTGCAGGGTCCTTCGGGCACAGCCAGACCTACAGCGTGTGGCATGGCTGGGGAGGTCAATACGTCCTTGGGACCCCTTCACGTGTGTGCAGGGTCAGTACCACCAGCAGGACTGACAGGTGCTGGGCACCACTGGGAACCTGCGGGCGTTTGCGGTGAGGGCATACTATGCTTTTCCAGATCCCTCCTGTCCCCTTCTCTTTCCTACCGGCGCAGAAAATAACCCAAGGAAAAAAAGTAAACAGCAGAAAAAGCTTCTCTAACACCTTAATCTTTTGTGTCCCTTCTCAGCAAAGGTTGGGAGTTAAACTGCCCCCAAAACAATGGTGAAAAAACAGCCAAAAGGGGAGAGTGTAAAAGGGAAACTAAGCAATCTGCAGTTGTGTCAGCAGTGGTTGTTTTTTATTATCACTGTTATTGGCTATTTAAACACCCCCCAAAAAAAGAAAAGGAAAAGTGGAGGCGGGAGCTTCAAATCAAATAGAAGATTTCAAACAGTTCACAAAAATCTTGTAAATATATTAATCTTCCAAAAGCTGTGTAGCCTGTTAGTTAGACTTAAATAATCATGACCTAGTACTTACTGAGCAACTAAAACCTTTTGAGAGATCACATTTATACTGCAGGAGACTATTGTAAAACAAAGGGCTGAAAAATCCCATTTGGATGTGAATATTTAATACGGCTGTTTGGAAAGCTGCTGCACTGACATTAATTTGGGCAGATAATCAAATAAGTATTAAAACACACAATTATGTAGAGATAAAATTAGAACAGGGAAAAGCTCTAAGTTAAGCCAAAAGAAAATGGTTTATAAAGACCTTTTGACGATGGCCTTTCAAACACAACTGGAACTAAACACCAGAGTCGTTACTTTATATTCAGGATTATAGATTGGCAGTGGTACCAGTAGTACCTGGTATGTAAATATAGGATGGATGTTCTGTTTGTTACTCAGAGACCCACTTCAGAGCCTGTGAATGTTAACCGGAGCCTTTCTGTTAAGTGGAACAGGCTTTGGATCGGGCTCCATCACCTTCTGACGAGGGAGTCCCACAATTCCTTTAATCGTCAGCTTGCAGGAGAAGCAGTAGTGAAACATATTGCAAAAGCCAAGCTCCAACAGGAGTTCTGTTCAATTATATCTTAACATTAAACTGTAGCTAATGTGCTTTTACCAGATGTCCTGATGAAATACTATTAAGAGCTGGTGCATTGCATTAATTAAAGTGAAATTTCATAATGAATTCTTTTTGCAAGGCAGCAGAGATGAATCGGTGACCTACATAACCTCCCTTCCCTCCGAAACAGCTCTCCGAACTAATGAAATGAATCCCCCTGGTTGGGGCAGGAGAGCAGAGGGAGCCGTGCTTCGCATCCCAGCTACACGCTGCGACACGAAAAAAACCCGGGCGCTCTCTGCAGAGATTATGACTCGTGTTTCATTGTGTCTAGCAACAAGAGGGAACTTTCAGAGGCAGGAGGACTCTCCATTAAGGACACCTTGCGTAACAGGAGGCTTTTGAAAGCTCCATTAAAATTCTTGGATAGTGCCCTCGCAGAGAAGCTGCGGGATAAGCTGGCTGACCCTCTACCTTATAAACTGGCACGAACATACAGACAGTTAAATGCACATTCGTTTGAGCGGAACAGGCTTAGGGTATGTCATTAAAATATAATCCACAACGCACAACAAACGCACACGCAGCTGGCAGGCTCAAACCCGTTTTTGCAAGCGCTTTAGGAGAGAAGCAGGAGAGTAAGCGCTGCACAGCTCCTGTATGCAGGCAGAGCATGGGAGGAGGGGCACATGTTCCCAGGCATATGTTTTTAAAAGAGAAAATATGCCTGTGAATTCCGATTATGCCGGTGTTAGTACATTTTTATTCGTTGCGGTTTGAGATTAAAAGTGATTTATGATGCTCCTAAACCTCAGCAGCCTACGTTTCACTAAGCCATTGCAGTGCAACCAAAATAGTGCCTGTACCAATGCTGGATTGTGCCAGCAAGTCCTAATTGCCTGAAAGATAATGGTGTCATTAAAGTCTCTTGCCCCTGTGAGCCTTGTGCTCCTCAAGAGAAAAGATGCTTTTATTGTTGGTTTCAAAGGAGCCCTCAGTCACTGCTAAAGCACATTGTCCATTCAGAAGTACTCGGAGGCTGTATTCTGTAGCTGCTTTATTTCTCTGCTTTTCCCTTCTTAGGCAGAAGACAGGGGAGGGCAACAGGGAGAAAGGCAGAAAAAAATGTTGACTTTTCATCAAGAAAGCCAAAATAAAAATTAGATATTATTCAGTTGGAATCCATGAAGGGAAGAAGTGGCTGTGACCTTGCACTGGGGAGGCTTCGAGCAACAGAAGCGGAGAGGGCTTCTGCGGAAGGGGCCACTCTCCACAAAAAAATGCCAGCTTCGCCAATAATTTTCAATTCAGTAATCATTTTGACAGAAAAGCTGCGACCAGCTGCTTTATTCATACAAAAGTCATGCGGCTCTGCAATTCCACCTTAATTCACAGTCATCCTTCTTACTGGACAATTTCAATTAAGAAATGACCTCTCCCTAAAACATTCAATTCTGCAACATAACTCATTCCTGTCTACATCTGCTAACATCTTTCTAAAAGGCAGAAAAGCACTTATGCAGGTAAATTGATCACTTCTCATTTTATGGGTGTGGTGTTTTTTAAACAAAAGTTTATGTTCGTTTACGTGGGCTCTGAGCCTTGCTAGTTCTTGTGCTTCAAGCACAAGCAACAGAAGGGGCTAGCAATAGAAGACCACATAAAAATGACAGTGACATGCAGGGGTAGCCTATTCACAGGTATTTTCCGCATTTTTGCAGCACAAAATGAAGAGAGGTGTATTTAATCTCTAAGAACACGCACAAGTAATATCTGCTGAGTACGGTAAGAGGCTTGGTTTGCAGAAGGGCTGTAGTCCATCTGACCTGCTACACTCATAATACCATTGCAGTTAAATGTACACTCAGTTATGCTTAAGAGACTTATGGTAGGCCATTACAACATAATCCAGAGCGCTCACCAAATGCAGGCATTACAGAGAAAATTGCTTTGTGTCTCTGGTGCAGGATACTTTCAAGCAGGGCATCTGTACTTTGCAGCTTATAAGAGTAAATCAGTTCTCCACAAATCAGCACTCAGATAATTTTTCCTTTTATATTTTCCTTCTCCTTTTCTGCCCTTCGTTCTCCATTGCCTCTACTCCTGCAATACCACCTTTCTATCTTCCCTGCATATTATCCACCATAGCTGGTATATGAGCCTTTCTTCATTGCATCACCTTTCTGGAGCATCCTCTGTTGTAGTTTTTGCCACCGACTCTCCATCTGTTTAAGACTTACTGGCATTTAATGTTTTTTTCTTTGCTGAAGCCTTTTTGAAAGTAGGATCTAAAATGCAGTCCTGCCGTTCAGGGCTGTGTCTGTAAGGTGGCACTGGAGCAGGGGCTTCATCGGGACAAAGAGGAGTCTCTGTCAGTTGAATGAGGTGGAGGGGAGGCAGTAATTAGATGGAGAAGAGCTTAATACTGCTTGCTTGAAATGTGAGTGGGGGAGAGAGGTGGTTTAAAGCCCCAAAACAAATTTGGAGACCCCCCCGTGCATATCACGCTGCAGCCTGCAATGTTGGGGGGGTTCCAGCATGCCAAAGGGGCTCATTCACAACCACGCTGGAGATCCCAGGGCAGCAGTGCGAGCAGCTCTCCCCATCCTCCCGGACCCCCTGCTGCACACCGGTCCCTGCCACAGACTCGCTCCGATGCCCAAACCCTGCAAAATGTGAGGTCAGGTCTTAATCCAGTGTATTCAAAATAGACACTGGTTTATTTGTTTTTATAAAGGACCAGAGCGCAAATGGCAGTAAATCTATGAGCCTTTTGGCTTAATCCCATTTCAGACACAAAAAAGAAAACCCTGCCTGACAGCCACAAGCTCTCTGGGTGGAGTCGGCTCTTCCTATGTTTCCCTAACTGTAATTTTACTCAGTCATGTGCTGTCATCCTCCAATCCTCCTCGAGTGTCACTCGAAAAAAAAAATAAAATAATCTGTTGTCAATTATAATGACAATGCATTGAAGATGGCTTACAGCAGAGAATGGCGCTTTATAGCAGCCGGCTGTGACAAATCTGGGTTGCGAGAGAACATTGTGTGTGTCCTAGAGATTATAGCTTTTAAAATAAAAACCTTATTCTAGTTCCCTGGGGCTTTTCAATGAATTGCCACATGCAACAATGCCTTAAACGAAGCACCAGTGATTACCCATCTGACTGCAGCTCACTCGGTATTTACAAAATAACAGAACCGCCAGCACCCTGAAAATCCTAAACCGACTGACTTGAAGATCTTGGTGCTTAGAATACACCCCACTTTAAAGGCAATGAGGTAGTAGTCACCAAAGGAGCAAAAGCTTTCAAGGAGGTGGGACTTCAGAGGCTGCCCCATGTCTTACTATGGTTAATGTTACTCAGGAGGATGATACACCCTCCTCTGAGTCACGGACCAGTTGTACCACATACAGCCCAGGAAACAGACGGATGGCAGTAGGTGCCAGTCAGATCCCAGTATTATTCAGACACCTGGATAAAGGGAAATCATGTTTTACACCGCTAGCAAGAGCTAGGATGGGGCCAGGAGCAGCAATCCCGACAGTATGACCCAGAGGGAAGAAGTTCTTAGACCATGAGGATACAGTCCAGTGAGGGTTAGGGGTCTTGTGCCTAGGGTCAGGGATGTCCTGTTCCACCCAGACACCTGTTTAAACACATAAGCACTACGGCTTTTCCCTGTCGGATCAACATGCAGCATTTAACTCCGTGCATTTGGCTTAGGCGTGCAAGTGAAGAGTCCAAACTACCATGGCTCCCCCTGTAGTTGTCGGATGAGATGGGCTCCTCTCCCACGTAATAGTCACTGCCATGGATCGCCCCACAGGAAAGCCTGCCTCTCTCCAATGAATATACAAGGGCCTCTGGAGACCACAGTCCTAAATTAGACACCTCATTTAAATGCTTCAGGTTGGGTTGTGCAAATACTTGCCACAGTGCCAAGAGTTGGTGGAGACCTCTGGCTCCCCTGTCCCGTCTTAACCACCCTTCCATGCCCATGCACTCACCCTGCACCCTCTGGGGCTCTCCCAGTCCCATTGCAGCCTGTACACACAAACCTAACAACTCCTTCAGGTCCAAAAGTGTGTTTTAAAGCATCCCAAACTGCTCAGAATAGCCTCTGTGCATTTGGAAGGAGCCAAACACATCCCAACGCCTCAGACTTGCTGTGCGTGGGACACAGTGTCCCTCTGCCTTTGCCCAGGATTTCTGGATGCCCAGCAGCCCGGGCTGGCAGATACCCAGATATCTACTAGCTCATCGCCTGCGTCGCTGTCGAGCTGGCAGGTCCGCACGCTTCCTCGACGCCCGCCCCGCATTCATCTTCTGTTCTCCTGGGCTTGGCGGCGTCCAGGGTAAATCTGGGTCAACGTATTTCCATAGGATTTCTGTTCCTTCCTGCCCTGGCTGGCAGAAGGGGATGTGCCAGGCCAGCACTGAGGGGCCATTGATTGATGAGGAGGGACAGGGAGGGAATGAGGGGGTTTGGTTTAACTATGTCGAAGCTGTGCGCAGATGCACAGACGCACAGACAGGCATTGCTAGCAAATGTCAGTAAAAATGAGAGGCTGATGTAAGAAAATCACTTGTTTTTTTCCAAAAATTGCATAGATCCATTTGAATCAGTGGGAAATTCAGTGTTTGCTTTTTTACTGTGGTTAACAGCTACTCAGGTTTTCATACTTTTAAGCCATTATTCCTCATATATGTAACAAGCTAAGTTTAAAACCATACTTAGACCAATGCAACTCTGACTGTTGGGAAGCCCACTGATAAAAAAGTCTCATTCTTATTTCAGTAAATGTGCAGGAGGATCAGTTTGAGTAAAAGCTCTTGTTAGTTCTCTCACACTTTGCTCTTAGTAATTGGCTGATATTTTAGGGATGGAATAATCTGTAGAAGTTGCTTTTTGTAGCATGTGCTGCTAACCCTCTATTTTAGTTTTTTTTGCAGAAGATCCTTTTGAAATTAGACACAGCTTCTGGAATCAACCCAGACACTGCTTTTCAAGCCAGAAGCATTTGTATAAGCATCATCAATCATGCCACTGGCTCTTATTGCTACTGTATATTCCCTTTCTACCTGGTTTGAATTCCTAATTGCCCCTGCTGCGCAACTTACAGCCCTGAAGAAAGCAGTGGAAGGGAGGTGGGGGGAGAGTATTACTTCCCCAGCTGGGGTCGGGAGGGTTTCTTGCAAATTACACTGATAAAGTCCATTTCCTGGAGAACACAGACAAGCAGCAGTTGGCAACAGGGTGCGTAAGAGTCGGATGCGATGGGGTATGATGTACAAAAGTATGTACAACTGGCTCGGTTATCATCAGAGCAGTTGGCCTGGCAGCTGCTGATATCATGTGTTTCAGGCTCGTGTACTGTAACGCAAGCACATGAGAAGTCATTTGGACAGGAATGGAGCAGATGATTCAAGACACAAGGCTTTTTTTTTTATTTAAGTACAGGAGAAACTCTGAAAAATGCAGGTGATTTTCTGTGCCATCTACAGACTTTCTCTTTGCCTGACTAGGAAACCATTGCTGCTCTGCTCGTCCTCTAGCCAACTCTCTGTTCCAGTAAGGTTCTCTCAAGCTGCCTAAAGCGATGTTAAGTAGGTGGGAGCACACAGCAGCTCTTAGGCTGGTGACTGAAGGCACGGGGATGGTCTGGGCTATGCCAGAGAAAGGGCTGATGCCTCCATGCAGTGATGATGGGTTCAAATGCCTGCACAGCCTCAGGTACAGCGAACACTAAGGTGCCTTGGAGCTACCTCTCCATCTCAGGTGCAGAGTAAACATGAATGGGAGCTCCGTTTACATATAGGACATTTCTTTCATTGTTTGGCATCCCTTACTGTCCCCCACCCTATTCCCATTAAGCACTCACACATGCTGCTGGAAGGCAGGGCAGCTGGAGTAATCTATCAAAGCCTGTCAGCTTGAGAGCATAGGCTCTTCCCATTAATTAAGCAAATGTAATGTGATTAGCTAAGGCTGTAAATGTTTCTAGGCCCACTTAGAAAGCTACAAAACACTGAGCATCGCAGTCTCTTATTTTCATGCACTTGTGTCATCTGAGATGCTCCTCTGGGGCTGAGATTTGTGTTCTTAAGTTCCTGTATGTGAGAAAAAATAGGGAGATATGGTAGAAAGCACTGGGAATGGGTCATAGTTTTGTAGTTCTTAAATTGCTGTTTGAGTTATAGAAGCTCGAAGAAGAAATTAATTTTTACACTTTTAAAAAAACTCTTCTGCCTACACCTTTTTTAAATGGATGTACCAAGAATTGTTGAAAGCTGAATTTTGGTAAGAATCTATACTTCCTTTACATTTTCTACTTGCTTTGATGAAAAATACAGATTACTTAGCAGTGAAGGATCTAAACTGGGGTGGTCTAGGCTGGCAACCTGAAAGCAAATGGAAGAGTCATTGGGAAGTTGGGCATAGAATAAGAAAATTCTTTAAGTTAATTTGAGTGGTATGAGCAAGATCTACTTAAGGGCTTAAACCTGAAGTGGGATGGAGGTGCCTAAATCTAATACTGTGAGGCTGAAAAACCCCTGTTCAGCTTTTAACAGACTTTCAGATGTGTAAACTCCAAAGGCACTTCCCTGTTTAAAACTCCCCATATGTTTACAGTTGTTGCGACCTCTGGGTCTCAGAAGTGCGCCCATCCCACCCAGCATGTCACGTGCACCTACAGCTCTCTGCGATCCAGAAATCTGGCATTCCTTTCCCTAAATCCCTATAGTGGCTTAGCCTGGTAGGTATGCACTAAGAATACCTCAGACAAAGCGGCTGTGCCTACACAGGCAGCTTAGGCCACTCTCCAGCTCCTAAAAGGACTTCTAGCAGCTTCTATCCACACGTGGGTCTCAGCAAGTTAAGGCCAGTGCCTGATGTCTTGTCCTCTGTGGCTTCTGGGCCAGTAATCAAGATCAAAGTCCTGGCATGTCACGTACCTTCGCGTGGATGTAAAAAATAACCAGGACTCAAATCGCAAGAGTCATTTCCTGAAGCCAAATTCATTTAATTGAACCATTCCGCTCAGCCCTGACACCCTCTGTGCAATCTTTTAGATGACCCAAATTCCCAACTTTGTTTCCAGAAAGCAGTTGGGATTCTTTTCTCCAGGAGAGAGGAAGAAGTTACCATCATGGCAGGCAAGGCAAGAGTGGGGATGCCTGCCTGGAAAGTTCCTCTCCTGCAAGGCAAAAAAATCTTTAGGGAGCCTGGCGTAAGAAAGTGCTCCCTGCAATCTCCATCTCATTGCTCTCACAAGTGTCCCGGGGGACACAGGGAGGAAAATGATGCTTGAAAGCACTTTAACTCACTCCCTGCAATGGTCCAGCAGTTTTATGAGTTTTTGAGTGGAGAAATTCCCCATCTCTTTTGGACCAAAAACCAGAGAAAAGGACTATCAGGCTTACATGGGCAAGGAGCACTTGCAGAATAGGATGCAACACTGGAGCTTCATGTTTTGGGCCTTTGCCTGGCTGTTAGTATATTTGAGAGTAAAAAGATCTATTGAAACACTGCAGCATCTCCTAGCAATTGCTGCAGATGTCTCAAATCCACCTAAGGGACACAGTTTACCTCTTTTTATGCAGTTAGGCCCAAGCCATCAAAGGCAATTCCAAGGACTGCAAGATATCAAAACATCTCCTGGGGCCTGTGACTTACTAGCTTTCAAGGAAGAACAGGTTATCAGCCTGATTTCTAAGAGCAGATCAGCACTGGAAGAGATATAGGGAATCCTAAGTGGCATTCCGTCAAGCTCTTACGTACCCAGGTCCAGTGAAAACCATGGGAGCCTAATGCATAGGGTATTGTGAAACTCTGCTGGGTGTCCCTCTGCTTCTCCAGGCACGAGCCTCTCTAGTGTTTCAATACCTTTTTAAATCAGTGATGGTTAGATGGCTGAATGCTTTCAGAAACCTGGCCTCCACCTTTCTCAGAAATCGGAATTTTTCCCTACAAATTATGCTACTGAGGTGTAGTCTCTACCAATAGTGGAAACCTAAATATTTCACTCAGAGGACCCAAAGAGCCTTTTTCATATCTCAGTTTGATGCAGGCATTCAGTTAATGTTGATGTAATATCTCCTTTAAAAAGATTGTAATTATATTTACCAACACAGTCACCAAAGAGCCATTTATAAATTGTATATATAGTTGCAATTCAGCATGTGCTGTGAGTATTTCATTGGGTTAGTCCTAACATCACAAGCTAATAATACTGAAAACAGGGATATGGGTAAATCACAGAGGACACTGCACTCAGTATATAGCTAACAGTGATTAAGTAGTATCTGCTTTCAGAAGAAAGATAAGGGCCAAAAAGAATAGGTCCCTCGATAACATCAGGTAATTCTTATATATGGTCCTTCATGACATGGGCATAAATCACAATAAAACCCATCTGCAGATCTAAGGGGTGAAATCATAAATCCTGCTTTATAAATGAGACCTGCACATCTGATAGTGTACATTGTTCCAGATTTACAGCAGCTGTAAATGATGTACTAAGGTTCACAAACCCATTTGCACTCTCTGTCTGGGAAGAAGGGAGGCAAGATTTTTCCAGGGAGGAGAATATATTTCAAGATGTACTCAGAAATGAGAGAGACCGTGTGTGTGAGTGAGAAACTGATGCTTTATGCAGACTTGTCATATCTTGACTTTATACTTGAGACTCTCTCCTCTGGCCCCATTTTCTGTAAATCCATGGCACTGCATTATGCCTTCCCTTTTGCTCCCAGGTCTGATGGGTTAAATGCAGCTGATGGGGCACAATGCCCAGCTTTGGCTGTTTGCTGGAGCACACTGGGCTCAAATAAAACCTTTTATGCTGGCCAGGAGCCTGTGCCCTTTCCCAGGCTGCAGTTTTGCATGTCAGCTGCTCCCATCAGCAGCAAACAAACGTCAAGTGGTCAGTTAAACAAGTGCAGGACCAAGAGCTGGATGCTCCAGCATCTTGCCCAGGTTATGGCCCATCTTCTGGATCAAGTTGGCCAATGTGGCCATCCTCTCCTGCTCCACTGGGCATTGGAGGGTTCACCTCCCCTGGGACAGGCTCACCCTCCTCCGACCGCAGAGCTGCCTCACATTTGTAACCTCTGCGCCCCGCTCAAGACCACTCACCATCACATTCACAACATGAAGCATCTCCCAGGGGCTGCTCTCATGACAGCAGGTTTGAGTTTTTGGCTTACCCATCTCCTTGTGTTGCTGCAGCTCTCTCATGACTGCATTTGACAGCACATGTACTTGTCTTTTCTGCTGTCAGCGTGAGAAGATTATTTCCCTGGTGCTCTTCTGTGGCTTAATGATGCTAAACACAGGGTAGAGGCTGACTCGGCACCTTTTCATGTGCCATATACGTGGAATATTCTTATTTGGACCCACTCTCCTTCACACCGACTCCTCTGCAGAGACTAATGTATCTGCGTCTGCGCTTTCCTACACATTGCTTAAGCCTCCA
>NW_009648925.1:5415902-5432551 GCF_000708025.1 Charadrius vociferus | reverse complement strand
TGTTAAACTGAGTCATTATCTAAAATGCATGAGAGATTATTTAATTTTGTGTTCATTGTTGGGACTGAGACCTTGGAAACATCCTGGGTCTCTTAAAACATTTACATTTCATGATCATTAGGATGTTGTCCCAATGGCACTTTCGGACTCTGGCCTTGGACAGCCAGAGGAAGGTGGCTTCACGGTAAAACACCTCGTTTATCCTTCATTTTTAGCAACTTTACTGTGAACTTCCAGTACACTTTGCAGCTGAGGGTAGCACAATCCAGCAGTGCTAACTTCTCTCCCTGTTTTGGTATTTCTGCTACACCAAATTTACATTTCTATATAATTGAGTCCTGCAGCTTCGCTTCTTTCAAAGCAGTGGGAGCTCCCAGGCGTGAGCTCTCTGTGTTTCCAAATGTCATCTATGTAAAGTTCAGTACCTTCTGAACAATCAAATACGTTGCTGTGTTTTCCTGTAAAATGCCTCAAGGAATGAATGTAACCAAAATGTCAGTCTGAGGAAGAAGTGTCTCCCAAAGGGTGAATGGAGCATGTAGAAATACGGACTTTGCTTCTCTAAGGGCACCTGCCAGACATCTGATGATGCACATAAAGCTATTTGCTATCTGTCAGCTCCCCAGAAATCTTTCTTTTGAAGCTAGCAAAACACCCCTTTCTTTTATCACAGATTTCTCTGTTTTTTTTCAGGAATACATAAATATAGCATTGCAGTTTTTTAACATAGCTCTCTAAGATGAATGTGTCCGTGCAGTCCCTCTGCTTGTTTCTCTGTCTGCCCATGGTAGTCTGAATTTCTTGGCCATAT
The DNA here is from genome assembly GCF_000708025.1 of Charadrius vociferus. NCBI lineage: Eukaryota > Metazoa > Chordata > Aves > Charadriiformes > Charadriidae > Charadrius > Charadrius vociferus. The sequence goes on along the minus strand of NW_009648925.1, from coordinate 5,431,740 downwards.
AAACATATTAGGTAGATGGATAGAGGCCTCCAAGAGAAAAACTTTCCATATGCTCAATGCAGAAACGCATGGCTGGAGAGAAGAAAAAAATATTAATGCCTCTACTGAGGGAGAAGTGAGGGCCATCTCTTCTGCTTAGTGGCAACTGCCTGCTAGTTAGCCCTGTGTAGCTTCAGATTAGCCACATCCCGTGCTGGCTTTTGACCTGACAAGAGGCAAAAAAAGTGATGGAAGGCAGGGAGGTGGCTGGGAAGTTGGTTTAGAGGCCACATCAGGGAGCGATGGGCCCAAACACGTGGGAAAGGAGAGAGAAAAACATGGGAAATAAATCACAGAGAGGGGTGGGGAGCTGGGTGTGCTCTTCGGGATGTCCCAGGGAACAGCAACAACAAGATGGATTGCAGTAGGACATTGCAGGGAGCACAGACCACAAATCCCCAGTGGGTTTTCTGCTCATGGAACGCTTATTTCAGTGGTGGTGCACCACTGTTTCCATTGCCTCGTTAGCCTCTGGGTTCAAAGCCCAAAAGCCTGGGTTCAAAGCCCAAAAGCCAGCAATGTCCCAGCTGCTTTTAGGCAAACTGTTTCTGTTACACTGTCTGTAGCTCCTGGGATGAATTCCTGAGTGCTACCGGTGCTCCTCAGTTTCCTCCCTCCTTCCGTGAGAACCCAAGTAGCACCTGAAAACCCTCACAAAAACGATGGTGGGGTTTTTGCATGCAGAAGGTTTATAACGTTTGCCTCTTTTTTCACACTCTTGTATCTCACTTCAGCATTTCCGTAGCGTAGCTCATAGGTCGCCCCTTTCCCTGAGTCAGCTGAAAACTATGAGAATTGTCAAGCGATTCAGAACCCGTTACTGTTACAAATAAAGCTGCTTTCTCACTGCCGGCGCCATTAGTTTCGCTGGCACTTGCAGCTAACAAGGACAGAACAACACAGGGTCTAAACCAGTTGTCTTCCGTATTTCCAGAGTTTCAAATCTAGAAGGGCTTTTAACTGTTCCATTGCTCCGCTCAGATGATTATCTCATTTTATTTTATTAGCAAGTACCACAAATGGCTTGCTCAGGGCCAGCAGTTGTGGCCGAGGCTTGCCTTACTGCCAGAGTTCTTGCCGATGGGCACCTTGCAATGCAACCCTTTGCCCAACGTAACAACCAGCCTCCGTTGCTTGCCGCAGTGTCTCTGAAAGGTCCCCATCTCAGTAATAACCTTAATGCCTTCAAAACAACATTTCATAGACTAGTTTTGCCCATCGTCCCCCAGCTGGAATAGAGGGTAAGAGCAGCAGGGCGGGTAAAAACACTATGATGAAAGGGGCAGCAAGAGCAAAGAGTTGTTAATACTTCTAGTAGGTACTTGTCATGGTTCCTAGGAGCTAACGGAGATGTGTCCTGTGGATCAGGAAACACCAGGAGCAAGAAGGGGGGCTTTGCAACTAGCTGAAACGGCAGTTGGCAGAGGCGCAGGTCCTGGTTGCGCGCCTGCCAGCAGTGCTTCTCTGAGTCATGGCCGGGGACTGTTTGTTTAAGTTGCAGTTTGAAGTTGGCTGAGGGAAGCTGTGGGCAAAGCTCTTTTGTTTGGATGCTGGCTCAAGGTCTGTCTGGACCAGAGCTGAGAAAAGAGCTGGCCAGGGAAGCTGGGCAGCCTTTAACCCCTCCGGTGGACCACCACCTACAGCCAACAGGCATCATCTGTGCTCTTCACAGGGGAAAGGTGGGCTCTGTGGCCCCGAGGGGGCTGTTACTCACCATGCATCTTAATCAGAAATGCTCTTGCTAGAAATGAAAGCCGTAGAGGGACTTTTTACAAGGGCATGTAGTGATAGGACAAGGGGTAGTGGCTTCAAACTGGATGAGGGGAGATTTAGAATAGGTATTAGGAAGAAATTTCTCACTCTGAGGGTGGTGAGGCACTGGAACAGGTTGCCCAGAGAAGTTGTGGATGCCCCATCCCTGGAAGTGTTCAAGGCCAGGTTGGATGGGGCTTTGAGCAACCTGGTCTAGTGGAAGATGCCCTGCCCATGGGGGGGGCGGGGGCGGAATTAGGTGATCTTTAAGGTCCCTTCCAACCTAAACCATGACAAATCAAGAGGATAGCACATTGTGCTTTAAGGGCCTCTTATTATCAAAACTTAAAGAACAATGTTTCCTGCTCGTTCCCCTTGTCCCCACGTCCATGCCCACCACTGCTCTCCTAGTGCAGCGGGGGTAACTCAAGGTGGCACCTTTCAGGACTTTTCCACATAAAGGTTAAGCCCATGGTTTAGGACTTTCTCACCCACCAAAGTCTCCATCCATCCACACATGTGCACACAGGTTTGCTGGCAGGAGTCACTGCTCATCAACCCCAGCCAGGAAAGGACAGTTGGAGGTGGGATACATTACAGTTTCAGATTATAATTGATCTTCAAAGTGCACATTTAACACTGCTAATCCACTTCAAAGAGAAGCAGTACTTTTCAACCGCCCTCCTCCGTAGCATCTGATAGCTTTCTTGCACTGTTATTTTCCCTGAAGATTCGTTCCACAGCCTTATAGATGTGTTGAGCATCATAACCCTCCTGCATTTCCCAACTTTCAGCTATCAGCTGCCTGAAACATGGCCTGACCTGTTGGCTTGGTTCCCGCACCTCACTTTGATGGATCTGGTCAGCTCATCCCTGATGACTCGGATACAGTGATTCTTCCCGATATTATGAGCTGGCCAGTATGGGAACGCCGGACCTGACAGCTGTGGGCACTGTGGCCAAGATGATGGAATAAACAAAGACTTTTCTGTTTTGGAGGCTGCCAGGCTGTCAATCTTCAGGCAGGGAAAGGATAGCTCACTGTTTCCTTCCCCTCCTGTTACTTCAATGAATACAATACTCCATTTTAAACGTGCAAAACTCGCCTTCCCCCCTACAGTTGAGCATCTGGGAACTTAAAACGGACTCCCCTAGTAAATAAAAAGGAACGGCTTGATTAGTTTTATGGCAGCAAAAGTGGGTTAATGGCTAAAACTGCTTCTTATGCTGTCATGGTTCAGATAAATGGGTTTAGCACAGCAAGCAGCCAAAGGGCACGCATTGGCAGCTCCTTCTGCAGCAGAGGAGGAGAGCATGCTCAGCCGGTCACCCCTCGGAGGCACCAGCCTGCTGCCTGTGACGTTGGTGGCAGATTTCCGAATGTCTTCAGTGGAGCTGAGATTGTGCTGTAAACAAATATATCTACTTCCAAAGGGTGCAAGAGACAGATCAAACACAAGTGAGCTTTCCTTGTAGCTGCTAAGATCTTTTCCTCTCTTTACTCCATGGATTTCTACAGCATTAAAGTTTCATTAAAAAGAAAGTGATTTAAAAATTGCATTTACCTAGAGTCTCTGACCACATGCAGCCATACTGACACTTAAAAAGCGTGCCTGTTCTCAGCGCCTATTGGAAATAAAGTTATCTGTGCTTCAGTATGTATAGCACCTGGGTACAGCAATACCCACTCTGGCTCCATCTAGTCCTAGATCCAAAGCACCAGCAACCAACTGGCCGTTTGCACCCCAGAGCCACAGATAATTGAGGATAATTTTGTTAGTCTGGATGCAGGACTTAGACTATGTCAAAAGATGAGGTGTAGCCTGCATTTGTTCACACAGCAGCTGCAGCAGTAAAAAGGCGAGACAACCCTGGGGAATGTGAAGAAGTACAGGAGGGAAATGAGTATCACCTCCCAGGCAGGAGGGAAAAACGCACAAAGGTTTGGTTTAATCACTGGAGTCTGGAATTTGGCTAAAAGTTTGAGGGGGAAACTTTGAAATACAGAACACCATGAGCTTTTTTGATGGTCAGCCTACTGTTGGTATTAGGTAAAGCTGTTGTACAGTTCGGTAAGGTGGTAAATAGTTGTTAACTAAATATTTGGAAGTATTGTATTCCATTAGTACATTGCTAGAAGCCCTTCAAAACCAGTTTTATGGGGTATCAAGAAAATGCAAGGTTGTTTCCATTTCTTGAGTGAATAACTGTACAGCTTCTCCAGAACAAATACTTGGATCAACGGATATAGGATTTGATTTCTGACATTTCATGTACAACAGAGGCATTCAATCCTGCAAAGCGGAGTCACTGTTCATGTGCATTACAAACACAGAAGAACCTCATAGCGGTTTGGTGCTCATTGGTTTCAGTACTGGCTTCTGTCATGTTACGTTATTTATCCATTGCTCAGGCAAACTCTCACCTAAAAACAATTAAGATGCACGAAATTATTAAGTTGTGATTCTCATCTCTTGCCAATTCACCACCAAGTCAGCCACCATCAGCCCCTTTCCGACAGCATGTTGCTACCTTGGGAGGCTTTCCAACCAACTTTGCTTCTCCTTAGCCCTGGAGTTCTCGCCAGACCTGGAGAGGTGGCTGCAACACAGCCACACCATCCTCCCCTTCACAGAAAGCAATAAACCAAATCTCTACTCTTTACTGACTGTAGCAAACACGCAATTTCACGTGCATGAGAAAGAGAAGCCATTTGTTGTGGTTTTTCACTTCAGCAAAAGCGTTCACACTAGCTGCAACCTTCAGCTCTGCTTCCGAGCCCTGTACAGCTCTTTCCTCGTCCCCTCCTTTTGCAGTCCCGGTGCTGAGCAGGGAGATGCTGCCTAAATCCGCCATCAGAGCAGCTCCCCAGGCTGGTGGGAACTGGCAGATGGTTGCTCTGAAATATTTCCAAAAGAGGGAAAAAACAAGAGCCTCCCAACCCATTCCAAGTCCCTTGTTATGGCTGCATCAGTAAGGCAACGTGCTTGAAGGAGCCAGGGGAAGCAAATGAAAGAAGGAAAGGGGTTAGGTTAAGATAGACACTGACATCTCAAATCATAGTCCTCGATGCAAATTTTTGTGCAATCTAAGTTTCCTTTCTCTTCCCCAATTGCTTAGCTGTTGCCCACTTTATGAGGGGAGCAGACCCAAGCGAATACAAAGCAGAAAAGCCTTGTGAGTGTTCCTAGGAATCAATGTTTCTCTTTCAGCCACGGCATTTACATTTCTTGTTTCTTCATCTACCGTTCGGTTGAAACGAGGCAGCACATCCCAGCAGCTGGCACAGGAAATGGGGAGGCCTCATCTCTGTGCTTGAACTTCTCGCTGGTTAATTGCACAAACGCCTGTGACACCATTAGACGCGTCTGGTGTTACAGGGACTCTTGCCCAGGTGGCCCGGGGACAGCATCACACTGCCAACAGCTTTCAGAAACACCAGTGGAAGAAACAAAACTGCAGGCTCCAGGGCAGAAAGGACCTGTAACCAACGTGGTGTCTCCCCACCTTCCCCAGTCTTGCACACGATTTGGGAGTCAGGGAGGTGAGGCGGGCTGTGGAAATTATGATGTCCCCCTGAAGTGGTATGATCAAACCTTCGCCAGAGGTTGGGCAATCAATATATTGTCAGGGCCAGTAGCACCAACCTGTTCCCTCTATAGGGAACATTGGCACTCCCCGATATATGTGTGTTCCCTTTAACAGGCCACATGTACCAACCAGGACAGGCCTCCACACAGGTTTCCTACCAGGTTTCTTAGTGCACCAACCCTCTCCCTTCCACCTCCGTTGTACTGTCAGTAAATCACCCCGTATTCACTAGAGGGAGGGAGGGAGGGCAGAGCAGAGTAAGGCTATGAGGCTTCACTGAGAAACTGGGAGTCCCATTCCTACCTAAACCAGCTCTTCCTCCACATGCTCATCCTCCTTTGCTCCCCAGCTCGCTCTCACACTGTTGGGTCAATACCCAGACATCTGAGTTTGCCTGTTTTCTTGTAACATCCTCCATGCACAACAACTCACTATATCACAGATTCCTCTAGGAACACACCCTCTGCTGGAGCACGTTTTTATAGAGAGTACGGGGCAGTCCAGCTGAGGAATCATGTGTGCAACATCCCACATCCAGGTCAAGCATCCAGAGAGCAGCTCTTGCTGGAATCAACACTGTCTTTAATTACGGCACCAGATCACAAGCTCTTCAGAGAAAGAGGTGCTGGCCCCAGTTCTTCACTGCCTCTTATTTTGGGGCAAGCAATGGTTGCAGCTCAGCATATTGCACAGCGTTCATTCCTTCCCGGTAATGCAATTACAGCAGTTGCTGCTCTGCTCACAGCTGCGCAAACTGCGCGCAACGTGCTACGTGAGGGACAAAGTGTGTGCACTGGGGCGGAGGGTCAGCTTTGGGGCTTTGAAATCCTCCAGCGCAGCTGCAATCCTGCCTGCTGGCAATCTGCATGTGATGGTCCTGATATGGGCTACCAGGGCAGGTCAGGGCCACATGGGAAGGCGACGCCGGCCCTCACGCACAGGGGCTACTGAGCACTCGGCAGCTGACCCGCTGCAGGCAGGTGGGAGTCCGGGGAGCATCTGTCAGAGCCACCGGAGTCTGACACAGGAGTAATAGCATTGCTGTTCTTATTTAGGGTTGGTATTGCTGCTTCGTGGTGAGCATCCTTACCGTGTCTGCACTGCTGCTGCTTTCATCATCTCCTCCATGCTCTTGCTTTTCAGTGTATTTATTTATTTCTCTCCATTTCCAGAGCATAATTATACCAAACATATTCCAAAGCTCACAGTAAATCCCTCCCTATCCTCAAGGCTCCCCCCATGCTGATCTTCCCAACGTTTTCCGTGGCCTCGGGTTAACCCCTACACTGCCAGGACCACTGATGAAGGAGGTGCTTTAAAGACTCCATGTCCCTGCTGAGAACTTTGCCTTCTCTCAAACAATTTGAAGGGGATATGGAGCTATTATAGCCCAGAAAAAAAGGTTGTTAGGGTGGTTGGTTGGCTGTTGGTTGTTTTTGAGGTTTTTTTTGAAGGAGTAAATATCAAAACATCATGCATTTCTAGCCCTGGGAGATACAGAGATGTCACAACTCTTTGGGAACAGTTTTATGCCACAGACAAAAGCTACTTTAGCCTCTCTCATTTTTAATGATATTAAATAGCATTCTCTCTCTCTCCTCAGGATACATTCTGGCTAATTCATATCTCACTGTAAATCAAAAGCATTTCCAATAATCTCAGCAAAGACATACTCAGGGCAGAATAGCATTTTGTCCAGGTAATTAGGGCATGAAAAATAGTATGGTCATGAGGCTTCAAAATTTCTCTCTAATATTTTTGCAATAATCTTTCTGCAAAGGTAATCTTTCAGGCAGCAAGGGAACCTGCTTAATAATTAACTAAAACAAAGATCCCTCCCCTATGTAAAAGCTATGTTGATACCCAAATTAAACAGCCAAAAGTCACTCTTGGATTCGCTACCTTGTTACACTGATATTTGTGCTGATAAAAGCATGGTCTATTTCAGCAGGTTTTCATTGTGCTCCTCATCAGCAGAGATTTGATGGTGTCTTCTGGTAATTAACAATATAAAACACCAGACTGTTCAATTTTTAGCCATGTTTCCTTTTGAGAACAGGCTTATGCAACAGCACCGTCTGTCATCCACGTCCTTCTCCTCTCAGTCCCATCGCTATCAGGTGCATCACCCAAATTTAAACCAATTGACAGGGGGTGGGAAATAGAGACCTGAAATGTACCGAGTGTCCACAGATGTCATGAAATGAGGGGAGAAGATAAATGCTATTAAGAGCCTCAGGTTGCCACACAGGTTGTAGGGAAGAGTGGGATGGAGATGCTGCTTCCTAAACCTGGGAGAGCCCACGCTGGAGTTCTGCCTGTGCATGAGCCCTCGGGAACAACAGGCCTGTGGTTTCATTGCTCGAGCTTTGACGTCTCTGTGCATGGCTTTCTTCCCATCCTGCTTAACTTATTAACTGAGAGGGCATCCTCCTAATGTGGGCTATAATCTCTACTATTTCCACAGGTCACCGATGAGACCATGGGCAAGTGAGCCCATTCCTCCTAGTCTCTGTTCCCTGACTTTCCTCCCCCTTCAGAGCAGCAGGAACAACCTCTTCCTCCCTTTCCTACTGCACAGCTGTGAGGAGCATAAACACAGTGAACATTGTGAGCGACCCTCATCTACCACCTCTCTTGCCTCCAAGCCCAAATATATTTCTATGCTTACAGCAAAAGTGTCCAAACACTCTTTTTTTACGAGGTGAAGTATCGGTGCCTGAACTGGGTCCCTGCACAGACCACGTGGTCCAAGCAGGTACATGCATATGCTATGGGCCTTTTGGGACATATCCTTTACAGAGCAAGTGCATTTTATATGATGCTTATACATGTCAGCACTTCACACTTCCTCCCCCTCCTCCCTGCATTAGTTAGCTCGGGTTGGTAATTCACCATTGCTTTGACATCTGGCAGTACAATCAAAGCAGAATCTCACTTACCGAGGCTGCAAGGCAAGCAAATCTGTGTTTCCTTACAGCTTTGTCACCTCATCCTGTTTCACAGCAGAAAGTTCGTGGCTGCCCCTGTGACAAGGCTCCTCTGCTACTAAGGGGATGGTTCCGCATCAGGATTGCTCCAGCAGCAGAGCCAGTGTAAGAGGTTTGACTGAGTTCAAGCCCCACCTACGGGTGCTTCACCCCTTTCAGGTGTGCCAGCTTAATTTTTTCTGTGGTTATGCCCTCAAACTTCTTCAAAGTGGATTTGCTGCTGGGGAAACCATAATGTAGCCTGTCACACAAACTCAACTACTCTTGCCAAACATGTAAGAATACTTCTTACTCTGCACTATAAAGTACTAATGAAGGTGGTGAAGCCTGGACTCAAAAAATAATTACCAAAAAAAAAGGAAATGTGATGTGTCATTTTGTATTTTTTGGATGAAAGAGGGGCTGATCCAGCTTCTACTAAATTAGGGTTTATTCCTATGTTTCCTACTCCATAATGAAGTATATTTATTTCCAGACCAGAATGCGCACACCAAAACTTACCCTGCCAAGCACAAATTTATCGAGCTGAGAGGGACAGGAGAGGATCTAACGATCTAACGAGGACTAAGCTCAATCCTTCCCACCGTGCCCGTTCATAGGTGGATTGTTAAGTGGCACTAAGTCACCAGACATAGTTGTCCACCAGCGTGACCACAACTGAACTTGCCCAAGGGGCTATCCGGGTCAATGCCTCCAGACAGGCAAATCCTTCATAGCAATATGATAAAGTCAGTGGGGAAACCAAGCAACGTATAAAACAGTTTTATATCTGACAGGTGATTTGTTGGGATCTGCCATCACTTTTGTTGAAAATGAAAGAATTATTTTGGCAATGGCTCCTCTATCACACTATATAAAAAAAAAAAAAAAATCCTTGAAATTATATCAGAAAAACAAAGGTAGATAAATTTTAAATTTCCTTCATTACCAGTCTTTCTTGGGATCTGGCTGATTTTAAGTCCTTCCTCTTCCCCACCCATGCCGTGTCTGATTTCAGCCCATTTAATGTTGAGCAGTGTGGTACTCCCACTAAGGGGTAGGATCAGGCTCTTGCATTTGCCTTATAGTCAGTGCCCTGTGTTTCTCTTGCTTTTCATATTATCTGTTGCTCGTGCTTTGGATTTCTTTTCCCCTCTTTGTTCCCAAACGCTGCAAGTACAAACCAGCTATCTGTAATCTTACAGTCACTCCTTCATTTACAGAGCAGGCACCAACACATCTCTGAGATCTGTCTGCAGCATCCAAGGGAAAATCAATTCCAGACTTATTGTATCAATTTCAACATTTTGTAGGAACTGGCAGAGTTTAAATCTCTTAGCTCTGTATGTCTTGAATCAACTTTGCCTTTCTCTTGCATAGACACAAAGGCAGAATATTCCTCCTAACTTTCAGGGAATTTAATGCAAGTGTGCATCTGTCTAAAGAAATTAAATAAATATGTTGCTTCCAATTCACATACTTTTTCTGAGAACGGAGGAATATGTGACCGCTTGCTTTTGGAGGCCAAATTTTAATACTTCTAATGAGCATCAGCTAACTTTACCCTAGTCCCACATTCTCCAAGGGAATCACAACGGAACAAAGGCTTAATCTTGTTCCCATTCATGTCAGTAAAAAATTCCCATTGCTTTAAATTAGAGCATGAGTGATCCTAAAATATGAGTCAGAATTGCACAACCCTGGTTTCACTGGGTCAGGCCTGAAGGGTCTCTCTTAAACCACAGTCCAATACATACTCACCCAAGTTCATCGCATGCAAAAATATTGGTTTACCAAATGAGGCCCCAAACCCTGACTCATTCCGTCTTTAACCAACCTCCCACTGCAGTACTGTAAATATTACCTAGGGAGTTAGAGATTTGTTCTTTCACCCCTATAGCATCATCATTTTTTTTCCTTCCCTTCCCTAAGTCTTCCACTCTGCAAGCCCCCATGCTTTGCCCTGTGCCTTTATAGAAACAGCAGAAGCAATAAACTTTCATTTCCCTCTATAAACATTATGAAACTGCTTAATTATTAAAATGTCTGTGTTGTTTCACTGGAGGGAAAAAGTCAAGCCCTGCATGTTCTAATTGTTTGTTTTCTTCTCAGTTTCCTTGGCATGGGGTTCGTTCTTTTTTTTTTTTTTTAAACTTAAACAAACATTTCTCGAGACTCAGCATTCAAAAAGTTCCTGATGAATTAAACTGGTTGAGGCTCACCAACCTGAATCTTTCCATGGAGAAGTGTCGAGGGGAGGTGATCTCATTTTACAGTAACATGTCAGGAGGACATCTCCTACGAATCTCTGGAACTGGAAGAATGCAGTTTGCCTTTTTAAATCCCAGGAGTTACAGTCAAAAACCTTCTTGTATCTGTAGCTGAGCTACAAGCAATGTGTTGCAGAAAGCATTTTCTAATCAAGAAGTAGCTACTGCTGTAATAACCTGTGGTTCATGAGATCTTTGTGGTTGCCAGGCCCTGGCACGGGGCCCTCTCCGCAGAGGCAGCTGTGCAGGGAGGCTACACAGGCAAGGCTGCCTCCCCACACCTTGCCACAAACACACCTTGCAGCAGTGATGCAGGACATCAGCTCCTGTCTGGAGAAGGAGCCTCCTGCCAAAGAGCTCAGGCTCTTACCTCCTGCCCCAAACCCTTCCTGCCCATGCTGGGAGCTGCCCATGCTGGGAGCTGCCCGCAGGAGCTGCAGGTAGGAGAGAGCTCTTGGTTCCCTCTCTTGATGAAAGCTGCCAGGGCTAAGGTTGAGCCTCCCTCTCTTTCTGGATTTTCAAGGCCCCTCAGGCTGTGCCCCAGCAGATGGGCAACACAAACGCGGTGATTCAGGCGTATCTGAAGCCACCACGCAGGGAATCTGAGCACGTTTCATGGCTGCAGTCCAAGTGTCAGCCAGCATGGGAGGGGTTCCAGCCACACACAAGTTCAGGACAAAAAGCCAAAGACTTTTTTTCAGCCTGGAGAAAGTTGGCTTTGTGAAATGTGTCCAGTGAAACCTGGACATATGGTGGGTTTAGCTGTAGAGAACTTCATGTGCATAATCTGCCTTCCCGCACTTCTGTCAGTGACAGCTGGGAGGTCACTATAATTATCCTGAATTTGGATGCTGAGCCGCAGTGAGCACTTGTCTGTTTGGAGGAAGAGAGAAAATTTGTTTGCAAATGGCTTGTAGCTTAATGTCTTCAAAGTGTGCCTGCCTCTTCTTGCTTATAAGGACCGTGCACTGGCAGATGAGGCAGAGGATTAACTAAGTGGATACTCATCTCTTCATCTGCTCAAGGTTTTCTTACAGCTGAGTCAGTAAACCCGATTAGTCGGAGCGATGTCCAGGCAGGATTGATTTGGGATTGGAGATAGGCTGGTAAAGAAATGCTGGCTGTGTTTCTCCTCCTCTGTCAGGGGTGAGAGTTGGATTTTCTGCATGTGGGACGTGGTGTGACCAAGTGGATAGCCCATGAGGGAGGTTCTCAGCAGTAAGTGAGATACAATGGGTTAATCTCTACACTACAAGGCAAAACAGAAGGGAGGTCACTTTGTTCTCTTGTTTGGTTGCTATTTCATCAGAATTGCAGACCCCTTCTCTATTAAAGAATTATTTATCTTTACTCTAACTTGGACTCTTGATAAAACCGTGGAATTTTAAATTAGACAGAGTCATGCTGGAAGGGTTCATACAGTTTCCCAAATCGGTGCATGAAAGCTAAGTTCAGTTATTTACCAAGTAACACCCAAAAGATACTAAAGGAAGCACAGAAAGATCCAGGTTTAAGGCCAACAAGACAGTGCTGGTCCTACCTAGCAGAGGCAGAGCACATCATCCTGTGTGCACTACTCAGGTAATGGCAATGCAAATTTTTCAGGACCAAGAAGTTTGGTGGATGGTGGAACCAGAGTGGGAAGTGCACAGTATGCAATTCCGAGTATGTCGGTCAATACTACACTTCTGTGTCAGTCCTTCCCTTGGAGGGTAGTAGCGCTGGAGGAGCTAAGGTGACAGACACTACACGTCAGGCAGCAGCTCGGTGTTTCACAAGCAACTCCTGGGGCAACAGTTGGCAGGACTTACTGTAGCCAGGACTTTCTCCAAATAATGATTAGGCTTCACAGGGAAGTTGTTATACAGAGTACTTACAAAAGTGTGGTGATCTCTGCGAGAAGATGTGGCGCACTCTGGTTCAGAATTTGTCCTTAAAATGTCCAGAACCTTCAGACAGGGGCTTCCTATTTGGGTTTTACTCTGCTCCTACTCATAGTTACCACACGTCCTTTAAAGTGGGTAATGTTACCTGCTCTCAGCTGTGCAGGCTTACTGTGCAACCAAGGTACTGTAACATGGAGCAGCAGGATGGCAAAGGGAAGAGTTTTTTAATTTTTGACTTGTTAATGACCCATACAGCTAGTTTCAATCATTTGTATAATTGTGTTTAGACAGAATGTGCTGATATTTTGCTCTCTTAAACCCAGAAGGCATTTTTAGGATTTGCTAATACTCTATTTCAGCACTTCACCACTGCTTGAATGAACTCTCTGATAATGACTCCCAGACCACAATGCAAAATCAGAAGAAACCTCTCCAAACCATTTGCCATCATCTGTCACATAGAGGTATTTTGCATAAAATCTGAAGAGGTACAGAACTGTAAAGAACAGATTTACAATGACCTGACATTCCTCCGTGGGGAGGAGAGGAAACTTTCTGGGTTAGCACAAAGCTTTAGAAAACAGAGGACTGAAACACAGCTCTCTACCCTGGTGTCTTCCCACAACAGTCCCTGGAGGAAAGTATCATTTATGAAGCATTGAGCCTGCAAATTAAATAAGCTATGTTGTGTGATCTGTGCATTCAAGAACTGGGTCACTTCTTACATATGTGTGATGCTGCAGGCTGCTCCTAGAGAAATAAGTGACACTCCCGGACCAAAATGGTTCAGCGTTTCTGCTTTCCAGGTCTGGCTATTGTGCAGACACTAAAGGATGGAAGAGGTGTGGGATACATTGTTTATTGTGCACTGCAGAGAAGCTCTTCCCAGTCACACAGCCAAGTTTAAAGCTAAATTCAAATGAAAAGCAGTTCACTTCAATACAGACAAATTAAAGGTTGCAAAAGATAACACTTCCCAGACAAAGCTGCTGAGGCAAATTATTTCCTCATCATCCTTGGAAGCAGAAAGTCGCTTGGGAAAAGGTGAGTGGAAATTAGTCAAGAGTGTCTGTCCCACAGCCCTTCACAGGGAACTAGCTCAGATTCAGCTTTGGTGGGCAAACAAAGGGAAGGGAAGGGACAGAGTTCTGCCAGCTGCCCTTTCTCTCTCCCTGCCCACAGGGGATGCTCTGGTACCAAGCTGAAGCTTTTCTCCGAAGAATAATTATCAGGTAGAAATCCCTATGGACTGCTCCAAATTCCTTAACTATAACTAATCAGGTCCCTCACTGTGTAAGCGCATAAGACACTGCCACTGGGGATAACAAAAACCTCTGGGGAACGGATGGGGCTAAGCCCATGCTGGTTTTGACCAGCTCGTGCTCCACCCTGCTCTCCCATCACACGCACTAGTCAAGGGCCATGCCACAAGCAGACAAAGTTCTCTTAACCACTCACTAGGAAACGGAGGGATACCTGTTCCTGTTGCCTGGACCATAAAGCACCAGGAAACCTGGCAGGGAAACTCTGGTCTGCTGGTGCCTCTTTCACACTGCCATATGAAAAACTCCAAAGGGTGGAGAGTTAGAACTACCTCTTGCAACTGCTGCTTGTTTTTGGGGAGCCAGTACCCAGGGCTGGCTGGCAGCTGATGGAAATGGGTATGTGTGGTACAGAGCCCAGCAGCTGGTGCTGCGGGGAAGGGGTCACTTGTGCAGGTGAAATGCCAAAGGGTCGGTTGGAAGAGTGAGATGGCATGCCTGCATTAAAGGGTGACTGAAGTGGGAGAACTTTTTAAATCGTAATAAGGCATTTCTCCCTGAACAGAAGATCTTCGCCAAGCAGAGGAGATGGAGATGCAATTCAGGATGAATTTTGAAGCCAATCTTGTCTCTAACAATGCAACAATAACCAGGTACTCGTATTTCTTGTCATGCTTTCCCTGTCATGGTGATCTTACTTGGCTCACCTACTGTTTGGAGCCTTGTGTCTAACATTGGCTGAAAGGTGTTCGGGGCTCTGAACGCATCCAACTGTTTCATAAAGACCCTAGCTGCTTTAAACTAGTATTAATTCAAGACCAGCATGAGGAAGAACTGAGGTCAGTCTGTTTTTCCAAAGGAAAAATGCCTATTTACCAGGACAAGCCTAAGCAGATCCCCCTTCTGCTTAGAGAAGGAGAGTAAACCCAGTTTAAGTAACTGAAAAGCACATGCAGTGCTAGTGACCTCCTGGGAAAGATTTTGAATTGAAACTGGTCTACGTAGTTTATCCAGAACCGATCATGTTAACACAAATGCGCTTATTTTTCTCTGCTGCTTTTCAAAAGATGTCTTTTAATTACCTTGGTTTGAGATAGCATGTGATAGCATCTAACAGCTGAACAATCCCAATCGTCACCTCTGATTACAAGAGACTAGACAGGGTGGGAAACTTGACGTTTTGCCTTATTTGCTTTAGAACTTTTGTTCTTTTTATGCTTGATCCAAGGCCCACTGGAGTTCAAACGAAAGTTTCCATTTCTTTTAGGCTTTAGTTCAATACCTTTGCCAATAGCCATTTAGTCACAGCCTGACTGCTAGCGTATGTAATCAAAACAAGTCTTGCAACTAGATGGTAAACAGTATTTGTGGACAGCAGGGGCCCAGCACAGACTTTCAAGCTGGAGAAAGAAGCTCTCTAGGTTGCTCCAGAGGTACTTTGGCAGGGTAAAGACGGTGGCATGAGTGCTCAGCTGGTGGTGTCAGTCTGGCACAATTTGCCCAGACAGATTGATTCTAAAACGACCTGAAAACAGCAAACTTTCCCCTAACAAGCCCATTCTGATATTCCTTGCCTGGACCTACAATAACTTGGCATTGCAGGTTGCTAGGGCTGAGGCACGTAGTCTCTGAAAAACCGAAAGCTTCTTTTCGTCCACTAAGACAGGTTTTGTTACAGCCATTTAAATGGATGAAGTCCTACACACACAGCGTTGCTTGCTCTATTTATTTTTTTCCCCTATTTTCATGAGTATTAACTTACTCTCCACAATCCCAGTGGAACAGAAATCAAGCATCTCCTCATTAAAATTCAAAGCTACTAATTTTGGCATCCTCAGTGCAATAAGCAGCTTTAATTCAGATTGCACATTGCCTACATTTTGCACTGTAGACAGCTTTACAAAATAAAGCAAGAAATATAGCGGTCAACAGTAGAGGCAAAGAAAAGATGAAAGGATGAGGCACTGGGGTTTTTTGGGTAGAAGGTAGGCCAGGACTACATTGTCCTTGTGGTCGTTATTAACTGATCAGGGTTTTTAGGTTCAGAGGTTTTATTAGATTCTTTCCCT
>NW_009648925.1:5413394-5415837 GCF_000708025.1 Charadrius vociferus | reverse complement strand
CCTACACTAACAATAGTAAACATAAAATTGAGGTCTGGATTTTTGTGTAAAATTATTAACTAGCCACTGATCACATCCTTAGAAATGGTGCTTAATGTTTATCAATATGCAGGTTAGAAAGGAAACAAGACTCAGGTGGCCTGGATCATGAGAGGAATCACTTAATTAATTTGGGGCAGATTTAAGGGAGAGAGAAAGCTTGCTGGCAAATCAAATGGCTGTTTTGGAAGAAAGGTAAGACACAGAGGAGAAATTGTGTTTAGTTTTTTTCTGTTTTGCTGGCCTTTGTGTCAATGAAGCTTTTCTTACTGCTACTGACCTATTACATTACTGTGGATGGACTTGGATCACAAACAGGTTGGATTTTTTTTATTTTCCCTGGGATACAGTTTCTGACTGTGTGTGTGTTCCCATGTAAACTGTTCATTCTAGTTGCTCCTTTGCATGAAGCAAAAATAAGTAGCTGAAAGGTTTGCAAGTGTACTTAGTAACAGTCTTCCTGTCCCGTAACTCTTCAGTTGATGAAATACTGACATTTGTGTGCTGCAAATCAGAATATCAAAGTGATCTGTAAACTAGCATAAGCCCTTGCTGGTAGCAGTGCTGTTCTGTAAGTTCTCCTAAGCTTAAATCATTCTCCTGCTAAGTTTGTATGAAGAAATCGTGTGATAAAAATATATCTATTTATTAAAACTTTATTCTGTTTTGGGGCTAGGGACACCATGACTCATTCTCACCTGGTTCTTAGATGTCATTACTCATCTGTCAAGTTGCTCTCTGAAAACCACTTGGTTATCTGTTGCACTTGATATGGCTGCTCTCAACTTTGTTTTTAGCGCTAAATTATCTGTGGCAAGCTATCCAACAAGTAGTTACCATAATACATGATAAGTTTTCCTTTGTCTTCATGGTTAATATGAACAGCTCCTCCAAACACAGCTTTTAACTTCTTGATTGACTCTCCAGTTTCTTGGCTCCCATGTGATTCTCCAGATGTAACATGTGAGATCAGTCACTGTTATCAACTCCAGATTAGTAGGAAGATTACTTCTGATGAATACAAACCATTCTTGGTATTTAACAATTTCTGTCTGAAAACACGGATTATCAGTTTCACGGTCTTCTGAAGTGTTATCCCCATGTCTTCCCTGTGACTTGTGATATACAAATACAAACTACTGTGATAATAGGCTTTTGCAGGCGCAGCCTAACAATTGCAAGGTTTCTGCCTTGCATATTCATTCTCATAGTATTTCACACTTGTTCATCTGCACGTAGTACACTTATTCTTACTGTAGTCTGCAGACCTTCTTAGCCCCTTGTTTTTATTTTTTCCTTGGAGAATACCTTTAGTTGGGGAAAAGCAACAGTTTCTGTCTTAGATTTGATTAATATCTCGTAAGGAGACTTGAAGGGGAGGTAATGCCCTCTTGAGAAGCCCATGATACAAACAAGAGCCTCTCTGAAACAAAACTCTTTTCTGTAAACCAACATACGTTCCCCTTCATAGGATGCTGGTTGGCTTGAAGTTTGTCTCGGGGATTTCACTGAAGTTTCTCCTCACGTAGAGTTATTTGGTGGATATGAAAGAACCCAGAAGTGTTATTGTTTATACTATGATCGTGCTTTATCACTTCTAATGATACTGAACCTGTGGTATCTCACTTTTTAGTGTTCAGACCTGGGATATGATTGCAGTTTTAGGCAGCTCTTGGAGGATGATGTATAAACTTGTTCTGGAATGACTGCAGGTGGCAACTGGATCTTTGGATGCTGCATCAGTTGTGTAGGTCTTCAGTACTTATTTTGAAAGGTACTCACAGCATCTTTCTTTAGAGCTTACCTTTGCAGATGGAATGCTTATGCTTCAAGTCTGCTATAGGAAATTATATATAGTGTAAATATCATCAGATATCACCAGCAATGTATAACTGGAGTGGCAGTAGATGTATAAATAAACCTGATACTGTGGTATCCAGATTTAATTTTAGCAGCTATCCTGAAAAAGCTATTGACATGGAAAGCTAGTACTTAAATAAAGAGATGCTAGTAAACCATGTAAACAAACCTGTTGGTTCCTGATCAAACTTATTGCTTAAACAGGAATGAGTCTCTTTGAATGGTACTGCTTTCTTTAGACTTCTAGCTGAGGGGACCTCTTCAAAACTCAATTCATTTGCAAGGATGCAGCGCACACAAGTTGATCCAGTCACATTTAAAGCTGCAAGTTGTCTAGTCTCAGAGATCTGTGCAGTCTGAAGAACAGCTCAATAATGTTTCTTGAAGTACTGTAAGATCTTTAAGTGACTGCGGCAATAGAAACACAGACTGTTCAGTGGCCAAACACATCCTGCTTTTCCCCCAAAAGAGTGTGGGATCAGACCCTCTGTGTCCTACACAGAGACATGTACCACAGTGTTAAGCAGACATATTTTACCTGGTT
>NW_009648925.1:5405866-5413375 GCF_000708025.1 Charadrius vociferus | reverse complement strand
GCTTACTGTGGCTGCTCTCTGCTTCACACTCTCCTCATAAGACGTGATCAGCTCCCACACAGAAGCTGTTGTTTTTCTCCAGTTAAACATGCTATCCAAGAAAAAAATGCTGTGGGTTACAGCTATACACGCTCCCATCTTCTCACGATGACCTTTTCTTAATTATATTAACTATGATTTTCTAACTGTGAAAAAATTAGATGCCACTTTGACAGTGGAATAAAAAAATGTAGCTAGGTAGAATTTATTTTGAAGTTAGAAACTCCACAGGTTGCGTTTGGGAATCTCCAGCTCTCTAGCAAATCACCTTGCAAATTGGAACTCATTAGGGAAACATAAAGAAAATACTGGATTTCCAGTGGTGATAGAAAATGATTTCTGCATTAACAGAATGTATCTTTCCCCAGACAGTACAGATGTAGACCTGAGCTTTGGTTATAGCACTGAATAAGGCAAGTCTTAAACTGATTTGGTTTGTATTAATTCAGTATGTTCCAAATAGATCTCACTTTAACATTCAACTTGCATTTCCTCTTCATTTAATCCAATTATTTCTATTGATAACTCTCCTCTAGAACTGGGGTGTCTTTTCAGCTCCACACTTGTGTCAGGGTGGAATCTGTGGGGTGTGCTTGTGCCACGAGTATGTACTGTTCTCATAGGCTTCAAATGCATGAAATAGAGAATTTTCACTGAAAATACTATGGCATTGCTGATTTGACTTCCTTTGCCCATCCTCTCCTGGCATAATCTTATCCTTAGAGTTTAAATTACTAGAGGCAGGAGACATATCCTTGCACATCCTTATACAGTATGTACCACAGAAGGACCCCAGACTTGGGCATATGATTTACTGAGGCTATGAAGACATCAATCATGCACTTTAGTTTCTGAATAACTCTGTAGGTGCTAACAAATTCTAAGTTTAATGACCATGGTTTGTTTCTGAAATGCAGCGTTAGCAGGTAACAGCGCTGGCTTTCTTGGAGTTTCTGCTGTGAACTGCCAGGATTATTGAGAAATCAGTTTGAGTGCATGAGAAGTGCAGCAAATCAAAGAGATAAAAAGATGCCCACCTGATTTTTAGATACTGTCTTTGTGTGTTGCAGGTTGACAACCTGCAAAGCTGACATGTACTAGGTCTGGTGTACGAAGTCATGCTCTATTGGGAACAGGTGGAAGAAATTAATTGCACTTCATCTCCAGTATTCAACCATAGCACCATTCCGCTTTTCTTAAGAACAGCAAATCTTTGGGCATTGCATCCATATCAACACTGTCAGTTAGTGTTTATGACATAACACTGTATGTGTTGCAGTCATATTGGAACCAGTACCGTTCAATATCTTCATTACTGACAGACAGTGGGCTCAGGCGTACCCTCAGCGAGTTTGTGGACAACACCAAGCTGAGTGGTGCAGTTGCCATGCTAGAGGGATGGGATGCCAACCAGAGGGACCTGGACAAGCTTGAGAAGTGGGCCTGCGTGAACCTCATGAGGTTCAACAAGGCCAAGTGCAGGGTCCTGCACATGGGTTGGGGCCACCCCTGGTATCAATACAGGTTGGGGGATGAAGGGATTGAGAGTAGCCCTGAGGAGAAGGACTTGGACTGACAATGTGGGCTTGCAGCAGAAAGCCAACCATATCCTAGGCCACATCAAAACAAGCGTGGTCAGTAGGTCGTGGGAGGTGATTCTGCCCCTCTATACTCCAGGTGAAGTCTCACCAGAGGAGAGCTGCATCCAGCTCTGGAGACCTCAGCACAGGATAGACATGGACCTGTTGGAGCAGGTCCAGAGGAGGGCCATGAAAATGATCAGAGGGTTGGAGCACCTCTCCTATGAGGACAGGCTGTGGGAGTTGAGGTTGTTCATCCTGGAGAAGAGAAGGCTCTGGGGAGACCTTATTACAGCCTTTCAGTACTTAAAGCGGGCCCTAGAGGGAAGATGGAGACAAATGTTTTAGCAGGGCGTGTTGCGATAGGACAAGGGGTAATGATTTTAAACTAAAAGAAGGTGGATTTAGACTAGATATAAGGAAGAAACTTTTTACAATGAGAGTGATGAAACACTTTAACAGGTTACCTAAAGAGGCTGCAGGTGCCCCATCTCTGGAAACATTGAAATTCAGGTTGAAAGGGGCTCTGAGCAACCTCATCTCATTAAAGATGTCCCTGCTCATTGCAGGGGAGATTGGACTAGATGACCTTTAATGGTCCCTTCCAACTCAAACTATTCTATGACTATGATGTCTTATTCATAGATACTTGGAACTAGACAACATAAAGGTCCTAGGAATAAGTGTATGTCTTGTTCCATGTATCATTCTAGTTATGCATAAAATGGAATATTTAATAAACATCCTCTTCATGGTATTTGCACAAAGAGAAATCCTCTGAATGCAGTTGTGCTCTGCCTCCCAGTCTTGCCAGCAAGAGCCAAGACCATGTCCACCTCTGGACCAGGATTATAAGCACTTTAAAATTTTGTTCCACAACACAAAACAGAATCCAAAGACCTGGTCCACAGAGTCTGCGCTCTCTTGCCAGAATAGCCTACGTTCTGTTGGTACCTTCCATATCTACTAATAAGATAGGAAAATACATCCTTATCTGGAGTCAGTCTTGGAAGGTCATAGTGTTTGCAAAGTACTCCCACTGTGGAGCACTGCTCAGTGACCAGCTAGGCTGATCGACTCGGTGAAACAGCCCTAACTTCTCCTTCTGTCAGACATCATTACCTTTGCAGTAAGGATATCGGGAACTGTAAATATTAGTAAGGTTAGATAGTATGATTAAATCTGTTAAATACTATAGCATTGCCTCTATGAATTGGCATCTTGCCCTTCCCAAGATGTGCTGCTTCCAATTCTGAAGGGAAATGGCACTAATTAGCTGTATTATGAAGACATGTGACATCTTAATTCACTGTAGTTACCTTTCTTTCACTACAGCTAGCTAATTGTAGGACCAGAGCTCTTGAAAATAAAGACTACATTGCTTATTGACAATGCACAGTATGTCCTGGTTACAAGTTTGGCTCATATGCACTAGCAAGAAATCCCAGGCTAGACAATGAACTTATGTTTGTGAGTTTTGTTCTGATTTCACCAAATGGCATCACGATGATGTCTGTAATACAACTAGGCCCTAATGCAATTTAAAATGCAATATGGTATAGGGTCTGTCTGCACCATGTGGATAGACCCGCAGCAGTTTTAAATAGCAGTAGATTACTTACAGGACCACGGAGTTCAGCATGAATTGATTTGCCCAGAATCTGTAAGCGGTTTTGCTTCTCAGCTCTCTGCTGACAGTATCCAGATTTTCCACCAGCATCCACGTTAACCTGGATACGTGTCTGTTAGCCTCCGCAGAGATTGCAAAGTACATTCAGATCAAAGATTTTTTGATCGTTATATTTAAGGAGTCCTGTTTGAGAGAATGATTTTCTCTTTTACTGCACAAGATGCTCACTCTTTATCATCTACTTCTGGTACATCCAGCTAGAGCCGAGGGAGCTTGTACAATTAGTCCCAGGATCTGAAAATGCAGTAGTAAAGCCATAAAAACTTGACCACCTGCATGTTTTACCTTTCCCACATCTGCCACCACAAAGACCCCACCTGAGTCTTAGGCAGATCTGGACCAGCACAGGAATACTTCAAAATGTAATGCTGAGGGTGTTTGAGTGGAAACAGAAGTCAGTCCCACAAAGTCATGTAGCTAGCCAAATGCCTCGCAGCCTCTTTGCTGCCTTCTAAAACATAGCTTTTGATCCCTGACCAATTCCAAGCTGTGGTAGATTAGGAAGAAAATATCCTCTCAGCTCTTCTGAAGACTCTCTGTTTTACTTTGATTGCTTTGATCTAGATACCTGCTAACCCCAACAACATATTTAGCCATCTTTTTACTTCTCTTTGAATACTGGGGTTTGAAAGTCTGATTTGAGACCAGAAACAGAATTCCCTGTTCTATTCCCACAGCTGTGTTTCTGAATGCTCATTGTTTATTATACTTGTGCATATATTTGCCCTCTTGAGAGGGCACAAGTTATGTATTTAAGAACATATGCATGCCCCAAGAATAAGATAAATAGTTGGGAATCAATCATCTTTTTCTACAGAAAAGGCTTAACAAGGAGACAGGAATCTTTTTATCCTACTACTTTTTACATGTGGCTTTGATTATCAGCATAAGACTGGCTGACCTTTTGCCATTCCAGCCAAACCTTAATGCGAGGGAAAATGTGGATTCTAACCTGTACTATCTGAGCCCATAGAAAAACCCTAGAGAACAGGCAAAAATTGAAGTTGTATCCCACATCAGATGGACAACATGAACATTCCATCTGGAACAAAACTATAAGAGGAGCAGTGGGAATGGGACATGCAAGAAAATATTATCAGCATTGCCTGCTATCTTCCTTTTTCAGCAAGTGGCATTACTGAGATCTCAACAGCTGTGCCTTCGTGCTTTAGCTCAATGCTGTGTACGCTTCAATCCCATTGTCACTTTGCTACTAGCTGCAATATGGAGATGTGCAACTTGCTCAGCGTGACAGGCTGGAAAGCCATTTTGCCACAAGCTTTTCTTCCCCTTCAGTGCAGTAAGATGACCATTTAAGTATGAACAGGCTTGACCTTTTGACACCTGTCAAGAGCCTTAATGGTCACTTAATACATCAGTTTTCAGTGCATTTTCTGCCATCTTCTGAGTTGGAAGTAATTCCAGCACAGGTCACGGTCAGTCACCTTAATACAGGTTCTTTCCAGGTATATGTTTTGCTTAAGAGCTTTGCACTGCTCCTCCATGCACTCGCCGCTCATTACTGAAGCACTATGCTCAGCAACATAGAAAAGTGGTCCAGGTAGCTGCATGAAAAACCAGGCTGACGTGTCACACCCTTCCTTTACAACAAGATCTTCCCCACATTTGCCAACAAATCTCACTTCAGGATCTTTTTGTGCTCCAACATTTCCTCTGTTATTCATCTGACTTCTTGTCTGTCCTCATGTTTTTAATTAGACAAATGATCTTGTAGAAACCCCTAATGTCTACACTATCCAGTCCCTTGTTTTTCATGATTGCTTCCGTAGGTAATTAGCAGATGATCCTTGTCCTGCAGATTTTATAATCTCTCTCTTCCTGCTCTCAGTGTTACTCCATGGTCATAGACTCACACAGTACATTTTCCTAGTCCCAGAATCCCACAGCGTCTCCTCCATCTGACACCTGCAAGAACTGAACTACCTGAAGAAGTGTTTAGGACATGCAACATTGCATAAACTTGGGCCAGAATTGCAAGACTATTCATGCTGCCCTCCATTGAAGCTTGAGTCTGGATTACCCCAAAACTTGCTTAAAAGGGCAGATAAATGGACTCCGCAGAGGAAGAAGAGGTTGGGGGAAGAGATATATATATCAGACTGCTGGACGCCCACTGACTGATCGCATTTACTTTGGAGATCACATGAGCAAAATAGACTGTGAGAGCAACAAATCATGAAGAGAAGTCAATGACTTTCCGTTCTGTACTTAAAAAATCAACCTTTTTGCTCATGTAGCAACAAGACTTTATATATAAAATTGAAACTTAGAGAGGCAAGCACTATATATATCTTATGGTAAAACATCAGACAGAACTGTAATATATTTTTGAATGAGTAACTTAGAGCATGTCCTACAGCACCACCTAGCAGGCTAATTTAAAAGTGGTCTATGTCCCTTGATCCCTGACTATACAATGTGCCTATGCAACAGAAATAGGGTGCGCTTCAGTCTTCTTTCACCTTCCTTGCTGTAACAGCTGCTTCTTGAAACCAGAATCATACCAACATGGGCACTAGTAAAGTTAGGGTCTCTACTTTGAACAATCACTTTTATTATAAAGCTCTTCAGAGAAACCATAGTGGAAATCCAATGCTGTGCCAGCCTCTTGAGTTGTCAAAACCCATCATGACACTGCGTGTTTCTGTTAGGAAGGAGTCTACTCTCCAGTTGTCCATCGTCACCTGCATGCACTTTTTCTTTGCATGTCTGCATGAAGTATGGGTATCAATGCTAACTTACAAATGATAAGTTTTGGCAGATGATGAAGCTACACACTGAGGCGGCAGACCCATGGCTATTACAGTGCTCTGCTGATATGAAAGGGGTCCTCTCCCTTTTTTTCTGGCTGCCTCCCATCTTGTTACAGCCCTGGCACTTTACAGACTTTTCAATGATCCCACTTAGCTTGCTAACCTGTTAGAAAATGATCCCTTTTTTCTCTCTGTTATTCTGTTTTCTGCTATTTATTCTGTGAGGTAAATGCAGTGCACACGAATAACCTGTTAGAAAATGATCCCTTTTTTTCTCTGTTATTCTGTTTTCTGCTAATAGTGAGGTAAACGCAGTGCACACGAGGGTCTGATGGGTGCCAGATCTGGCAAAAAGTGGTTCAGAGGGAGACAGAGATGGGGAAGGTGGGATCTTTCCTTTGACTTCTCCCTTTGGGAGGCAGCAAACTGTTCATCTGCCTGGCCATAGTATATAAAACCATAACCTAAGGGTAGAATGGTGCCCTCTCCTGAAGGAGCGTGCAATTACCAACTCGTTTAGTGGAAGTTAAAACCAAGTCTGTCATTAACAGCCCCTGCTCACAACAGGGAGGGATGCTGGCTATGCCTAGCCAGGCCTCTTTAGCGCTAGCATTTCTAAAATGCAGGATATCATCTAGGAGGAAAAAGATTGCATAAATAGGATCATTAGGATATCATTAGGATACTTTCATGTAAGTCCTGGAGGAAGACCCGAGCTTGAATGAAAATTCCTAAGTACCCAGTTTACATTCTTAATCCTGTTATGTAAAAGCAGATCTGAAGCCAAAAGGCCTAGAAGCTGAACCTTCACTGGTGACATGTGCCTGTCAGGGGCTGCTACAAAGAAAGAAAGATCTGTCAAAATTAATCTAAGTAGATAATAACCATGACTTGCTTTTATTTCTCTCAACCCACTACAAAGCATTATTTCCACCTGGATTGTGGAAAAACGATTACCTCATGACTACCTGGCGCAAAGGGACATCTTAAAACAACCATCAAGGGCCAATGTGCACCTCTCCTACAGATGAGGCAAAACCAATCTTCTACTACCCAAATCAAATCCTAAGCTGGCCCAAAGCTGTTCTCTGTCCTTGTTTTGTAAGGACTGCACAAGCCAGGGGTAAGGCTGGATGCCATGTAGCCGTGCCCGGGGAGGCCACTGCCCACCCAAGGGTGCTGCTCCCTCACACGTGGCCCTCCTCACCACAGCGCAGCAGCGCTGCCAAAGAAAGGGCAGCCCGTGCCAGGGCTTCCTCACAGCACCCATGTGTTATTCCCCTATTAGGGATGGGATTTCCCCCCTTGGGAGATTTCTGCTGCCGATTTACTCGAAGCCATGGGTCACCCCCACGGACAGTGCAACAACCGCCAGGCCCCGCTGACGGGGAGCTCCCTCCCCCCGCCCCCCTCGGCGCGACATGGC
>NW_009648925.1:5364489-5405833 GCF_000708025.1 Charadrius vociferus | reverse complement strand
GCAAAGGACCCGCTGGAACGGGCCCTCAGCGCCCCCGTCATGGCGGGTCGAGGAGGGGAGGGAAAGGGCGGGATGGGGAGCGCTGGGCCCGGGGCCGGTCGGGGGCTCGCCCGCCCCTCACGTAAAACCGTTTTGAGCCCCCACCCCCTTTATATTTTTATTTTTCGACAAGTGAGCCTTGAAATCCTAAGCCCTGGAGGCGGGTCCAGCCCGTTTCCTGGTTCACCCTGGTTTAAGTTGGGCTTTCCCCTCCTCTACATGTAATTAGAAAAATATAAATGTATTCCAGTGTTAGGACAAAACCTTGCCTAGATATCCCTGGTTTGAACTTTAGCTATTAAAATCCGCAGACTTAAGCGAGAGTGAGCATTCATAACACCATGGAGATAAATAGTATTTCAGCATTTGTGGGAGACCACCTTTACAAACGCTGTTGTGGCTTTATGGGAACTAAGTAAATGATTTTTGCAGGATATGGGCCGTATAAATTGCCTTGTAGTTTCCGGTTGCCTGCCTTGTACATAAATGGCACCAAATTTATGAATAAAAATAAAGATGCCATATGTGGTTGGGGCTGCAGTGGGGTTTCCTGCAGGAGATGGGCGTCTGTGCTGACCCTCGGGGGAAGATTTGGAAGCACGAATGCTAAAAGGTGTTAAGGGCAAGTTTGCTTTTATTGTCGTGAGTATTGACTATCATGAGGAAATGAATACGCAATGGCGTTCCCTGCTTGTTCTTGCGCTAGGTGTGTGGCAGGACTGCTGGGTGTAATCCAGACAAGAACACAGCTCGGGCTGCAAGGGGGTTCGTCCACAAAGGTTTGAAACCACCAAGGATAATTATAAAAAAAACCAAAAACCAAAAACAAAAAAAAACCCCCAAAACTTAGTGACTGCTACCATTTTTATGACTGAAGCCACCAAAACGTTAGTGTGGATGCACTGAGGTGTTATCCTGCCATGATGGCTGTTGAGGAGCAGTGGAAGCACAGCGCTCCCTGCCCTGCTTTCCTGCGGTTCACCCGTGCTTGTGTCCTGGTGTGCTTCCCAGTGTCCTGAGTTGCTGACCGGGAGGAGTATTCAGCCTCCCACGTTCTTTGCAAGCACCATTTGGTCATGCAAGAAGGGAGAGTGGACTGGTTTTCAGCATGGTCTGTCCTTCCCCACGCTGGTGTAGTTTCTCCTTCGAGTACTCCTAATCTAAAAAAGGTCTGTGAGCCAGCCTGAATGAGAGGGCTCTCCCTCACAGGAGCAGGAGAGACTTGGGAAGGCCTTGGTTCAGCTTCACATGTGGCTCAACTGATAGTCTTCATACAATCATCCCCTTAGAAGTGCTGCCTCCCCCTGTAAATGGCATGACCTTTTCAATCAGATCTAGACTACCAGATTTGCTAAGAGGTCGCTAACTTTAAAGAGGTCATTTGGGTTTAGTATTGCCATTTTTTGGTTTTTAGCTCTATTATCGAGGACATTTTCTCCCAAAATTGGGTTTCATCCAAGCTCTTGGCTCTTTAGTGTGTTTTTCTTAAATAATTTTGTCAGACAAATCACCACCTCCAGTCTTCAGCAGAATGTAATACCACCACTTATTACACTAAGAAATACACATTAAATTATTGTATACTTACATGCATCATTGTTTTTATTAAGCACTCAGTGTGTGTTCAGTGCAGTACAAACATTAAACAAGATTATTCTTCCCCTGGTGAATTTACAGTCTGAAAGAGCTTCATAGGAAGGAGTAGTAATAACATATCATTAAAACACCACCTTTAATTTAATCCCTTTTTGTTTCCCTGTGGTTAATGCTCATTTGCTGTTGATCATGACCGGTGTATCCTGGCATGTCATGCGGTGCTGTTTTATGATGTTACAGCCCCCAGTTGTCCACTCTGCCCCTCTGCAGGAGGTTCTTGTTCAGCATGAGTGGAAGAAGAGAGCATATGTCTATGTTTCAGCTGCTGCAGTACAAAGCCCAGCAGCATAGCTGAAACCCACCTTTGATGGTACTCTACACTAAGACCTTGATTGTTGTATCAAGGCACTGTTTCCTTCTGCCACCTCGGCTTCCTGTAAGGACAGCTGGAAATACTAATGTCTTCAACAGCTGCAGCAAGATTCTCTGAAGCTCATGTGTTAAAAGCCTGAGAGAAAAGACATTGCAAGATGCAAATGGAAACGGGCATCCAATTTTCACTGATGCCTGTTGGATTTAGGTGCCTAATTCACTTTTACATCTTTATAGTAGCATCATTTTAAGGGAGAATTCTGTAGCCAATGGGATTTTTTTTTGAGAGATGGGAGCTTTCTTGGGCAGAGCACATCATATGACTTGGACTGTAAAAGGAACTGATACTCCCCAAGGGAAGCAGGACTCTTGAACTGAAGGAGTTGGCAGGTTGGAAATTTTTTAAGTTTATCTGCTTATTTAAAGAGTCACAACATAGTTGTCTGCCCTGAAACAATTTCTGTTCCAGTTTCTGCTCTGGATAGCATGTAGTTGTCAGAGAAATTATTTCAGAGACAAATTTTTAAAAGTAGCCACTGAAAGTACGCTGCTTTCTGAAAATAGCTTTATGCTGAGTAAGCTAGAATGAATAGTGGTTGTAATAGTTTTTTTAAAAGTGAGGTTGACTATCCACTAAAACAAATTTTAAAGGAAAATTCTGTCTCCTGAAATTTTCAAATCAAAATGTGATCCTATTTTGGAAGTTGTAGTCAAGCTCAAGTTATGGAATTTATTATTGAGGTTACTGATTAAAATTTTTGGAGCTATACTGTAGAGGAGGTTAGCATAGATTGATCTAATTATTGGCTTTTTCTGGCCTTAATAGCTGTCATCTGTGTCTGTAGTTGGGTGCAACAGTAGGATTGTGCTGGCAAGGACTAGACAAGTATGTTGGGTAAATACAGAATGTGTATTGATTGCTGGGGGAAGGAGGAAGTATGGTGGCTTTATTATTGTCTTTATTGTGGTAAATTGATTTACTGGAGGAGAGGGAGAAGTTAATTCTTCGCATTAATCATGCTATGTTCCAAGGCCCAAAAAGTAATGAGTATCACTCCCTTCTGTAAAGGTGTTTTGTGTTTTTTTTTACTGTAAAAAAGAGAATGTTTCTTTGGTTATTGTCCTCTGCTGCTTCTCATGTTTTTTGCTTGCTTTTTAAAATGCTACAGAGATGAAACACCCATTTATGCACATTTTAATTCCTGATTTTGTGTTATAAACAGGTTAGGATTTGACTATGGCAGTGCAGTTCCTGCGGAAGGCATCTGTGTGGTTAAAGAAGCGCAAGATCCCTTTGTTGGCTGTTACTTGCGTGGGACTGTTTGGCACTGACCTTTCCTATCATGTGTTTCCTGAGCAGACATTCAAACTGTTGCATGAGTGCTGGTCAGAGGGCCAGCCAGCTGAGCTTTCACAGAGGCTCTGTGGTGTCTTTCAGGATGTCCTTCAAGATACTGATGTGAAGTCCACTGACTCCTATCGAGCCTTTGCAGCTTCTGGCTTCCACCCTGTGAGTGCTGGAATCCCCTGGCTGCCCGCAGGCTCTTTGGTGGGCATCCCACCTAACTTTGATAGCACAGCTGAGGATAAAAAAGGAATAGTCAACCATGTTGTTGTGATCAATGGCAAGGAAGTAGACTGGGAGAGCAACGAAGGTGTTGCTTTGAAAGAAGCTCTGACTTTTTCACTTAAAGCTCAGAAGTTTGCCATTGCCAGAGAAGTTGTGTATTTGCAGAACGGCAGTCCTTTAGTGAGTGCAGTTGTGGCTCCAGCTTGCTTAGCTGGTACATTTCTCTGTGGGAAAGGTATAAAGCTACTTCTGGGTTTATCTCCTGGCCCCGTGATACTTCGCAGCATCTGTAACCTCATAACTGCTGCTGGTGGACTGATGTGCTACTACGTTTCTTACGACGCTGTGACCTATCACCTAGACTGCAAGGCTGACAGAAAGGCAGCTACTGTTTCCAAAGACTATGCCAGAGGTGGGGTTGAATTTTATGATAAAATCTTGTCCCGCAACAGGATTCTTCGTGGTCTGATGGGCAAACAAGGGACGAAAATTTATTCCCCAAGTGGTAACCTTTTCCCAAGGCACTGGTTCAGAATAAAGTATACCCCATACACTTACCGAAGAGATTTGATTGTTAATATTTTAAGAGAGCTCCAGGCATAGGAAGGGAGTGCTTGAATTTTAAACTTGTGAATTATGTATTCTCTTGGAACACTGCTGTGCTGCCTTTTTTTTTTTTTTTTTTTTTTTTTTTTTTTTTTTTTTTTTTTTTTTTTTTTTTTTTTTTTTTTTTTTGCTGTATCTTCATTAGAATTGTGGGATTTATTTTGCATATAGTTCGGAAGGAGTTATTGCACATTCTGTGAATAAAGAATTCTCTCTTAAAATATTAAAGCCTCGCTTCAGAAGTGCTCTGTTCTGTGTGCATCTCAAATCACAAGACCACTAAGGAGGGGAACTTCTCAGACACAGATCTGGAAGTTCTGCTCTGCTGTCCTGCCAGTGCAGTAAGGAAAATGGAAAGGGTAAAGTCCAACAGAGAGTTTTGGGAGCATTATCATTTAAACAGGGGTGTTTGTATGTATGTTTGCCATTCCTCCTATGGAACAACCCGAAGACATTTAAAAAAACTGGTCAGCCTGTATCATGCTGTTACATAAATACCAAGCCACAATGTTTCTGTTCTGTGTAAGTTCTTGGGCTATGTAAATTCTTATGCTGCAATCGCCATTCTTCAGTATGGCACACTAGTTATGCTTCAGTCCGTACAAATACAGCTGGATTATTACCAGCACCTGCATCATTTTGCTTAAATCTGTTCCTGCTCTCTACGTGACATGGTGACTGTAGCATGTATGTCATGAATGTTTCCCAGCAGTGGTGGTATGTAACATGACTGTCATGGGTTGGTTGGTTTCTTACAGGTGGGATAAGCATGTTCAGGAGAGGGTTTTCTGTTTGCTTTGGTAGGATTTTTGTTTAATTTAAAAATACATATAGATGTATGTAACCTTATATGTCAAAGGCGGCAAGGTATAAAATAAGTCTGGTGTTTAGTGCAGAAACTGGTGAGGTCTGTGATGAAGAGTTGCCAAAGGAAATTATTCTTCTGTTTCAGATTAGCTTAAGAAGATTTTGTCTGGCAGACCGAGCTTTGCCCAGGATTACTAATCCTCTGGAAAGGTCTTCAGTGCACGGGCAATAAACTTTCCACTATGGCCTCACCTTGAAGCTTTTATGTGATGTCCAAGATGATAGTTCTCAAAGTTTGTAGTTCCCTCTTTTCTGTGTTTCTGTTGCAGCGATTCCAGTAGCCCTCCCTGGTGGCATCACAGCAGTTCTCCTCTGCTGTCGTTCTTACAGGAAACTTCTAGTATTTTGTATCTTCTCAGTCACAGAAGTGCTGAGTGTCCTGTCTGCCCTGGTTTGTCCTTTCTTCATCTGCTACAATAATAACTGTCATGCCTGTGTTTGCTCAAAGCATTACTGAGTTCTGTTGTCCCTTTGAATCACACAGTGACATAAAGTTGATACACTGGCTGCTGAGGCGCTGGCGTTGCTTTACATTGCTGAAGCCCTATATAGAGGATGTTTGGATTTCTGCTGAAGTAATCTGTGTCAAGTTTTTCTGGACCACCACCTATCACTTGCACTTGTCCTTGAAGAATCAAGTCATGAGATGCCTCTTAGGTGCTTTCTGGCTATAGGGCCTGATGTTATTTTTCTTGTGACCTTCGTGAAAGAGTTTGACAAAATCTCCTAGTCTGTGGAATAAAAGGAGATTTCACCTTTAGGCAGGGAGCTTTCAAAGCTTCAGGCTAAATTTTGACTTCTCTTCCAGGTAAATCCAATATAACAGGCCAAGATAGAGGTTTTACTGGTTGAGTGATGTAGTGACTTGAGATTGGAATGTAACTGCTGTTTTATATAGCCCGTGACTTCAATTCATCCTTGTGTTACTCCAGACAAGTCTAACCTCCATGAAACGTTCTCAGAGAGAACTTGGCCCACTTGTTTTATGTGGTTTAAGGAACTGCTACTACATAAAGAGAGCAGAGAGGAAACAGAGGCCGCCTTTGAGATTTACAACAAGTAGCAGTTTAAACAAAATTCAATTAATCTGCTTGCCTCTTACCACTCCTTACTGCTGCTTTTCATCAAGATGCCTGCAGCTAGTGCTGTTACTTAACATTTTCTGGTTGTAAAGCCCCAGTGATGCTAATGGGTTTTGCAGTTGTGCACTCTGCTCTACTTTTACAGCTGGATTCTCCAAGAAGCTCCATCTATCTATAAGTGCTGTGTCTGATTTACCCTTCTTTGAACTTGCTGTGGCATATTAGTGTTAGTAAGGGAGGGCTGGCTAGTATTAATATGCCCTTGCCTTCCAAAGAGATGTTCTTTGCCAAGGGCTTACACACCTCTGTCTCTATATAGTCAAGCTCCTGTTATCACCATCTGTGTATTCTGGAAGAGTAGTGCTTTCAATATAAGGGAAATGGGAGTTGAAATCACAACTGCTAATTAAGATTTCCCTGAACTTTGGGAATGTGTGTGTGGGTTGTCCTGGAAAAGGTTTGTATCGTGTGTGTTGCCAGGTAATTGTTGCTGCAAGATCACCCATGCTGTTTGGCATAGCATTTGGAATAGCACAACTCAAATATACGACCATGAAAATACTCATGCAAGGTCTTGCAATATTGCAAATGTTTTTCTGCAAGTGTAACTTCCAATGAAATCAAATAGGATTTCCACATACTGGTGACAGAAATGGTCTAGTTTTGAGAGTTCGATAGAAGAAAGGACCCCAGAATTGAAGGTGAAAACATTGATTGATTGTGCTCTTCTGTGCTAAGAACAGTCTGATGGGGAAAGGCAAGTTCATTCAGTGGCCCAGAGGAGCCCCAGTGAATCAGTTTTTAAATAATGTCAGTGAACAGCCTTATTGTCTCCCCCAGCTCTGAAGCTGAAACTCTGAGGAGTTCAGAAAACTTGTTTTAGTAGCAACAGGCTTCTCTTGCACTACTCAGATGAGGCAGACTTCGCAGATTTTTTTTGATAGAAAAGCAACAGAAAATGTTCAGCAAAGGGAATTATTAGGAGATGGGGATGTAGGAAGTCTAAGCCAATAAACTGTAAAACCGACGGTGTGAAGGAAAGAACAAACTCTTGTAAAAATGGATATTGTCTACAAAAATGAAGCGCTCTTTCTGTCTGAGTCAAGTGATTAAAGGATGAAATATGAGTTGCAAATGACCAAAATGAGTTGCAAGTTTGAATTTATACACAATCTAGTTTAAAGAGGGATTTCCTTGGCTGGTTTATTTGTTATGGTCCTGAATTTTCTAGATAACTGAAAAGAAAATTATCCTTGTAACTTAATTTTTATATAAATGTAATGCTGCTGCTACATAAAGCTTTAGTGGATAATATTTGAAGAGACAAGAGCCACCTGGGTGCTTGCTCAGAATTTCCACTGGTGTGCAAGAAATGCAGGGTCTGGCTCGCACGTTTCTTTCCTTATCCTAAAAATTGTGGTTTCTTGTCATGGACGTGCCTTCAGCTTGTTTCATGGTCAAAACCATAAAACTGTCAGAAATAGAGTAAGACTGAGAGCCAGGCAGTTTTTTTGAAGACAAATTAACTGTAGAAATTGTCTGATTTAAAGTAATTTCTGAATCAGCTGCTCTGGGTATCTGGCTCCTCTTGCAGGTTACAGGAAGAAGGAGCTTCAGAGGTGACTTCCAAGAGAGAAATCTCTACCCAGGTGGCATTTGAGTAAAGAATGTCCCCCGTGGTATTGCCAGAAGGGCTTCAGTTGAAGTGTAGCAGTCCTTTAGGAAACAGCACTTTTTATTACAGTAGAGCACTGTTATCACCCCTTTTGACATTAAAGTGGTTTTCAGAACCTGACGGATAAGATGATGAGAGAGCTGACTCGAAGCTGTGGAGCCTGTTGCCCTACGGGGTAAGCTGGTGGTGTTGGGAGAGGTGATGCTGGAAACCGAGCCTACTGCTGTCGTTGTTGCCCTTGGCCATAGCAGTTGTGAAACAACCGCTGCGACAAAGTGTGGCTTGGGTGGGAGTGAATTAAAATGTATGAATCAAATCATCATGACTGAATCACAGGCGGCTTTCATTAAAGGAAGAAATGCAGAGAATCAGAGTGAGTACTGCTATATGCAGTCATTGTGGGCACCATTAAAACAACTGTAGGCATCTCCACTATGTGGAAATGCAATTCCTAGCAAGCTGCAGACACTGAGGCAAGTATGTGGGCCATATCCTGCAACTGTTACCCGCTCATGTTCATTAAAAGTTTCATGTAGCAGGTGTGATTAGATGAATATAAAAATGATTAAGTTGCAGACAACCTGCCATCCATGCATGCACCAGTTCCTCCTTGATTTCATTCATCTCAGCTGGAAGTGTATATAACTGAACGGCAGAATGTGCTGGTAAGCAGAGGAATGCTGATATAGGAAGACATAATTAAGATCTCAGAATAAGGAGAACGCTGTCAGGAAGAGAGAGAAGCTGAGTTTGGTTGTTATCAAAACTAGACTTAAGAACAGAAAAACAATGTAATTATCCTCTAGGAACTGGTATGTTAGACAAATTAAATCTGAAGGAGCTGAAGAATGGCTTATGGATATTTTGCTGGGCTGCTTTTTCACTGAGAATATATCAGTTTGTTTAGCTGAAGTGAGTATATTCAAGCTGCTCAAACTGCCAGATCTGTAAAGTGGAGAAAATTCCTAAAATTTGGCTAGAAATCAGTCTGTCTTTCCCATCTGGAAAAAAAAGGGATTTTTTTGGACAAGCCAAACTCTTAAGCTTCATAGCCAGAAATGAACACTGAAATGTCTCTGCAGTTGGGAGCTCTCACTCTCCTCAGTCAAGACCAAGTTTGCCATTATGTATCCTGATCTCCAGTCTTGAGAGAAGGAGTTTGTGTCCAAAAATGCTCTTTAGAAAACACAGCCAGCCCAGGTGTATGTTTATTTCCCCTCACCTTAGGCTTTTTGTACTCCTTACTGCAGAAACCTTTTGTGATACCATGCGCTTGTGCAGTACCTACTATGATGTGACCTCTGCCTAACAACAAGCTTCCTGTGTATGGAAGTGATTAAGCATGTTGGGCCTAAAGTTTGAAGAAAGAACTGTCCCCCAAATCATGCTTCCTGGTGAACTTTTTTTTTAATGGCTTAGCTTCCAGCATCTGGAAGTTGGGCCCTTTTCCAGTCCCTATCCGGTTACTCCAAGTCACTAGCTGCTTCGGTCTGCAGGAGCATTACTGTGTGAATGTAGTCAAGGTGTTAACAGCTTCTTTCAATATAAATGAGTAACAGGTGAAGCTGTGTCCTCCTTCGTGTGTGGCCAAGCTACTTCTGCTGTAGATGTCTTGCAAAACAGCAGATCTCATTAGGATGACTAATAGTATTTAGAAAACATAAGACGGTGTGAGCCCGATCCCAGGCTCATGGTTCCAGCAGTTCTTGCAGGGGGAATATAAAGAAAGGATACGTGGTATCCTAACAGCTTTTCTCCAGTAACTGTCTAGTGGTTTAGTGCGGACCTGCTGACCTCTGGTTTGTTTCTGTCATTTGCTGAATTAATTTTCCAGTGGGAATGTTGTTGTTTCTTCATTCTCTGTTCCTTTTCATTTCCCCTTGCTCTGGTACTCTAATTACCCCTGCTGTCTGCTGACTCATCTTGCAAGCTGCTTCAATTCACTCAAACCAGATTTATGAACTTTTTAAGCTTTCACTTGCTGCTTGCACTCTCATTTGCACTACCTACTTGCTCCTACAGCACTTGCTAGCCAAAGACCACAGCAGCTGGAACTTCTCTTTTGTTTTATTAGGTTTAGTCTACATGTTTTTGCAATGAAAAATGCCTTTGACTAAATGAAAAATTGTGGTTAAAAACCTTCTTGTTTTGCCACAAAAAAAGATTTTTAATATTGCTTCTGAATTTTCCATTTAGCCTTACTTTTTGAAATGTGTATTTCTTACTCGCCATCTATGGCACCCAGTTCAATTTTGATCTTAATTTGCCCCTCTCGGTTTTAAGATGCTATTTCCTTTGAACCCTTAGAAATTTGGTTTCCTGTTCCTGAAAATTGCAGGGAATTTCATATGCTTCTATGGCTAGGTGATGGATTGTGACTTGGGAATTAAAGCTAATGTTGTACCATTAGCTGCTTGTACCGATGTTGAGCTAGTTCAGACACGTCCGTGTTACACCTGAGTGCTGCCGTGTAGATGCTGGTCACTGGCTCTGAGAACTGTGTCTTCTCAAGTTTCTCATATTGCCGGTTCCACTGAGGAGTTTGTAGATGTGTTTTAATCACTTGCCACTGAGCAGAAGCAGAGGGTTCTATTGTGGTTTTTCTGATGAAAAAGAATATTTACTCTTTTTTTGACAAAAAAAATATTACTCTTGGAAGGGTGAGGGGTTTGGAATGAAGAAGAAAAGCCTAGGCAAAATCAAGGAAAATAATCCCATGTTCCTTGATTTTTCTAAATCTTGATGTTGTTACAAAGCTGTATACTGCATAAGAATTGCAATAGACTTCTGTAACCAATTGCATCTGATTTCTAGGTTATCCTTTGAACAGGGCCAAGCTTTGCAGTCCTGGCAGTATGCACAGATGCTCAGCTGCTCTTTAGTAGCATCTTTGTGACTGTGTCAATTACAGTAAAAAAAAAAAAAAAAAAAAAAAAAAAAAAAACATCCTCAAGTAGTGACCTTTTCCATCACTTTCCAGCTCCTTGTGTGCAGCCACGTTCCGGGTACTCCAGGTAACACACAGACACCCCAGACAAAAGCTTCTGCTTCAGTTCCCTTACCCATACCATTTCCTTTCCCTGCTCCTCTGGACTGGAGGCAGTTACTGCACAGCCACCAGAGATTTCAGTGGAGTAGCCACTGATTTAGAGGAATTGAGAACTGAATGATGGTTCCCTCTCCAGCTTCCACTAAGCAAAATGTGACAGTTCAATACCACGCTGGCTCTAGCAGGTATGCCCGTGCTACTACTTATTTCCAACCAAAGAAAATGGAATTTTGCGGAGTTCTGTTACCACAAATATAACTGTCGTTATCAACTTGAATCAGCTGAGACTGAAGCTATAATTTGTGATATAAAAACTAGAAGTGGAATTTCCAGAAGTGAAAACTAGTAAATTTACTCCACTG
This sequence comes from Charadrius vociferus, assembly GCF_000708025.1. Taxonomy (NCBI): domain Eukaryota; kingdom Metazoa; phylum Chordata; class Aves; order Charadriiformes; family Charadriidae; genus Charadrius; species Charadrius vociferus. Next base: position 5,394,615 of record NW_009648925.1, on the reverse strand, counting down.
TAACTACAAAGAGATTTAACAAACGTGGAAGTAAAGATAAAACTACAATCCGCTTTACTATTGTAAAGCTATATTCATTCTTAAACAAAAAAAACGAACTGCTATGCAATGAAACACTAGATCTGTTTCTCAGGGGAGACTGAAAATAAAGATAAAGCCATCTTGTAAATAGTGATGCTGGTTTTGAAAAAACTTTTTTTTTTTTTTACTTTTCTTTTTTTTTTTTTTCTTCATCTCCTGACTAGACTGGGGGCATCTATAAATATTTCAGAAAACAGAGCAGGGGAAGAATTGCTCTGTAGAAAGTTTTCCTTGTAAGATCTTTTCTCATATGGGATGAGTTCCACTGCCTCAGTGACTGTGTTATAAAAGCATGTTATATAATTCTCTGTAGATACCCATAGACAGATGTATTTAAGGTTTTTGGAAACTTCATGTAATTTAAGCATAAAACTTGAAGTGTGTTTTATAGTTCCTCATTAATAATAGTTGAGAATTATGCTCATCTAAGGCAGCACATATAAATTCTTAATGTTCAGACATTCATTATATGCCTGTGATGGTTAGAAGTTGCCATAGGAAAATAAAAGCCAGTGATCCCAAAGGTTATTTTTTTTATATATTCTTTTAAGCAATCTGGAAAAATGTGTTCATGCCCTAACACTTCTTTCCCTTCTGCTTCCACATTCTTCCACTTAATCTAAAGATGTAATAGGGAATATTGAAAAAGTCAAATCAGGAACGAGACAAACTTATTATCGATGAAGCTTTCATTAAGTATTTCTTATAAAAGGAAATGCTGAGTCCATCATTTTATGGAGGTTATAAATCCAGGTAGTTTTCTGCAATTGCAATTTACAGATCTTAATAGTGTTCACTTGTATTATGTGTGAAGATGGCTATGGCATAGTTGCAGAAGGGTAGATGAAAGCTTAATATGTGTATGTTGGCTTTACACCTATGAAGCAGGTGAAAAGGCAAAAGTTTTTTCTTACCTTCCTGGCCAGAACATAATTTGTGTTGCAAATTAAAGTCATGCTTTAGCAATTGCAAATTGAACTGTAAAAACATTTCTTTCAATTTTTTGTCTAACTTTTCAGCAGCTGAACTGGATTTGTAGAGCCATGAAAATGCAAAAGTTTCAGCCTAAGAACAGAATAAGAATGAGAGTTACTGGGATTTTCTACTTATTTGGGATTTCTTTCAGTGAGTATTAAAGAAAAAACCTATGCTGAAACCTCACAGTAGATGGATCAAAAAATGTACATCTTCTTCTAGAGGCATGTGGTGACCAGATCTGGTTTTCTGCTTGTGAAGTGAGCAGAAAACAACAAAACTGAATGTGGTGCCATGTTCCGAACAAGCATTTCGGCTGGTACACATACTTACTGTTTCCTTGATCCAGATACAGAATTGCGCACGCTGGAGAAGTGTTATGTGGAGAACCCAAAGATGAGTTTTCCTGAAGTACAAATTTCCCAAATTACGCCATGGCTGTCTCTGAAGTTTCTGTTATTCTGAGACTGGAAACACATTTGATGCTGCTTTGAACCCTGCAAAATACTCTGTGTGCGTGTTGTGGGATCAGATGTGTCAAAATTCCTTCCCCTTTCACTGAACATTTTCATCTTGGACTTTCAAATCTGGTATGAAAGAATTGTTCCTCACCTGGTATTTTATGGGTACCAGATGCACGTTGGCTTCAGCTGAAAGTGTGGGTATGAAAGCCTCTGGAAAAAATCCAGACCTACAGCATTCTATTTTTGTTTCATGGTGTTGGTCTGGTTTTAATCTTACAGAGTTTCTACTGAATTTTGCCTTGAATGATGTAAATAGAGCCAATATTGATGGCCAAATTGAATAGAAGTGCTTGCCTAGAACCAGTAAAAGGCATGACTGATGTAGTGATATAAATTAGTAATTACAAAACATGCATCACCCAAGCCCGAGCACCTCTGGTTACTTGGCAGGCAGAATTCAGCGAGGGTCTGGAAGGGACCCAGTCGCGTTGCTTGGTGACAACCAGTGATGACCTCTGCTCAGCCGAGCGTTCGCCGCTGGTGGATCTGTGGAAGGGATCGGTCTGCTGGTGTGCTCTGAGCCACCCGAAGCTACACTGCTAGGATCAAACCCATCGCAAAGCACAGCTGGGATGTCCTTTTAACACATGGCTGGAGGAGGTGACTTTGTGCCCACTGTGTTGTGTAACGTGCTAGCGTGCCTGATGAGGAGGTAGACTGTGCTAAATAGTCTCTTCAGGCTTTCGATTTGCAGGTTTAAACAATAATCTCCTGGAGATTATTTGAAGGAGGGTGTTGCAGGCAAGGATGGATGAGAGGGATCCCAGCACTTGTTAAACTGTGTCATGGTGCAGGAGGAATTGCAGGAATCGTGGGTCTGGAAGGGGAAGAGGCAAAAGGAGGAATACTCTAGTCAGTTTAACAGGAGGAAGCCTGGGCTGCTTGTATCATTCAATCCAAGGAACGTTTACATCATATACTCATTCTAGCTAATGTGGAAAGTGTTTTAACTCCTTGGGAAGCAAGAGACTGAAACCAAGTAATCCCCCAAGGTGGATGGCCTAACCACAAAGCACTTAATCAGGCTCTTCTTGGACAGATTATTTTCAGCAGTGTGGAACAGTGTCCCCCCTGCCTACTTCTCAAGTCTTATTTTGCCTTTGGATTTCTTTTAACGTTGGCTTCCTGGAAAAGGAAAACAAACCAAAGCAATTTTATTGCTACTAAAATAGGTTAAGGAGAGCAAAAAGACTGCTAAATTTTTTCATTATGAGCCAAAAAAATCTTTCCATAGACTGTGGCACATTATCACCTCATGTGTCTTTTACAATATTCCATCTTAACAACAGTATTTGTTAACATTTTGTAATTTCCTTTAAGTTAGTCTTTATCCAGGCTGTCAAATAGCTTGCAATAAAAATTTCCTCTTGCACAAACAGGTTCCCTGAAAAGCAATGTGTGAAATACAGATCATGTTGCAGCTGTTTTATTTGCTGTCATTTAATGTGTGCATCCATCGTGCTATCATAAACTCATGAAGGATTTTGTAACTTGGCTATTAAAAGTTCTTCTACCCTGTGGTTAGTGGATGGGTTTGCAGGCTGTCAGCTATGAAACAGTGATTCCCGAGTATAAAAATTGGTCTGCTCTGTTCAATATCCCTATAAATAATTTAAGGAAAATCACAAATTCGGAGGTTTTTCCCTGTTCCTTTTCTGATGATAATAAATAATATTGTGGGCCAAAGAGCAGTGATCTATCAGGCAGAGAACATCCTAGGTAAGCTTCTGTGTGTCAGATGTGAACTTTGTGTACCTCTTGGCAGGCAGTCACTCACATGAGTACTGGCAGCGAGTCAGTGAGCATATGTGCTTGAGTAACTCCTGCCCAGTGGGGATAGCGCTTGACATTCTCTCTGAAGGAGAACTTTTTTTCAGGAATTCAGCAAAGCACGTAGACTTTGAGGACATGAGTGCTTTTCCTGGAATTAACAGGCTGTGTTGAGTTGCAGGCTGAGATTCTTTGGTTCAGCTAACGTTGCATCCACCGTTCATAATACCGTATTTTTAAGTGCCAAAGTAGGAAAACTAGTGACTAGCCAGGGAGCTTGCTTAAGGGGAGCCTAACCAAGGGGAAGGGAGACTGGCCCAAGATTGCTGTCATCTATTAATAAGACCAGAATGAAGTCTCTACACTGCGGCAACTATGAATTATTTAGTTACCACAGATGGTCAGCATGCCATTTGAGTGAATGGGATTTGTCCAGAACCTCCCATCAGAGATCTGGCTTTGCTTAAAGCTTGGTGTAGGGCATATGCAGCAGGTGTCCCACCAACTGAGACGTCTTCTTTTGCCCAGTAAGCTTTGGCCCTTTAGAAGCATGCTGGTTCCTCGGAAAGAACTGAACCACGCTCTGCTAAGAAGCGTGATTTTTATTTGTGCCAAGTTTGCCACTCAAGGAAATAGTGGCAAACAGACAGCTGACTGTAGATCCGAGGTTTCTACCCTGTTCTGTCCCTGGTGGAGGGGAAAAGGCCCTGAAAGGTGCTCTTAATTTGTGCCAAGTGGCATCCATTCCTAGAGAATCCTCCTTAAGCTAAGTATAGCTCCTTCACAGCATCCCCTCCATCCTCCTACACAGCTCCAGCCAGGAGCTAAGGGAGACCAGTGGATGAGAAGCCAGCTACAACAGCTCTACACCATTGGAGTAATAGCACTGGGATCCTTCTGGTATAGCAGGAGGAACGTATAATGGGTAGGCTGAGATGAAAAATGTGGTTCAAACCAGACCAAAATTTGTACTTGACTAATAATGAAAAAAACTGATCAGCCCAGCCTTGCTGTTGCTCTGGGGTATCTGTTGGCCAAACGATGATGCTATAGGCTTGATGAGTATATCATTTTTAGGCAGCTCTCAGTTTATTCTTACTCTGCATCGTTGTGAAAAAATGTGCTTTTAACCACTTGCCATAGGAGTGACCTGTATAACACAGGAGATCTCAGTGTTTTATGTTTTTGGTGAGAATGACATAAGGAACAGGAGAGAACGTTTGAGCAACGTGACATCCTGACCAATGTGGTCATTCTTAGGTTGAACCAGTACCTTCATCCAGACTGTGGGTGGATGCATCTGCAGCCTCTGCAGAGGGGAGCTCTGCGTGGGCTGGCAGAAAACTCCCGTCCCTGTGCTGAGGAAGGGCAGAGGCAAAAGATGTGCAAAAGGTAGGATCAGAGGAGAATATGCAGCTGCAAGATGGGAGTTTGGAAACGAGACTGAAAGCCATTGTCTTGACTTTTTGGCTCAGCTAAAAGCACTAGAGTTTGAACTTTGAATCCCCTGCTGCTTTGGTTAGTTTGGTTGGGTTGGTTTGGGGGTTTTGTGGGGTTCAGAAGAATAACTATACATTTGCAATGATCATCTACAAGAGCCAGTTGAGGTTTATTGGCATCGATATTATGGCACCCCTGGACCAGCGAGATCGAACCCCTGACTCAATTTTACAATATAAAATTCCATCTCTCTGGCTAAAGAATCTCCTTTACCTCAAGCAGTAATTTTTTCCCTTCTACCCTCTTTGTATAGGGACAGAAGAAATGTCATGATTATAAGTTCCATGGATGCAGCCCAGGGGATCTGGTGGGCACAGCATGCCTCACAGTTTTCAGTGTTTAGTGAGAGCTGCATGCTAGCTTTTTTCATTGAACGTGTGTAGAGGTGCCAGGAAGAGGCTTAAACCATTAGAGAAAACAAATAGGGCATAATCTGACAAGTCTGAGAACCGCCATTGAAACAGATTTGTTTTGTCATTGCTGAAGGTATTGTCTGCAGAAGTCAAGGGTGTTTGTAGCTTCTCTGGCCTCTCAGCATCACTTTGGGTGAATTTCCTCTGGAGTCTGCTATTTTTAATCTAAATAGACATTGTCTTTCCCGGTATTCTCAGCTGGAGATGTTATTTTTCTTCCTGGGCTCAAATGGTGGGAAGTGGCCATCAAGAATCGCCTGGTGTTGCCATAGAGGTGTCTATGTTTTAATGATAACAAAGTGATTCCTGTCCTTTATAAGGCACAGATCCCTGTCGTTGTCACCGATAGAATAATGGGGGGTTATCAAATGCAGGGGACCAGGCTGACTGGTTTTGTCAGATCTAATTTTTCACTGAAGTTACACAAGAGGTGCCATATATTTTGCCAGAACTTCTTTTGAACCACATTTTTACCGGGGGTCTTTTATCAGAGGACCCTCAGGAATATACTTAGAATGAAATTTGCTTCTACCTGCACTGTCCTTGTTGGGTATTTTCTGCCTCAGGCCATCCTAAAATTCAGAGGCTGAAGTTTAAATTCTGTCGGTATTTATTGACCTAACGTTTTGTAACATTTAATTTTCCTTTCTGCTTTTGGATGGGGAGGTGGCATTGGAAGGGAAACACTGATGGGGGTAGTTACATGACAGCTGCCTGTGTATTTGGGGGGTTGTCCACCGACAGAAATTACCCATTGTGGGACCTCTCAGTCCAAAAACAATGATAAGAAACTGGAATGGTCCAGCAGGAGCTACCAAGGTTATCAGACACATAGAGCACAAGACCTATAGGGAGAGAGAGAGGGACCTGGGCTTAGGTAGTCAGGAGAAGAACAGGCTTAGGCGTAAGATGTGACTGGTGGCTAAAGGAAAGCTGCATGATCTGAGGTTCGATCTCACTTAGGACAGTTATGTCAGGCTAAGACTAATTGCCACATAATACTGCTAGTATGTTTGTAACAAAAATTGGATCACATATAAACGCATTCCAGTAAGATTTTGTAAACCTATGTTGTGGGTTTCAGCTCTGCAGTGTACTTTCATATACTTCTTTATGGTGATTTTCATCAGCAGACCCACTCTCTAGTTTCATCAAACTCTACTGAGGTTCTTTCCTGGTGCACTGACTTTTCCTGCCTACAAAATGGTGGCTGTCACTACTCTCTCATTACTCATTCCTTAATAAATGCAGCAAACCAAAAAGGTTTTAGTATGGTACATAGGGGTATTTTGCAATCAACCTTATGTGACATAGAAAAATGACCAAATATTTCTATTCTTTGTTTTCTGTCTCTGAGCCAGCTTCTCATTGATTGGCATCCCTTTACCACTTCTCTTCAAAAGCAGCTTTTTGTCAGAAGAATATAAATTTCCATTAAAATGGTGATACTAATTTTCTGATCACTGTTTTGTTTACTGACTCCAGGAATCACAGAAGACTAGAAAAATATCACTTGCACTAGAAAAGCCATGTTGTGTAACCCCAGCCATAAGCTACATCTGTTTTGGATCTTTAGCTGATGAAAACTAGCATGACTGCACTATTTGTGGTGGAATGATGCTGACTTGTGCCCAGTGAGAATCTCAATTTTTATTGGCAATGACCATAAACAGGTAGGAGTTATCTAAGAGGGGCATCAGAAAGGACAAGTACATCTGGTGCATAATAAGAAAGGATATACGTACTTTTTCTAAAGTTTTCTTCTGTGGACATGGATTTTTTTTTTAAGTTATGTTTCTTATTGATGCTCTAAGAACAGCATCTTTGCATTGGGAAAATAAAATTTTCTGCTCACAGCTTCCCACAACCAATTAATTATTCAGTATTTGAGAACTTTGAGATTTCCTAAGCAAAAGTGAAAGGGTAGGAGAGAAGAGAAGTCACAGCATGTGATGCCACAACTCGTGTAAACTCAGGCATGAGAAGAATGATTTATTTGAAAAGAATGCAATATCCTTCCTTTTATTTGTTTTGCACACTTACTGTGAGTCTATAGAACATAAATCACTTGTAAGATTTATTTTTCATTAAAATACAGAAATTACAACAACATTTCCACTTGTGAGTGTGTATGTTAGAAGCAAGTCACGAATTTTAATCATGGAGTAGAAACTCAGTTGACATAAATTGCAACAGCTCTTCTGAAATCAGTGGAGTTATATGAATTTATCCCACCTCAGATTTTGGACCAGTGTATTTTGAATAGATCCCAAAGTGGTAGTCAGTGTTACTGTCCGGAAAGCTAAGCTAATCTAACCAGAAAAGCCTACTAGCTGACAAGGAACAAAAAATGAATAATTTATACATTTCTTCCTGTTTCTTGAATTTGGCCTAATTGTTATTACATAAGATGACCGTCCGGTTTATATTCAATACAGCAAGACCTCCAGTAGATGTCCTTTTTTCTTTTCAAAGCAGCAGAGCAGTGGCTGTCACACCAGCATAGCAGGGGAGCAGTTACCATCTCCTGGCCTTGGCTGCCACCTGGATTTTCAGAGTGCCATACATGCCAGCCTGGCATGGGCTGGGGAGAGTGGCAATCCCCAGTCTAGTCCCCTGACCTCAAAGCGTAATGGTTTTTGGTTACCATCAGCGTAAAGGTATCATATTCAGTCTGTTTTCTTTGGTGCCTGGCGTTAAGAAAGATAAATTTTATAGGGTAAGCATTTTGCCCAGTTAAGTATTGATTGCCAAGCTGGTTGCTGCCGTGCAAATTTCAAAGTATCTCGTGTAACTTCATTCCTCTGTGAGGATGAGGATATCTTCTATTTGGGGATGCTTCTCTGGTAGCTGTCAAGCTTCTTTCATCTTCCTCCTATCACAATGGACTATTAACATGGTGTAGTTTTGTAGACGGCCAGAATCTACTTTCTTTATGTAAGTATGTGTTCTGAGTCACCTTAACAAGAAGTAGAATGGTTGCACTGGAAAAGGCTTGTTAGCTTGAGAGCTCAGTGACAGAAGGTTTTTGCTGCAGAACAGTGAGAGAGCTTGAGACTGTCTAAACCTATAATCTTTTAATGTGCTAAATCTCTGTTACCTAAACTCACAGTCTTTTTCTATTATGGTAAACTTGTCATAACTTGCAGATGTAGGCTGGTAAATAGTGCATCTTATATTTAGTAAATAGGAAAAAAACCCCAAACAACATTAAACCTTCCCTGTAGGATTTTTTCCACTACAGTACTTAAGCTTACTGGAAAAATCCAAGATGGCATAAACTGTCAAGTGCTGAGACACAGCTAATTCGGTGCAGCTTTTTCCCAGGTATGAACATTCAAGGACATTGTAGCCTTTCTGCTTAAAATCTGAAAAAGATGCAGACAAAGTAAATATTAGGTTTGTGCTCATTTCTTTTCTTTACACATCAGGTATCAAGGCTCTTGCCAGTTTTTATTTTGGCAAGCCTGATTACCAGGTTTGCTTGCCAAGGCTGTAGGGAAACATCCTTTGCTGGCAAGATTGACTAGATGACCTAATGCTCATAGTTGTTCCTTTCTACAGCTTCTCTACTTCTGCTAAAGATTGCGGCACCGTAGTTTCGACTTGCTGAAATCCTGCTGTTGCCATTACTTCTTGACTATTGAAGTTAAAGATACTCGCCCGTAAGAAAATAAAGTATGTTGTATTTGAAAGATATGAGCGTTTCTCAAAGCTCTATCACAGGGTTTCGTTTCTGTGGGCCACATTTTCAAAGGTCCTAGGGGTGTAATAAACATCTAGTGAAACATGTGAAGTGCCTGAGAAGCTAAGTGATAGTCTGCTCCTTGAACGGTCTCTTGGTAATGAACACTTCTCTATTGAGCAGAAGGACTTGGAGGGACAGATTTCCACCTATTTTACTAGGTGAGAAAAATCTATTAATCTCTCTCTTCCCTCTGCAGGAGTGCTATAAATGCACCAAACCGTGAAGTTAAGTGTTTTTTATACCTTTTAATGACAAATTGTCCATGTTAGTCTTTCTTTTAAAAGCAGGAACTATGTAAGGCACTTCTTCAGGAAATTGGCTTTCTCCTCATTAAGCTAATCTTTTGCCCCAGAACGTAGAGTATTCCACATGGTCACAATTGCTGAAACATGCTCTCACCGTAAAGTCATTAACGAAGGCAGCTAAGTAAGAGATACCATTAGAATCATTACCTAGTGACAAGATATAAAATTATTCTGACATCTCATCTCTTAGGCTGAAATCTGTTCTCATTTGGTGTTTCATTATCAAGACAAGAATTAAAATAGTAAAGACGAAGTTTAGCAAATTTGTTTCTGATCTTGAAGCCATATGGTCCTGCTGCATGACAGTAACTGCTGCAGCCTTCATGAGTAAGGCAATAGCAGAAGTGTGGCAGCAAATAAAAATGTGGAAAAAAAATTCCTATGGTTATTGTTCTAAAAGACATGAAGTAGGTGATACAAAATTGCCCTATGGTGGATAACCTTGGCTGTCACTGGCCCAGACTATCATATCCTAATCCACTGTCTCTGCAGCAGCATCACCTGGGAATCGGATCAGGTCAGGACCTGTGCTGTCATTATCTTTTCCTTCTCAACGCACCAAAATTTTCTTTCGAAAGTAGTTACAAATTAGTTTTTTCTATGTACAAAAATGACAGTCATAAATATCTGACTTTGCATCTGATCAGAGACCAAGACAGAGAGACTTTAAGTTGCTGCCAGAGTAGACAGAGCCCCTGTTTTATGACTTTGCTTTCTGGTGGGTTTTTGTGTTGTTTTTTTTTTTTTTTTTCTTGAGGACAAGGGAGACACATTTAACAGGTAATACTCTGCATTATTTTTAAGCAATGTGTGCATGTGTTCGATGGGTTTATTTTCTTTTGCTTGAGCTTCAGTGATCAGGAAACACAAGTGCGATGCTCAGTACAATTGTGTAGAGGCAGGTATATTGCAACACTAGTAAGCAGTTTGCCAAAGCCTCATCACTGTGAGGAAGCAGTAGTGCCAATTTTCAGCTAGAAGCTCTTTTTTTAAATAGCATTTCTTTCTAGTAGAAGGGAGCTTGATCTGCCTCAGGAGTGTAACATCTGTGCATAGCACTGTAGGGTGCATCTGCACCAGCATTTTAGCTTGGCTCAGGTCCATGCTTTGGAGATGTCTCTCCCCAACAATGTGGCCATCCCATCCTTTGGGACGTGTCGCAGAAAGGTCTCACAAAACGCCAGCTCGTTTTGTGAAGGATTCGCTCTGAGAGGCCGGTGTGGCTCCTCTCACCTTAGCTGCTTGGCCAGTGCCGCCCCAGAGCCCCCACGGTCCTGCGCACCACACACCAGGCCAACAGCGTGACTGTCCTGGAAAAGCCTTGCTCCAGAGAGCTGCAGCACAGCCATCGTGTTATTTCACACACTGAACTGGGGGGAAAAAAAAAAAAAAGCCAGCTCCTTGTTGTTATCATGATTGAGGTAATAATAACAGTAATAATCATCATGATGATGTTTCACAACAAGAAGGGCCATCATGCAGTGTGGGCATGACCTAAAAGGGAGGGAGCCCTGATCATTATGGACACGAGCCAGCCTGTGTCTCCACGAGCTGGGGATCACTGTCTGGCCACATTTTATTTCACAGTATGCGCATCTAGTCAAAATATAGAAGGGGAAATACTTGCCCTGAAACTTATGAAGTACAGGCTATCCATAAGGTTTTGCACCGGTTTGGCCATTGGTGATAAAGGTGGATTTTGTTCAGGGTGACTGTGTGATGATATTTGAAAATTAAAGCAAAGACGACAGAAGCAGCAGCTGTGTGTCTTGGGGTTGGGTCTTGGAGAATATTTGCATGGCTGGAGAATTATTTGTAGAGTTTGTGCAGTACTGCAAGCACAGCATTTGATCAGAGACTGGGGACTAATCACAAGCAATTATAAATTAGTCAATCTTAAACAGATAGATAAGAAAATAATGAAAGACTGAGTGCATTCAGGAATTAAAAGAAGGAAAGGGCAGGGAAGGATCAAAACCAACCTAAAGAATGACAGTCACTGGAGTAAAGGCATACCAACCAATAAATAACCAGGGATTTCATATTTCTAACTTTTGACTCATTTTTCTTCCTTCGTTTCCTATGTTTCTTTTATTTCCATTTTGCTCCCAGAAATATTGTGGTAGTGTAGAAATCCACTTGTGTGCAAGAGCTTGCATGTCTGAAGCTAAGATTAGAAGTACTTCAGGGCTAGCACTATGCCTGTTTATTAGCCTAGACAGAACCAAGCTCAGTGAATAAATAACAATAGTTTATCCTAAGGAAACTGATTTGAAAATAATTATTCAATGGAGGAAAGTGCCAATATTTCAGTGCAATATTTGCATGAAATATTTGCAGAGTATCATTGAAACATATATTGAGGTACTGAATATGGAAAACATTTATCCATAACAAGTATTTGATAAAAATATTGCCCAGATTTGCAATGAATAATTCAGTCCACATTAGTAACGTGTGCGTGACTGTGCACATTATTCATACCTTTATAAATGCTGTGGTAAATTGCTACAGGTTAATAGGTACTTCTATCCTTTTCTGTGTAGAATGCTATTAGGTCCAATTTTTCAGAAATGTGAGCCACCCAGAAGTTTAAATATGATAATGAGTTGCGGATACTAAGTGTGTCTGTAAATTAGGCTGTGGCAACGTTAGTCACAGGGAGGCTGTTTGGGACTGGCACAGAAGGATAACGCAGCAGCCTGAACTAGAGGCGTATTCCGTAGGGCTCTCTGGAATTACGCATGTATTAATTGCACCCTAAATATTCTTTTCTCCTCGATACAAAAGACATATTTAGAATGGATACGATTAAGTGTTTAAAAGCTGATTAGAAACTGAACAGGTTGCTGATGGAAATACCTAAAAGATGGACAAGACTGATTACTGGACACTGCAATGAAAGATGACAAACCCTTGCAAAAAACAAGACACAGTAATCTAGAAAGCTTACTGCAAAAAGATCTCCCTACCGTGTTTCTACTTCCGTTTCATTATAATTGACATTTAGGCAGGCAGTGGGAGTCAAGCAATGTAAATAGCTGTGAATCTGGCATCCCGTTGTTAAGCTCTGGACAGGCATTGAAAAAACCCATGCTCCAAGCCACAGGGATGTATATGAGGTATGTATAAGAGAAGAGAGAAAAATATAGTGTGAAACAGTAATAACATTTTCTTTAAATTTAGCTTTTTGCACTGATCCAAAAAGCTCGTCATTCTAAAGCAAACGGGAGTTGTTTGATACCATAAGATGTGTGTTTTCTGAGAGGATTTAAAGTTGAGCTGGTTCAATTATTCACCCTTTGACTTCAAAGAGCTCTGTAGACTGTATCAACCCATATGTCTGGTTAAAAGTGTGCATATGTTGTAAAGCAGTTTTGATAACACAGCAATAATATTGCCATAACCAACAGATATTAATAACAGGTCGTTAAGAAAGCATTTTATCTATTTATATCGCACTCTCTCTTTGTTTATACAAATGCTAACGGACCATTATTTCTGTACATCGGGCTAGCCACTAACCCTAGAACGGGGATGTACACATGACTAGATTGTGCTAATAACAACATCATTTATTTTATCAGGAAGCCGTGCCTTGAAGGCTGCTGGAGAAAAGCAGGGGATTATAGCGCAGGCCACCAACAGCACAAGAACACGACGACAGCGGAGGCCTTGAAGGTACAGGCACAGGATGTTACCAGAAGCCTTAAGCACAAATCACAGGTAGTAAATTACCGATCACAAGAGAAATGCAATCTTGAGAGCTGGGTAGAACCAGTTTTAGGGCCTAACTGGGACATGTGTTGAGTTGTGTAAGAGCCTCTTGCAGCTGGGTGGCAGCACAGGTGGAGACACCTTTAGATGGTACACAAGATTGCAACAAAACCGGCGAGTTGCACAGGAATCTTACTTCAGAATTGGGTATGAGAATCGACCACTCTGATATCCCGTATTGATACATATGTAAAATTATTCATCATCATATTTGCTCTAGTGTTGTATTGCTCATGTTTGGTTAGAGGCTTTGGTTGTCATTTGGGTGCAGCCTGCAGAAAGCTATACACTTTGGTTTTCCTGGAAAAGAAACATCAACACTAACTGCTCTGTTTCTCAAAACAGCTTTGTTTTAAACAAAGCTTGCAGACCTTCATCATCACAGATGATGTCCTTCCATATGTCCAATTCTAGCATAATCTGGCATTGTAAATCTCTGAAAACGACTTCAAGAAGCAGATATGTTTAGACAGAAAATATGGGCTTTGAGCCTATACTGTCTTTGCAGGAACAAGATTATGATCTTGTGACTGATCCTTAAGCTAAAGAAAACCCATTTGCCTTGTCTGCCTGCTGTTATTTTGTGCTGATGTAGGCTGGTAGAGCAAATAAATAAATAATGTTTACACAAAGCTGTACTAGAATCATGTAGGTTTTATAACATGGTCACACCTGAACAGCTTGATGATGTCGAGTACGTAAATTAAAGATGTTCCTGGTGCATAAAAAGATGCTGCACGCTCTAAGTGAGAAAGCTGAAATACTGACTTACAAATTAGCCGTACCATCCGGTGCGCTTGTTGAACAGCTCCATCCAGAAGACAGTGGTAAATGTGAATGATCAGCCATGAATCCACTTAGTGCATATCCTGCAAAAGTAGATTTTTGAGCCCACATTTTTTATCTGCAGACAGTTCTGAAAACCAGTATTTGTGAAATGATTCCTTAGTGCAGACATTTGCTATAGGGCTGGTGTTTCAGCTCTGAGACTCCCTTTTTCTGATAGGAAGAATAAAGCACTTGACTAGTGAGTGGGATTCTCATCCACCATATATTGACAGTGCATGTCAGCCTGGCATCACGGGCAGCCAGCCTCCCTTGGAATCACACAGGACTCTGAAGGTTAAGGCAAATCCACTTTTCTCCTCCTCCTCCTCTGGAATAGAAGTTTCAACCTGCAGAAACAGTGTAACTTCATTCTTCATTTTATATTCACACCTCGTTGCTAGAGGCATTACTCTTTCGTTTTGAAACCTTCTTATCGCTTTTCCAGATTTGATCTGCTTTTCTTTTTCTCTTTTTTTTTTCCATTTGTGAGAGCCAGCATTACCGTGCTGTTCTAAAGGTGAGCAAATTACCCTTAAACGCTCCTGAGAGATGCCTTCTCAGGTGGTTCTTTTCCAGCATTATACCTGATGCTGTCTACACAAGCACTGGGTTTCTAGGAAGTTGTTGATCTCAGCCATATCAAATCTTAGCATCTCCCTTAAGGACCAAGAGCTTCAAACAGGCAGAATGCTCTCCACTTTCCTTTTTTTCTTGATATCCTTGGTATGTGGCCTCCGGCTGATGTATTCTGGCTCCCGACGCTGCCTCCCTTCCCTCAGCACACTTCATTCTGGAAAGCATTGCTTTGTAAGTACCTGTCTTCCTCTGAGAAGCAGGAGTGCTTTGCTTTTCCCCTCACTCTAGGAGAAAATGAGGTGCTATTGGCAGCCCTCGGGAATAAATAGCTGCAGCCTCCTTACTGAGACGGAAGGACACCGTGCCTTCAGACCAAGCTCTGGGGTAGCTCGCGCTGTGGATCTGAGCAGGTCTGACCCCATAACATGGGGTCACGTACACCAAGTCACGGTTCTGCATGAAATTTTACTATTAGCACTTCAGGAAGTGATGGTCTAAGTTGGTCACTTCAGATGTAACAACGGTAGGTTGCATGATGTAAAAGCACAAATGCATCTATTTTGCTGAATGTCTGAGTGGTTGTATTTTAAATACATTTTTTCTATTTGTATTTTTTCTTGAGAGAGTATTCATGCAAGAACTACCTGATCGGTTTGTAATGAAAAGACCTAACTTAGTGCCATTTTTCAGCTTCAGAAAAGATGTTTAAACTTTATTCTAGCAGGATATAATTCTTTATTTCACTAAAGCAAACCCAAGCTGTTCAGGCTGTTTAAAAAAAAACAAAAACAAAAAAAAAACCAAAAAAACCCACCCAAACCCCAGCCTGGCAGCTTCAGCAAAAATTTAACAGCATTAAACGGTGCATTAGCCAAGACTTCATTACTTTTACCGTATATAGGATGGTGCATTGGACGTATTATCAAAACTGACCTTCAGTTGTCAAATGAAGTTAATAGATGGGAGGCCCATTTGGGCAGACCTCGATACTTTGTCTGTCAGGACAGACCCCTGGGCTCCTCCGAGACGCGCAGCCCCTGGGCAGTACTGCCAGCGCAGCAGAGCCGAGAGCCCAGAGCTGGGCTGGTGCCTCCTGCTCCTGAGGAGGGATGTGAAGTTAGAAATCGCAAGTGATGGGCTCTGGGCATCGCTCTGCATGGACCTTGCTCCAGGATAAGTGGATTTTGGACCAGAGGAGGCCACAGGGACCAGTCAGTCTGACCGTCTGTCCAGAGAATTTCACCCTCTGAAGCTGGTAAATTTGTCTTGTACAGCTCAGATTAATGCATACGTATTGCATTTCATTGAGCACTGTATTAAAAAAAATAAAAATCCCTTTTTATTTGAAGCTCAGCTTTTGGCAAATCACTAATATACAACGACAAAAAGCTGCAGGAAAAACATTGTGAGCCTTAGCTTTGAAGCCAAGAAGTGTAATTACTGATGCGCGCAACAAGCTCTCGCACGTGTGGTGGAAGTGTGATCCTGGCATTGATTTTTCCATTACTGTATGAAACTCCATGTGTGAAGCATTAACGGCGCTTCAGCGGGTGTACGTAAAAATCTGTCATTTGCTACAGCTGCCTCAGTGCCTGCCATCTAACAGCCCCAAAACCTGCCCCGTGCCCCCCGCCGGGTATTTCAGCGGTGTGAGAAATGATCACTCATGACACTTGAAAACTGGATGGAGAGAGGGGAGACGGCAGCGCATCCTATCTGCGAGATTGCACCTGCCACAGCGCCCTGGATGATGCGGGGAGGGGAGTCAGGCTTTTGCAAAGTGAGCAGAAATTAAAGGAGTAATTTATCTCCCGAGAAGAGGAGCTGCCAGCGCGTGTGTGCCAACACGCCCCGGTGCTGTGGTGAGAGCCAGACCCGGGAAACGACCTCCTTTGCTTGGGTTTCGGTGTAGCACTCTGTCTTGTCCTCTTATTAAGCCACTGATCCAAGGCAGACATGAAAAAGAGCCTTTCTGATTTGAAACTTCCCACAGTTCCAAATTCTATGTAAGGACATATTCCAAATCCCCCCAAAACACCTGCTGTGTTATCCACCTGCTGGCAAATTTGGTTTTCAAATGCAGCTGGTAAAACTGTTGCTCTGTGTGGCATAGCCATCCTGCGCAAAGCCTTACTTCCCTCTCTGCCCCACCGTCAGAGATTGTTTACTTTCCCTCAAATGTGGGTGAGGTGCCTTATTAGGTCCTCAGGGCCACAAGAAAGGACAGCAAAAGGGGTCAGAAATGGCACATAGGAACCATCGTCTTTCAAAAGGTGGGATTTTGGGAGGGAGGAAAGTATAACGAGGCAGGGAGGTGGTGTCAGATGCTGTGGTTGGAGGGGGGGTAAGTGGAGGCAGGGGGATGCATCAGGATCGATGCAGTGTTTGGATGAATCCAGAAATAATGATCTTGTACCAGCCCTGCATCTGCTCAGTCTGGAAAAAACTGACCTGAGTTCAGGAGGTTACAGGCAAGAAGACAGTAAGCAAAAGACAGAGTGGAATTGGGAGAGACAGGCAGGATTGGGGGAGCGAGAGGGGATAATGAGATAAGTTGTCAGAAAAGCAGTGCGGTGTTTCTCTAATGTGTTATATAGAAAAGACAGTGAAAGCCTGCTGAGATTTTACATCATAGGGTCAGGCTCTCTGGTTTTGTTGCTGTATCTTGTGTGGTTAACTGGTGCAAAAAGGTCTGCGTAAGATTTGGAGTTTCTCCTGACAAATGGCAAGAACAAGCTCCAACCCAGAGACCTGGGAAAACCAAATACCGCCTCCCAGGTTTTCCTTAGCAAGCAAAATTTCTCCGCCCACAAATGCTCTGACACTGTCCAAACAAAGAAGCCGGCAGTAGAGGAAAGGGAACATGAGAATATTTTTTGCTTTGTTTCCTAGTACTTGCAGAGAAAGAGCAGTATTTCTCTTTACCCTCAAGCTTCTTTTAACTTTTACCATACTCCATCAAACTCATATTCCTCCCACCACCCCCCTTGGCAATAACGTGCCACAAAACCGATTCTGTAAGAGTCACCCTGTCAACTGAACCCTGCTCCCGCTCTAGTCGGGGAGCATCGCGTCTCTCTGTCAGCCTGGCTCCGCAGGAGTCACCTTTCTGGTCCCGCTTGGAGTTTCCCACAGCTTGACTGAGGCACGAGGCCAGCAGGGCTGCGGGGGAAGCAGCCCAGCTCTGCGCTCTTTGCCATCGCTCGCAATGATGGTCTCTCTCTGGGCTGGTCACTTGCCAGGAATCATGTCTCGCAGGGGAGACCTCAGAGCCGTTCTTGTACTTGCAAATGGTGCTGCAGGGCTGAAGTGATCTGCCTGACCACCAAAGATATGTATTTTGAAAAGCAGACATGAAAACCACCCGCTGCCCTGCCATGTTCGCCTTTGCCCCCGGTGCTCCTCCAGCTTGGCCGGCAGGTATTCTTGTCTTCACGGCTACTTCCCAGCCTCACCTTTCTATTGGAAGGCTGACAGCAAAATTAGAAATTAAGTTCAGGTCTAGTGGTGGTTTTATTTGATGCAGCTGCTCGTCCACTGGGAACACGGTTCGATCCCAAGATAAAATCACTGGGCACTGAAAAGACTGTGCAGAATAACAGTTTTCAATCAATACCGACCTGAGCTGAAGACGAACTTGTCCATGAGAGTCAAGAAGCTCCGCAGAGCTCCCATTTACAATTCCCTTTAGCACACTGAATCCCTACCAACAGCAGATCCCTTCTTTCACAGGTTTGTTATGATGCAAACTGCATTCCATTTAGGTCATGACCTTTTGTTTGATTTTTCTGAGAATTATGACCTAGTTGGTGGCATGGCTTTGTGCTTGTTTTTAGCTCTTCAGAGAAACTAATAAGCTAAGTACCAGAGGACAAGTGTTTATTTGTAATACTAGCCCCTCAGTGTAACCAACCATAAAATATTTATGGTTCTTCCTTGCAAATCTAACAGCTACTAGTTCTGAATCTGCTGCTTTTTCTCATGACCTTGATGAAGTCTCCTATACCTCACTGCAAAGTATTACGTGAAATTCTGCCAAAATGAAGTCTCTGGCCTGCACCACAGTAAAGAGTCCACAGTTTAGAATAACACTGGCTAAATTGATCTAAGTGTTACCATACCTTCTAGAACACAGAAAAAAAAAGGAGATTTTTTTCCCCCCACTCTCTTAATCCACCTTTCTCTATACTAATCTAAAGATGAGCCTGTGAATGGTCAATAAGGAGGCCAGGGCTCAATGACAGTTTGCTGAGCATCTGGCCTAGGTTCTCAGCTGATGTAGATCATGTATATTTTGAAGCTTATCACACCAGCAGCAGATTGGGTTCCTGAACAGTAAATATTTACTTCCATAGGGCCCTATTCAACTTTAACAAAACATCGTTTTCTATTCCAGCTCTTGTCCCAGATTAATTCCAGATAAACAAATTAAAGCATGTTACAGCAAGATGGGGTGACAGGAGTGTTCTGAAGCCATGTTTTGATTTTTGCTGGAAAGGAAACATGTCACTTATGCTGTACCTTAACCAGGTCATATTGAAGTTTCCCCAAATTGTATTTGCCCCCTGCCTAAAACAATAAAAGTGCTAGCAGTTGGGCTGTAGCACACAGTGTATTGCTGAATAGTGTGACAAATGGCAAGGTATATATAATAAGCAGACCTCTAGGAACATGGGGTAACCAAAGACTTGATAGAGACACAGCCCTGAAGACCTTACTGCGCTACAACAATTTCTGACCTTTGCTTTTCTTTGTCCAAGTAGAGACTCCAAGACAGGCTGTAATGCATTCATCCAATAAACTTGTCACACGAGAAAGGCTGCTCAGAAGTGCTTGGTTCAGGCCCGCCTTCGCTGAAAGGTAAAAGGATCTCAGGTTGTTTACTAGAAGGTATTGCACAATTGGCAACCCAAGTTAAAAACCAGGCTGGCAGGCTCTGTGGGAGCCATACTGGATAGCACTTCCACAGCTGCCTGGGTCAAAGGCTTGCGTAAAGTCAGGAAAAAGAATGTTTATCTGTGATAGTATTTGAAGTGTAAGCTTCATTAAAAATATCACCTCCTGTAATTTTGTTCCGGCTAAGTATGTCATTTTGGATTTCTAAGACATAAAGGGAAAAAAAGGACTACCTCATTGTATTGCCATATATTGTCGAGTTAAATTTAGATTTTGTGGCACTCTCCTGGTAAACCATTTCACACATTCAGGTAATTATCTGACACAATTACACGTGAGTAATAACACCAGATGTATATATAGACTTGCTTTATTCCTCTTCCATGCAGCACCAAGTAAGAAGCTCTGATGAAGTCAGTGCAGTTACTCCGATGTGAGTTGCATTAGTCTCATCTTCACACCGTACAGACACATAAACAGAGCGATGCTGTCACTGTTTTAAGCACTTTATTCCCTGCCGAGTCTTCAAATTTATGTTATTTGACTCAATAAATGTTTGATGGTCTCAGTGTAGCATCTAGTGGAGAAAGGGTAAATAACAGAAAAAACGCAAAGCAGAAACGTGCCATTAACCCTTGCGCATGGCAGGGATGAAAATGTGCACTCTTGGGGAGTGGGAATACTCCCTTCCCTGGATCATTCAGCAAAACGCTTCAAGGGTTACTCGAAGCGGCTGCAGTTAACTGGGTACAATGGGGGTCTTGTAATCCTGGCAGAGCAGGATGGTATCGCTGGCTTGAATTCATCTTGGGAAGGTCTCTATGTCTGAGGTACGCAATTGCTGTGAAGGCAAATTGTCCTTTAGAAACTTCCCTACTCGTTTTAAATTTGCTCTCGCTCCGGCAGTAGTGTTTCTGTCCTGGCTTACCATCAGTTGTGCGTTTCTTCCATTCGTGCTAATGCCGTCTCCAGTCTTAACTACAGAGCCGGAGCTGCTGTTCCCCAAATTCTGCCCTGTCTTATTCCCTGCACAACCCACATGATGTTGGTGTTGCTGCAGCAGCTGGTTGCACTGGAAACACCGCAGCCAGATCTGGCTCAGAGTGGACTTGGCTCGGGACTAGCCCTGGACCCCGGCGCAGCCAGACCTGGTGGGGCTCGGGGAAGTTGTGAATGCGCAAGCAAAGCAGGAATTGTTCCCGCTGCCTTTCTGCAGATTTAATCTGGGATTCAAGGGCTTAGCTTTCGAGACATATCAAGTCTCAGCGGGTCCTGAAAAATGGGGACCTCTGTGTAATTATTTAACAGCAAAAAAAGCTTAGAGTTACATTTTTAACATCTTTTGCTTTTTCCCTGAATGTCACTATTACATCCTGTTTATAAACAAATTAGAGTAGAATATCCATGGCAAAGGATAAGAAAGCTTAATTTTCAGTAACCATGAATTTAACAGAGTAAAGAATAGAAGGCTTGTTTTATCATTATTTTCTTCAGACTTTATTGGGACATTTTCGTGTGCATAATGTCTTTAGCATTTTATGGGGAGGTGAATAAAGAAGCACAAATCCGTACACCAGAATCTGCCTCTAGGCACAATTCATAGTGGAGAGTCCTCCAGAAGCACCACTGCTGGAGGAGGGAGAGAGCTATGAAATTAATGATGGGGCTGCAGAGCTAGTTCTTCATGATATGGCATGGAAATGTGCTGCCTTGGGCAGGAATACATAGTAGGTAAGTATGTCCCACATTATTTAGAGTACCTCTAGAAAACACTGTGATTAATCCAAAATTATCTGAGGTACAATTTCTTTGCAATTCATGAGGACTCTGTATGTTGATTGCCGTATACATGTAGCAAGCAATTACAGAAGCATCTGCATTGGCCTGGTGGCACTAACCACTATGTAGCAGAGACTCAAGGGTTATCCATTCTGTATTTGTCCTTACTAAATCTTCTAAGTAAGATAGAGACGTGTTCAGATCTGTTTACTCCTGCATCCCCATTAGCCAACCGGAAGGTGTAAAGTGGAGGGGATTCTCATTTTCTTATCTTGCTGCAAAGAGTATAGCTCATGGTGCTGCCTGTGAGCAGGGAGGCTGCAAAGTCATCTCCTGAAGTGCCTTTTAGCTCTACCCAAATCTCAGTCCAGCCCTCATTCCTTTCGACTGCTGGGGGTCCCATCAGGTGATCCCAGAACAAAAGCCCACTGGAATCAGGATAACTACCCGGTTTTCTGAGAACTTAAGAAAAGGCAGCAGACATCGCCGAAAAACTGTCTCACAGCAGTCCAGTAAGTGACAGAGCCTGGAGCTGCAGAGAGGGAGCTCCAGATTTTTACCTTTTTAAGTGGAGAGGAATTACTTTATGCACGCTTTCCTCTCTCCTAAAGGTAACTTGGGAGCGTCAGTAGCAACTCTATTGGTAAAGCCAAGCATTCAAAAAAAGAGTTTGTTTCCAAGATTGTGAAATACAAAATATAGTTGCATTTTAATATGCATTCTGGGTTTTTTTCTGGCTTTTTTAACTTTCATATTTCCAAGTCCCCGTAACTATTATGACTAGAAACATTGTAATTATCATTCTTATCATGAGTGCTATGGCTGCTTATAACAGTAGTACATGAAAGCTAAGATTCTTAGATAATAAGGAAATTTCATGAGCTGTGGGCAACATTACAGACCTGCTATAGATCAGATAAAAGCCACATTAAATCTGCAGGTAATTGGTAGCCTTGGTGGTGGTGTCACCAGAGAGATGAAGCCACCCTGTCCTCAGTGTGTGGTCCCTTTGCGGTTGAGTAAGATAGGTGCAGGTAGAATAGCGATGTCAATGCAATACAATCTTTATTAGTTTCAATGCAGACTACAGTCCATGGGGCTGACACTTCACCCTTTATTGGCTTCTCTGTTCTTCTACGTCCCTGCTAACCCAGAAGCCAATGTTGTGTCTGTGAAAGCATCTTTTCAGGGCTCCATCTATGTAACAGCGATCAAATAGTTTGAAAACTTCCATCTGATCGGCTTTCTGGTCCTCTTGTCTTTGCTGGTTGTTTCAGAAGATGTCATCTGGTATACACCATCCATACTATCTTTAGGCTACATATATTTTTAAATAAAAAAGAACACATACAAACTTTTTGCATTCTTGATCTGAAAATAAATTTTTTCACCCTATTAGAAAATGCAGTGAGCTGAGTTTTGTGTAAATGGTGATGCTTTTTATTCTAATTAATCTGGCTAATTTCTATACAATCAGCCCAAGCCTTCTAATAATTTTTGCTATTTATAACACGAACTTTGGAACTATTTCAGGAAGCCAGGAAGTGAACATTCTATGAATCAAGAATTCAGAACGAGTTGTACAGTTCTTGGAAAAACTTAAGCGGTCAAAAATCTCTCTTGACAATTTTAATTACTTTGCAGGGCGGCCAGAATGTGGGTATACCAGGAAGTCGTTTGCACATATGTTTTGTTTAGCTGAGTTGCTGCTGTGCCGTCTTTTGTCTTTTTCTTAGGAAAGGTCAAATTTGGCAGTTTTCTGTACTGCACACTTGAATAGATGGTTAATGCAAGGTAAAAGCAAACCACAACAGTCAATAAACACACTTTTATTTTTCTCTTTAGAGAAACTCGTAAAGAACATTTACTTTTGAAACACGTCATGTTATACTGCAACAAAGAAAGATTTTTTTAGGACCGGAGTTGCATTTCTGGCTATGGCTTACCAGCGGGGGCAGAGCCTTTCACTGGTGCTTGCTGTTGGCAGACAATGTCGACCTCAAAACCTCAACTGTGAAACTGCGGAGCGGTGAGAGGTGACATACGGCCTCCTCTGTGCTTCAGATGAGTGAGTAGTTCTGTACAAACTTTTGTAAAGAAGCCTGTGAAAGGCCAAAGTAACCAAACGCTACAGTATTTTTTTAAATCCCCAACAACAAAATGGGAAGGGATGACAGAGCAGCCATTTTATCCTCCCTTCTTTTATATGTATTTGGGTTTTTCAAAAGGTTTCCCGATGTTTTACTTGAAACAGACCTAAAATATGAAAACTGTCCATCTGAAAGCCTGAGCTCATTCCAGCGCTTGCCTTGCAGACCAAGGAAACAAAAGCAACTTATTTACAGAGGTGGAACATGTATTGCTTATCTACACTGGCTGTGTCAACTTAAGAGAATAAAATGCCGTGGCCTTCGCTTAGAAGTGGAAATCTTAGCAATGGAAATGTAAATAGCATTGAATACAGAATGCAGCAACCTGTGCACATACAGGGCCATATTAGAATCACTGCTATCTGACTTTTAGCTTTGAAAGAAAACCCTCTACCTTCCTGAGAGTTACCTAGAACTCATCCAGATAGAGGTCAATGTAAAGTTAGAGTCATTTCTCAGTATAGATATTTACACAAGGGCAAAAAATATTAAAGCCTACGGAGCTGGAATCTGCATCTGCTCATTTCAAAACACTCATTGGATTTTAATTTTTTTTTTTCTTTTCACTACAGAAAGAAATCAATAGCAGAATTGAACAAGTTCCTTACAAATTGAGTGCACCGGTACTCTCTTGCTTTTTGAATGTTTCTTTTTCTCCTCTCAAATACTCCAGAAATTTGCTGATAAGTTGCAAAGCCAGGCGGCTTTGGTGGCAGTTCTTAGCTGGATTGCTTAATGATATACCTAGAAAAGGCGAAAACTATTTTAAAACATGCAACATAGTTCAAACCAAAGTTACAGGCTTGCTGCAGAAATTACTGGGTGAGGTTCTTTGGGCTAAGTCAAAGCCTAACTAAATGGTCATTGTTGGCTTTATATCTATGCAAGTGGTTTGCCTAAAATAAGATCACTGTGGATCTCATCTCAAAACTTTGATCAAATCCCTTTTAAGGTTCTAAAAATGTTCATTAGATGTTTCAGTCATTACAATGTTTTATCAGGATTTCTCGTGTTTTATACCCACGGGATATGATAAGAAGCAAAAAGTCTGAGACAGACTGCTGCAGCTGTAATATAAGAAAGCCTGAACTGCATCACACCAAAGGTCCAGATAACCTGGCAGCCTGACGTTGCCTATAGAAGAAACAGGACAGAGCAGTTACAGTTTCATTTCTCCTCCTATTTACCATCTCAATTTTTGGCAATCTAAGGACAGAATTGGAGACTCTGCCCATCTTTCTGCAAAGCAGCCTTTTCTTCCATTAATTTGTCTAGTTACTTCTTGCAACCCTTAGCATTTTTGGCATCTAAAATATCTCATGACAATGAATTACCCAAACTAAGCAGATGTTGTTTAAATAGTACTCCCTTTTGTTTGCTTTATACCTCCATCTGAAAAATTATTATTATATTCATGGTAGTTCTCATACGAAACGAGCAATTTCTCCCTGTTCACCTTTCCCATGTCAGACGCGATTTTTGATAACCTGTATTATGTCTCCCATTTGTCGTCTATTTTCCAGGTAGTCCCACAGTACTTGATCTGTCTTTCTTAGAAGGCACTCCATCACTCTGATCAATCTGGTCACTCTTTTTTCATGTTATTCTGATGCTTAAGATGCTACCACATGTCGAGGTGCTATAAGCAGAATTTTGTATTGTATGAAAGGACAGAACATGATTTCTGAGGACTCATGCAGTAGCATTATGGTTTATGTTTGCTTTTTCATTCTTTTCTTTCCTTATCAGTCCTAACCACCTCTCTGAGATAACAATTTCAGAAAACTATCCATAGTGACTCAAAAATATCTTTGCTGACTGGTATGAGCTACTTTGGAGCCTACTGTGTTGCACAGGTAGAAAAGTTTTTTTGTTTTCCTCTCATGGACATCTGTGATCATTGCATTTTAGCTGCTATTTTATCACCTACTCAGTCTTTATTGTGACTTTTTTTGCTATTTTGTGCCAACAGTCTTGGTTTTGGTTTTCCTAAATAATTGTGAACCACTGGAAAACACTGTCATCTCACTGTTCAATCCTGTTTCACTTACCGCTTGTGAACACGTTTTAAAGCATAGGTCCCTTTGGAATCTCACTCGTTACTCCCTTCTTTGTGATAATTTACCCATCCATCTTCCTTTCGAAGCAGTTACTGATCACAAAAGGAGCTCCCCTTTTCTGCTTTGTAAAAATGTTTGGGGAAATCTGTGTACGCGATTGCTTAATCTAGGCCGCATGTTAAATGTTCTTCACGTCACATCTACAGTCCCCGGAACACGCTCTGTATCCCTCTCTTGGTTTTCCTTTCTGTGGAAATTAGACTGAGAGTAAAGGCAAGCTGGGAGGAGAAAGAGAGGAGGCAGGAGATAGCAGAAGATGGTACATACTTGGTCTTCTTCCAACAGGGAGTTGGATTATGGCTAACAACTCCGATGTCTCAACGTTTATAGAAAGTCTATATAAGCCAGCTCCTCTTTATCAATGTTTGCTGACATTGCTGGCATTTTGAAAGCACTACCAGATTTCCAGTTTAAATCTCTTCCTATTATATGGTGATGAGCCATGTGTTAGACTGACTGGTCTGTCGTTTCTCGGTTTCCCCTGAAGTCTTTTCTAAAAATTGGAATGTCATATGCCACTTTCTATTCCTCCAGAATGGAGTTCACTCCAAACCATAAATTACAAAGCACAGTTAATAGTTTGGCAATTTCGGATCCAAGTTCCCTTAGAAGCCTGGGGTGAGAAACTTGTCGTCCTGGCAGGCAGGTACTATACAATTTACTGATTGGCTCCAAAACCAAAAACATACTAAATTTTGTGAATGATTTTTTCTGACTGAGCCCCTAAAAAAGATTTTTGTTGTGGCAAAATCTACCATAAGGAACAGTGGCAGAAAAAAGTACTTAGCTTTTCTCCTGTGGTTTCCTGAATGCTTCTGATATACCTCTGTTGCCTGCTAGTTCTTCATGTTCTCTGGCAGATCTCCTGTTCTTCATGTATTTGGAAGTTTTTATGCTTCAAAATGTTTTTTTGGCCTGCTTTATTATGGTTTTATATTTAACTTGCCAGAGTTTTTCCTATTCCTCTTTTGGACAGAAGCAGAAAATAACAGTGTTCCACAAGTGAATGCACAGATGGCATTCACAAAAGGCTCAGGTATTTGCAGTGTGTATCTAAAAATGTAACCTTGTGCTACTTTGATGTGTGTTAAAGGCAAAGGAGTTCGTTGAAGGCTGGCTGGAGAAAAAAGGACTTAGCAAAATGCGGTCTAGCGACTGTAGGTACTAGTTTCCATCAGCTTTATTCCCAGTGTATTCCTAGAGGGTTATCTTTTAAATATATTTTTAAGAGAAATACAGACAGCCTCCAAACTGGATAATAGCAGCAGCAAGCTTGTCAAAAGAAAGTACTATTTCACAGTATTTTAACAACTAGCATTGTGGAGCCCTATTGCACCAGGTATTGCACAAACGTAAAGAGGAAGTTCCTGCCCCAAACACCAAAATGATTCTGTCCCTGTAGCTCATCGAGGACACTGCTGAACAAGCACGCTCGGCATTTATGTCAATACCACGTTTTACCAGTGATCCCAAAGCCATATTCAAGCACAAACTTGCCTGCCGTTCACGCCAATCGGTGGCACGCTCCACACGGGATTTGGCCAATCTCACTTAAAAGTTGTGCCTGTGCCCCTGAAGTTTCCGTGAGCGAGACGTGTATGGCTAGGTGTTTTGCTGAATCAGGACCCCACTTTACAGAAAATGGATCTGCTATTAAACATACATTATGCTTGATCTTAGTGGTAAGTGCCTTGTCTCCTGCCTCCTTCACAGCTAAACTCCACCTGTGGTGAGAGTCATTCATCTCAAATTGCTTTAATGCAGCATTTAAGTATGTCATCTTGGCAACAAAGCAGTTTGCATGGTATTTCAGTGAGAGGTTTAAAATCCCATTCACATTTTTAATATACATTTCTCTCACATAAATTATCGCAGCTTGTTTGGCAGGTCTTGCATGAGTAATAAGGTTGTTGGCACAAACACATACCACAGATCTATTAAGTAAAGGAGTAGCTTTTGTTTGTTCCTATGTTTATACGAGACCTGTGATGTTTAACTTGTACAAAATGGTTTAAAATACTGGCGTTTTCCTAGCAGGACATTACTAGTCATGAGACAATATATCCTCCCCAAAATGCATCAGCGGCAGTACAGAAAAATACTCATCCACAGGTTTGAAAATTAAGCTCTTGCTATGTAAAGTATCTATGCAAAAGGCAGCTTTCATTGCTTCTATGTGCAGGCAGACTGTAGCCGAAAACTTGTTCTTATATAAAAGAGCCTCGCTACTGAAAGAGAAGTGAGCTGAATGCACTTTTTACATATGAAAGGAATGTGTTCTCTTTCGAGTAAATAATCACAGAGTCACATTTCAGTTTGCTTTCTCTCTTTCATTGGTAATTTTGGGAAGTGATCACTCAGGGTATATAACACATAATTCAGAAATCAGAATTCTGCAAAGTAAGTTCTCTGCTGAACTCCACACAGAAGGTCTGAGCAAAGTCTGTACGCAAATATCCTGCAGTTCAATTTTGCTCCATTGACATTGTAAGAGCATGAGCTGGAGAACTTTGTCTCAATACCTATTTTTAAAACATTTAGCACTCGTGCAATGTAGGCCTGACCTGAAGTACTTTGCACACGGCGGGAATCTTCCACTGCCTTTATTGAGGGCTTTGAATCAAGCCTTCTGTAAACAATGAATTATAGGAATAATAATGTATTGTAATGAAATAACTTTGGAACGTCCAGCCTTTAATATCTGTACGTGTCACCAATTTTGTGTTAGATTAGCAAAACATATCCTTTCATAACAGCTTAAGGTTACATTTGCCAAACAAATGTTCTACAGTCATATTGAGTGGTTTGGATTGCTTCTCTATTACACACTCTGTATAAAGTAATGTATTAATTATTGTTATTCTCAAATTGAACATAACTGTATGTTTGATGTAAACCAGGCACAAGCAAAGAAAATTATATGAAAATGTGAGAGGCAGACTTTGAAACTTATGTGCAAGTGGATTAAAATGCATCTATGCAATTTGTGAATAAATTTGCCATGATCTGAAACTGAGACAGCTCTGCAGCTAAGGATCCCTTTAATGCACAGAAGAATGTATCTCGTCCACTGCTGGAGAGGCTGGCAGTAGTTCAGAAAGCAGAATGCAGTTATTGGATGGCTCTAGGTGCACCGCAATCAGTTTGTCAATATAACTATGGAAATGTTTGAGAAGAACTGAAGGAACGTGGCCACAATAAGGAATGGCATTACTGATGCTGTGTGTGTTATTTTGGGGCTTTATGAAATCATCAGCCTAGGAATTGTTCAATCCAGGGGAAACGTTCACATTTCAAACTTTATCTTATTTATAGACTTTCATTAATAAAGTTTAAATAACAGCAATTTATGAGTTTTCTAGTCATAATCATTAAAAAGTCTATTATTTAAAAGTGCTGCAAAGATTGTGCATTATCTAAAATTCCTGCTTGACTGCCTTTCCCAAATTGTCTTCCAACCGCTGATTCAGCTTAGTCCTGAAAGAAGATGAGACAACTGGAGAATCCTGTGTGTCCTAATGCTCACTCAGGAAAAGGGAGAGGAGACTAAAAGACACCGTATTATTTAGCCTAGTAAAACAAAGGGGGTATGACCGCTTTCTAAAAAATAATTGAGGGCAAATACTGCTAAGAGGGAAAGGCTATTTAAGCAAAAGAACAAAACTGACACAAGAACAATTTAGGCTGGAAATGTACAGAAGGTTTCCAAACATCAAAAGAATGATATTTTAGAAAGCTTCCAAATTAAAAGAGTACATGCAAGCTCCCTTAGTATTATTCTGCATCTTGCTATGGTTAGGAATTTAGTTGTGAAATCCAAGAACTCATTACCAAACATATATTCTATGTGTCTGTTCTTTGGTAAAGAGCTCGTTGTGAGAGCTTGTATTTTAATAAATGGACATTAAAGACATTTGTAACCACTCTTTCACACATAGTATAAATACATGAAAGCACCGAGTTGTGTTAAACTAAGTCTTCCAAAGCCAACCATCCTGTGGGCCATGTATGAAAATCTTTACGTGGCCAAGAGGCACAATATGCCTCATACCTCATGGAGCTCTGGTAAGGACTCACGGGCAGAAATGGCTCTGGCACATCTGCAGGGTGAGGCTGGGTGGACACGTGGCCAACATCAAGGGTTACCCCATTAAGACAGCCCCATTCCCCCTCTCTGGCCCATTTCCTCCCGCCATAAGGACTTTGACTACCTAGCAGCCTTGATGTCAATGCAGACTTGCTGCCATTTAATGGAGGGTTATCTCTGCCCTGGCAGTTGCAAGCCAGCCCCATGAAATCGAGAGGCCCAGTTCACTGCACATCTCTGAAGTGCACAATTGCTACTGTCCGGGTGAGCAGTAGCTCACCGCCCTTGTTAAACGCTTCCCTTCACTCTGCCTTCTCATGGCACTACCGTGTCCCTGCGCCGCTGGGTCCTGCCCTCCAGGGAGGCTCCGACCCTGCGCTCCCCGACAGGAGGGTCCCCAGGCTGCACCCGCAGCAGCGGCAGTAGCAGTAGCAGAAGCGATGGGGAAGGCCGCCGTTGCACCCCGCCTTCCCACAGCCCCACTGCCGAAGAGATGGGGGGGATCCCCGCTCTCCCCGGGCCTCGCTGCCCGCGGGCACGCCGCAGGCCCGAGCGGCTGGCCGCCGGGGTCCCGGCGCACGTTCCCGCGGCGTGAGC
>NW_009648925.1:5347112-5362980 GCF_000708025.1 Charadrius vociferus | reverse complement strand
GGGGGGGGGGGTGGGGGGGGGCGTGCCGAGGGCCTCCGCCGGCCCGCGGAGAGGGCGGTTTGGGGGTCTGTAAAACGTGGTAAACTCAGCCGAACGCCCGAAACGGATTTTTTTAATTATTATTATTATTTTATTTAATTTTTTTTTAGTATGTTTAATATGAAAGTTTGCGTTCCTGTGCTTTCGAGGCACATGTGCTCGTTGCCCTGGTTATGGGCAGGGAAAATGGGTTTGAGTGCTGTCGTTGCATTCCTCTGGTACATTTTTAGTATCTCCCTCGAGCAGAAGGCTTGTATAATCGCGTGTGTCTATATGCGACAGAGGCTTTCAGCGTACCTGGTGATGGGTTAACTCGTGCATACTGTTGCAGCACCGGCTGGAAGAGGAGTTAACGTCTTTTTCCTTTCAAAAATCTCCAAGAGCTAGTTGCTAGAACTAGGTAGCTGCCAGGGTAGGCGAAATGTTCCCTCCACTTGTCTATTCAAATAATATATGTCGTTCAGACGTAAAATATACGGGAGTGAACTTTGTGCTGCTACTTACACCCTTCCAGGACTTCTGTGTGGCCAAGCTGTTATAATTTTTGTAACTAATAATAGAAAATATTTATGTGATTTGTGTATTACAGAAGTGCTAATGGATCCCAGCTGAAGAATAATTGTTAGACTACAGCGTGCACATACATTTTCTCACCCGCGGGGCATTTCTCTTGCCCTGAGCTAAACTCTGTGTTGAATGGTAAGGGGGGGGGTTGTGAGTGCACATGTTTGCCTGCTTGTTGTTGGCAAATAACTGCCCTGTAATATTGGGAGCCACTGGTGTGTTCACACACATGCAGGCATTTATGAGCTTGTGACATCGTAAATGTGCATTGCAGGAACACAAGAATGAGTTAGATGAGAATTGGTAGAACTATTTTCTTATTTGATATGTATATCATAGAAAAGTTTTCCAGTTCATTGCCTAAACATAAAATATTAAGTATCGTAATCTTATGGATGCCATTTTCTTGACAATGGTTTTCTTGCTTCACTGACCTAAAAAGTTGTTTTTACATGTTGGCCTGACTCTGGCTTGCACCATGTTGATAAAATATGATTCTGGGTGATAAGCTTACAAATACGTGCGTGTGTGTCTGTACATTTCCCAGTCACGTTTATGCTCTATAAACTCAGAAATGTAACTGTCGGTCTGATTTTTTTGAGATAATTTTGTTGGCATTACAGTTTCTGGGTATTTTTAGATTGTGTTCATTTGTAGGTTTTCTAAGTTAGATTAAAGATTGAAATACAAGTGCATTTTCCTCAAAAGCAGAAATGTAATTAATATTTTACCTTTTGGTACATTTTTCTCATGTTTGCAGCTAAGTTTGTTTGGAATCAGTTTCAGCTACTTAAGGTTTACTTTGATGTTTATTTCTTGTTCAGTAAAATTTTCCATGAAACATATTGTCTGTTGCCATGCTTTACAATTCTGTTGTCCTGCTAATGTCTAATTTGGGTTGTACATAGCAGTATTGATTGAACACCCTTGCTAAAAATACTTTCAGGGTTGGGTATACTTACAGTGTAGCGGCAGGAAAGCTAAACCTACAGTGTTTTTCTGTGACTAGAAGTAATTTATTATTAGCAGCTACATTTTGTAAAACATGAATAAAGGCAAAATCCTGTAAACTTAGAAGTAATGCTAATTGCTCTATGGAGTGGATGAGCTCCAGTAGTGAACAGAGTTCATGGAGTACTATTTACACGTTATTGCCATTAGCATATTAGGAATACATGGTAAGTTAATACCCAGGGTACATCATTTTGGCTCTGATCCTGCAGTGACCCCTGTTTGGGCAGAGGGATCCACCTACACAAAACTCTCTGCAGGAACTGAAGCTCAAACATTCGTTCTGTAGACACTAGGCCGATGTTTATCATGAGCATTTGCTGCCTGTGAATGTTTTGTATGTTCTGTTGTTAGCCTTTGTGTTTGTGTGGCGTGTCATATAGATTGTGTGTGCAAAGAGCTGCAGAGTTGATGCCCAGAGTAGCAGCCTAATACAATTGTGTGTGACATGATTATTTTGTGAAAAAGAGGTGTTTTTTTTAAAATTGCTTTTGTATTGTAACTTAATGCTGCTGAAAGGTCATGATGAGCATTTGCGGGTTCCATATCACTAAGGTCTTGTTATCCCTGGTGGGTTATTTTATCAACGTTTTGTTGAATGTACCTGGAAGGTTTGCGCACTGCTTTATGCTGACATATAAAAAGTGGAATGTATGCTCTACAAGCATATTCTGGAGAACTGAGTGAAGTTACAAGTTGGAATTTACTAGAGGGGAAGATACTCATGATGGTTCACTTAGTCGCCGTAAGCTAACGTGGACATGGGAAGTAAAGACAAGAATGGCTTGCTTGTGGCAGTTTAGACCTTTGGATGAGAAATGGGTTGGGTTGAAATTTATGATGCATTAAAAATTCTGATCAAAACTTAATTAAAATGGATAGTAGGCATGTGCATGCTTTTTTTTGTTGTGGAAGTTAATGTTAGATTATTTTTCTTAAATTGATAAATAGCATGTTTTTGTGGTCTTAGGTTATCGTGCTGCCATTAGTTAGATGGTCTGATTCTGCCTCGTACCTCCCTGCTCCCCCCTTCCCTCCTCCCCCCCAACCCCCCCCAGTTTGGGTTTAAATTTGGTACACGATCACATGAATCCCATGCCTTCACATCCTGTTTTTGTGTCACCTCGCTTCCATTCTCACCAATTATAAAAATGGTCAAACAAGAGAATCTTTCAGCAGATGGTTGACTGTGCTTTTATTTTTTTTTTTAAATACCACACTTTCACTCTGGTGCTGTCACTTTTTATAATATGGCCAGACAAAATTCTCATGGGTTTTATTGTGCTCCAGCCTAAACAACTGTAAAAAATGGTTTGTGTGTGCATATAATATGGAATTGTTTGTAGTGAAAAGAAGGAAATGTGAAGGTGGAAGAAAAAGGGGAGGGGGGGATGGCCTGAGCAGGAGACAGAAGAGCTGAACAGTGGCCTGGTAATACAACAGCAGGTTTTTGCCATCTGGGCCAGCTGTTCATATATGCTTGTTTGGGAACAGAGGCTGTTTTTCCTTGAGGACTTGTAATCCATTGAATTAGCACAAAAATAGTTTTATGTAGGCTTTTGAAAGAATTTCAGAATTATTAAAAAACTGTTGCTATTTATCACTTAGAAAATTAATTGCTTCGAGTTTACAGTAGTTAATGTGTTCATCAAAGTTTTATTGATGTATCAACATACCAGAATTAGATGTCCAGATGTAGGTTACAAGAATATGGTCTTTTTATGGTCATCTGGGTTACAGCATGCTGAAGTCTGTGCTGATTGTACACATGGTGTCCCAGTACTTGCTACAGAATATTACACCTGATAGTCACATAGTTACTCAGGTAGATCAGATGAGCATGACTGGATGATTTTTTATTTGAAATGTGAGAATTGAACCAGCTTCTACTTTCTCAGATTATGCACCTTCAAAAAAGACTTGGTGGGGATGACGCAATTAGATCTCTCTTGGCACACTTTTGTCTCATGCTGCAATT
The DNA here is from genome assembly GCF_000708025.1 of Charadrius vociferus. Classification (NCBI taxonomy): domain Eukaryota; kingdom Metazoa; phylum Chordata; class Aves; order Charadriiformes; family Charadriidae; genus Charadrius; species Charadrius vociferus. The sequence goes on along the minus strand of NW_009648925.1, from coordinate 5,359,388 downwards.
ACTTCTTGGAGAAGTTATAAGGTGACTGTTGGATGATAAATGCAATTCCATTTGCGTGGTTTATGAGATACTGCCATCTCTACAGTTACATGAGGAAGGGGGAAATGGCTAATATGTATTTAAAAATAAACAGTCTTTTAATTATGAGTACTTATGATCTGTAATGAAGAATGCTGTGGGAAGTATTTTCACTGAGTGGGAAATGAAGTGCAATTACCACTTAAAAGTTTTCAGGCCATCCGTAAGATTGAAAAACAAGGAAAAATTGATAATCTGCTTGCTATGGCATGTGTGTTCTTACATTGCCTTTCTGGGCATTCCTTATCTTCTGCAGGGTAACTAGCTGAGAGAATAATGACTGAATTATTCTGCATGACCAAAAGCCCAAATCTTCAAATGAAAATCAAATGTAGTGCTGCTAGAGATTAACATTTTCATACTTGGATGTTTTTAAGTAGAATGGTGTGGATTACGTTGAAGGAGGATGTATTCTGTTCTCTTATCAACCTGAGATTTATACTGTAAATTAAAAAAATCACTAAATACCTGGTATTAAATGCGAAAAACCTTGTTCTAACTGGTGCTTTTGAGGGGGATGATGTTCCAGTCTGGAGAACTTAGTTGCATGCTATTTTGCAATTTTGTTTGATAGTTTTCATAAAGTGATTAAAAAAAATAATTTAAATGTAAGCTCTTTTTTGTTAGGAGTAACAATGTGCATTGATTTGGTTTTATACCCATTAGCCTTGCTTGGGTTAAACAAATGATCCTCACTTTTTTTGTCTCTAAAAGGATATTCACTTTTAAGACAGTTGAGTGTACTTTAGATTTTCCTGAGTCCTTCGGCCCATTTGTCGGATTTGTGTACCAACATTTCTCCCCCCTACCAACCCCCCAAACAATATTCTGTCTACTGCAAAAGACAGAAATGAGAAACAGATTATCAATACTCCACTGAAATTAAGTGTCTATTGAGTGCAATGGAAGTTACATCAAAAATGTTTTCTCAGATGAGAAAATTATTCTTAGATAAGTATTATCATTTTTTTCAGTTTTTTTTGGTTTTGGGGTGTTTTTTGTGGCATCAGTCAGGTTTAAAACCAGAAATTGAAACCGTATCTGCAGCAGATAGCTCTCCATGTAAACCAAAGCAGCAGCTGGGAAAAGATAAGAGCTTGCTGTGGCTCCTTTGTCTTGGAGAGATGCACTAATGTACCTTGTCTTGGAAGAAGGTTAACAAGCAAGATTCCTGTGTTTTCTTTTTGCTGTGGAAGGTGGTATTTGCAAAAGAGTCAAGCAACTGGATTTGATACACTGAAACGCTGTGTTTTTGAAAGAAGAGACTCAAGTGTGACATACGAGAAACTTGTGCTTCCTCTTGTCTCTGCCAGTAGAGATACAATGCTGAACTAACTTCATAGTGAGTTCAGCTTTGAACAGAAATGTTGTCAATTCCTCTGTGCTTTAGGTAGAGAAATAACCACCTTTTCAATAACAGCATGTAGAAATATACTAGTCAGTGGAAGGACAGTTATTGCTAATAATGCTTGCCGAACTCCCAGGTTAGCACAGTTTTGTCTGAATAAACAGGTATTTGCTCGATGATGCTTTGCCTTGTATTTTACTGAGCCATGTCAAATAGTTGTAAGTTGAGAAACATGTTCATTGTAACTTAAGCTCTAATCATAACTGATTTGAACAAAAAAATAATCCAAAATGGGATGTATTTGTCTTGGGACAGAAAAAGATGCTTCCCAGATCTTACGACTGTGATTCAATGCCTATCCTTTAAAAAACAAACAAACAAAAAAAAACCCAGACAAAATAATTTAGAAGGAACATTACATAGTAAAACTGTGGGTTTGTTGTTTTTTTTTTTTACCATGAACCTTGTCAGTGATTGCAGAAACGTTTTGATGAAAAAACCTGCAGTCTTTCCATAAAAAATTGGCTTTGGAGAGAGTTAAAATTAACAAACACCATTTTGCATTTGTCTGTCTTGATACTTGCAGCAAGCTTTTAGTGTCATCTGAAGAAGTAGGGAGATGCATTTTTGTCTTTTGATGTGTGAATAGGGTTAAAGATGACCAGTGCTGATGACCAGCAATGTGCTGCATTGTAAATTGTTTTTTCCCATATTGATTGTATATGTGCATTGTGTATGCCAGCTTTATATTGTGTCTCTAAACTGCATGTAGTCTCAGTACTGTTCTTAAAATGTTTTACTGAGTTTATATAGTGCCCCTATTTAGAAAAGATATACTTAAGGAGAAGGGATGTGTATCAATTAGTTTGACTTCTTAAAAATAAAATTTTATAGAACTTGGCACGTGAGTTTTGAATCACTGTGGCCTGTAACCTCCAAATTGTGAGCTGCTATTAAGGCTTTCCTTGGAAGAGTTTCTTTGGTTTTTTTGGGAGGCAGGCTGCTGTTACGACTGATGCCACGGTCTGTTTTTAGTACTTGAGTGCAAATGAGGCTATGGGTGAGTCTTGGGAATCCTAATCTGCAAGTAATTCCCCACTTGCTATGTTTTAGGCTTGTGTGTTGATTCTGTAAGAAGATACTGCATCCTGTTAGCTCATCTGAAAGCACCTGCGTTCTGTGGAGCTGATCTCTTTAAATCTAATATTTGGAAGGACCTTTACAGATGTAATGTCTATCAGAAATGGGTTGTTTGAAAAATTTAAATGTGGGTGCCTCTTTAAAACTGAAGGGATGTATCACCTTTGTCTAAGTCTGGATGGAGAAGAGGGGAAAGAGGAAAAGGACAGCTGCCCTGTAGTGAATATAAAATGTATAAGGTTTTGAAAAACATAATTAAAAAGGAGAGGTGCGTGTGGGTTTTTTTTGTTCAATATCAGCAAATCTCATGACCTCATGGGAAGCTTCTGCTGAAATAACTGTGGTACACACAACCACAGGAGGGGGAAACTGAAATACAGAAGTGGCATCACAATGGAACAAATAGATGAGACGCTATATTATGGGGTCCTACCTCCAAATTAATTGGATATTTTTTGGCTCACTTGTCTTCTGTGAGCTTGAATTAGAGTACTGATTTACATGTCTCAGTACAGGGCTAGCAGTTGCTTCTAGTTGTGCTTCTAGTGTCTCTTCTCAAGTTCACTATATGTGCAACTAGGTAAAGAGGCACAGATCATTAATGGTGGTAAGAGTTTTTTACTTTTTTTTACTTTTTCAACCCTTCACAAATTAATATTTTGCTTCTATTTTCCTTTTATGAGAAAATATACTATATATGTCAAATTCATAAACTACTCAGTTTGGAAGTGTCTTGTTTATAAACCTTCAGATCTTCATATCTGGGACTAAGGAAATAATTTCATTTTGGATATCTTTGTTGTGAAGGCTTATTTTTTTGCTTTGCTTTCCTATGTGGTGAGATTTGCTTACAATTTTTTTTTTTTTTTGCATCCTCACTGAACAGATTTGCTATTACTTTAGAGACTTAAGGCATTGGTGATCCTGTCTTTTCCCTTAGCGCCTGGTATAGATTTGAGTCCTTTGTTCTACAGTTTTTAGATTTGCTGGGGGAAGTGACTTGGTGTGAGTGTGTCTGGGGAGGGGCAGAATGCGGTGGATGCTCTCTGGGTTCTTTTTGTGAAGCCATTTTTGACTTTTCACAGTCCCTGTACTTGCAGAAACTGGATTATTTTAAAATTTTGCAATAGTTAAGTACATTTTATTGAATTGAATAATAGGCATAATAAATATATTAATTAAAATATCTCTGCTTTTAAAAACATGCCACTTTAAAGGCTGAGAGATACAGTAAGAAAAGGAGGCATGGGTAACGACTAAGGATATACACAGTTACACTTAGAACAGTATTCCTCTGTAGAAAACTAGAAAATAGACTGAAAATTAACATCTAACAAAAAGTCCTCTAAGAGGAAATTCCTATAGGAGAACTTCATTCTTGAGATTAATTAAATGAAAGATTAGAAATTCTCTAGATAGCTGTAAGCTATTTAATAAAACTGAAGTAAGCAATTAAAAGACTCAGTTGTAGTTACCAGCAGAGGCATTGCCTCCTTTTTGTATGATCCTGGTCCTGCCCCCCCCCCCCCCCCCCAACTTATTTTCTCCCTCCTTTTGCAGGAAAGCTATATGTGCAGCTCATTAATGCCAGATACTTTCTGCAGAAGGATTTTCGTATAAAGGATACCTCTCTGAATAAGGGTGATGTAGATAATAACTCATTTGGCATTGAAAAAGCATATTCAGTCCTGAGAAAACAGAAATAAAAGTGCTTTGTAGAAATTATACTAATGAAATGTATGTGAGAGAGTAGCTTGAAAGAGAAACCTGATTAACATCTGAAACTTCAACAAACATTTAGCCACCTTTGAATAGAACTTACGTGTCCAATAAAGCTATTTTGTCCTATCCCTGGTTTCTCTTTCAAAGTTACATTGAGGTAAGCATTTTTCAATCCGCCTCTTTACAGTATTTTTTTTTCCTGTATCTTCCAGACAAATAGAATAATCCTAACTGCCCTGGGAGATGATTGTAGTTACTCTGGTGTCTGCAAAAGGCATTTTAAACTTGTGTCTTTCATATTCATTCTGAATATATTTTGCATTCTGTGGCACCTGGTGCACCGTGACTATCGTGTGTGCTCTAGCAGTTGGGTACTATAAGCTGGGATGTGTTATATTACCAGAGATTCATCCCTCGTCTGAGGGCAGTGTGTGATCGCAAATCATGTCATCATGTTAGGGAGAAAAATGTGTAACTGCAAATTGGACTGCATTCCCCAAAATTGAAGTAGTTGCCATGGTTCAACAGAACTACTGTGCTACAAGTAAATAGGAAAAACAGAAAAAATGAATCGTTATGTGTACCAAGTAGTGCTAGTATAATAATTTTAAGTTGCTTCAAAATAAGTCGTTAAAGAGAAGAGCACTCTATGATGAGATTTTTTTCAGAAGTGTTCGTTACTTTCCACTCTATAAGCTTATGAGAAAACAGATGTGGTCTTTGGTGAAACTAAAGATAGGCTGATACAGAGGTTCTGAAGGTAAATTCTTAATGCTATTTTTTTTTCTGCTGCAAACAGAAAGCCACATTCTAAAAATCTGTTTTCCAGACTTAAATGACTATAATTAGTACTCAGAAAAAGCCACAGAGAAACTTTTTTTTTGGCAATGTATAAATATCCTTATTTTCATAACGTTTAACATTAAAACATAATCCATTGAAAGACTTTAAAGCAAAACTCCAGAAAGGAAGAGATGTCTTTCCTAGTGGCCGTTTACTGCATTTATAATAATTCTTTGTGTCTTAAGTTACAATGAAAAAAAAAAAAAAAGTTGACTAATTATTTCTAAAACAAATTAGAGTTATTTTTGTTGTAGCTTCCAAAATGGGCTTGAAGCCCACCTTGCTGTGTACCATTAATGGAGAACAAATTGTGCTTTGAAGGCCGAACGTTTCTGAAGTTGAGGTGGGGCTCCTTGTCAGATAACACTCATCTCCTTCCAGTGTTGGTGGGATATCCAGTTGCCCTGCAAATGCTTCAAAGTGTATTAACAATGGCATAAAAATGAATGAATGCTTATGAACGAGGGCATTAGCGACACAGATCTCAAGCCTTCAATTCACTTCCAGCTCTTGCAGAGTATGTTTTACAATAGATGTATTTGTAATAACTGTATTAATTAATGTGGCCAAAAGTCAGTAGGGAATTACCTTTTCAGCAGTATATCTGTTTAGTCTCCATAATATAATTAACGTATATTGTACACTTCAGGTATCTGTACATGTACTAAATAAAATACCTTCATAGTGGTGTATAGTGGACAAAAGGATGGAGTGATAATGTTTTAAAATTCTGTAACGATAAATCAGTGTTTTACTATAGAATATATTTGAAAAGTATCCCAAGATTTTTTTTAAATAATACTTGAGAAGCAAATGCCAATGTTCATGCTTCCCCTTCAGGAGTGATAGGGAAATGTATTTTGTATATTGTTTTTGTAATAGACTTAATAATTTCTGCCAGTGTGGACATGCTGGTACTTCAAAAAAATGTTGAAATGTTCTGTTGACTTTTTAAACTTTTTTTGGCAACACTAGGCTTTCCATTTATTTTGTCCCTTGTTTAACAGTTTTTGTGTGTGTTTTCAAAAGCACTTCCATTCACCATTCAAGGAATTCAATAGAATTCTAATAGGAACTGCACATAAATAACTACAGAAATCAATGCTTCAATTCAGCCAAGAGTTTTTTGTGACTTCAAAAGCCACAAGAGCATTTATTATTAGAAACATACAATTGACTTTTCTTGTATTATCATTTTGCATAGTGATTTGGTTTTTACCACCACAACAAGATGTTTGACAGTTTCATTTGAAAATGATGTATTTACATTTGGCATTCCAAAACAGTGTAATTTTTATCTTTTCTTTGAAGCTCTATTCATGTCAATTTGCATGTTCAGCTCTGTGCAAAGATTGTCAATGAAATATTCACTGGTGGATTTCTCCTCAAAGGTCAACCAAATGTTAAACATAGTCTCCTATTCCTGTATAGTAATGAAAACATAAATGAAATCTTTAAAGAATTGAGTTGTTGGGTTAATTTTTGTCTGTTCAACTCATACCATGTAAAGCATAACCTCTCCTCCAAAATGCTCTATTTCCTGAGTATAACAACCACAGAAGTAACCAACCTTGGATAGCACCGGGTTGTCTTGGAAGTCCTTCCTGCCTTTAGTATTTGCATTACACCTCAGGCTATGTCAGCTGTAACTGCCCTTTTGATCCTGAAGTTTTTAGGTGAGTTATAGAACGCCAGATGGTCTTGAAGAAAGTTGTTTCAGCGCACTAGAAGCTTTAGAAAATTGGTGTTACGTTTTTTTTGAAATATGCTGAAATCGATAACGAGATGTGACATGAAATACAGCACTCTGTGTTCAGTAGTGCTTAGTGCCTTGTAAATGCATCACTTGAGTGCTGTGGCTTTTGGGCAGCTCTCGCGTGCAGTTTCTGTCAGGTCATAGTCTAGTGTTATCACCTTGGCTGGAAAGCACATCCAGAAGAAAACGAGTTTTGTTCTGGTTGTCAGGAGGGTACTTACAGATTAATGGATTTTTCTGCATTCATGTTTTGTTTCTTACTGTTGCTGATTAGTTTTAAAAACAAAGTCAATTTACTAGCAGGGGCTTTTAGCTGGCAAGAGCCTTCTCCCGCCCTCCCAATCTCCTGATTCCTGTTTACCAGCCAGTCTAGTTCTGCGTGAGGAGAGTGAGGTGGTGTTAGGAACTGCGTTGTGGAATTTTCATCTTGTGAACCAACTGGTGCTGAGACTTGCACCCACACCTCCAGTTATGTTGAGATGCAGACCAGCAGTCCCAACCTCATCTACCTTGTTGCGTGAGCAGGTCCTGGTGGTGTATGCCTGTTTGGGCCCTTGAGAAACATTTCAGTTAGGTGGAGAGTTAGGGAAGTGTGACCTGTCTCTTGTCCTTCCCTCTCCTAACATATGGAGTGGAAAGACTATGCAGGTGAAACTTATGCTGCACCTTCAGAAAGATTTTAGTGGTGATGAGGGGGAAGAGAGGCATGGTAGCACATGGTGAAGAGCAAAACTAGTAGCACAGACAATGTCGTAACTGCAATTCCATTCGTGTTCAGTGTTGTCACTTGGAGTTATATGCATTTAGGATTTGAGCACTATCACGGTATTATCTTAAAAAAGTGACAAAGGAAGTGAAGTCAGACCTTCTGTTGGTTCCTCAAAGTTCTTCCCCATTTCCTTTTACCACTTCTGTCTAATTCAGATTGCATTTGAGTCAGCTGCTTTCATCTTGACACTTATGTCATTCAAGCATCCACAAAGTTAGTATGCTAATGTCTGCGTTTCAACTGACTGATAGGTACACCAAAACCTATCTTATTTTTGTCACTGCAACACGAAGCTTCTTTTAATTTCCTTGGCTGTTCAGCATTTACAGGAACAAGATAATGGAACGTTACTGGCATAATTTGTAAGCCTAACGTCTGAAGTTTATTAAACATGGTTTTCTTCCTGAAACACATTCTGGCCCTTCCTGTATTCTTGTAGATACTTGGTATTTAACTGGTGCATAAGCCAGAGTGGAAGAAATAATAATGGGCATCTAAAAATGGTGGTTTTGTAAGGGAAACCTGGTTCTGTAAAAGGGCAAAAAAGGCTTTTTAGATTTGTCTGAAATCAAGCATTCCTATGTATTTTTAGGTTTGTGGGTCTTTTGCTTCTTTATGAAACCCAGCTTATGACAGTAAATAAGACAAACCAGATACCTCATGTTTTTTCTTGAAACCTTTGTGGATATTCTCCGTCCCCTCTTGCACTGCTGCTCTTAGGTAGTGAGTCCCAAATGTATTGGTGGAAAGGAGAAAAACATCCGCTATTTGGTTTGAATGCAGGAAGGAGAAACAGAAGAGAAAAGAAACAGATAAATAAGAGAGATGGAAAAGAAGCAGTCTTCTCAGCTCTTGCAAGTAGCTGCCAGAAAACCTGAAGCATGGAGGTATTCAAACACATTATTGGTATGAAGCAACAAAGACTTTATTGCTTGATACAGCACACTGTTTTGTAGCTCCACCCTATCATGTAATCCCTTTTATTGAACATTGTTTTGAACTGGCTGAGGTTCCTTATGCCGTGTTTGTAGAACAGGTGGTTAGAAATTTACCTCAGAGACAAAAATGTAGTCCTAAATTTGAACTAAATTCTTCCCTGGCCACTTCATTTACTGTATTTTGTACTCATCATTCTTTTTCTATAAGTGCTTTCTTCTGCCTGCGCAGTGTGTCTGTGAGAGTGTTGCTCTCCTCCATATAATTAAAAAAAAAATAAATCTAATATCTGATTGGTGTTTAATTTTAAGAAGCTTAAAATGTAAGATATGTATAATGGATAACCAATGGGTAATAAATAAATAATAAAATGGATAAATATTCCATATTCCATAAATATTCCATATTCTACATATGGAGAAACAATTGTGTTTCTAAGTGCTTGAAAACTTTAAATACATACAATTTTTGCAGTCACAGGTGAAGTACTCTGAATTCTTTCTGTTTTATCATTATTGTGCTTTTTCAGGCATTTCATTTTGGTACTACTTGGTACTGGAACAGTCTTTTGACTGTTCTTAATTGATCTACATCTTTTTTTGGAAGCTTAAAAATGGATCTATTTGAGTTTTTGCAATACTGAGCAGCATGAGAGAGGACATTCATCTATCCCCTGGGCTGTGTGCCTGACTAAGCATCCTTATATGAGGAATTCCTGCTCTACAACAGCATGACATAGTTGATTTATGTTTGTATCTTATGACCTACGAAAAATACTCTCTTTCCTTCCCACTTACCTTTTAAGATCCTCTTCTGCAGAGTTGGCGTATAACCTCTTTGTATGCAATTTCTGTATTTTTGCAGTGGATTAGGCCTGCTTGATAGAGTATAGAAATTGTCCAAACTTAGAAAAGAAACGTACGTTTTCAAAAAAAAAGTTTTCTAACTACATTTTTAAGAATAAATGTTGTTCTTATGTTCTGAAGACACTAACAACACTTTAAGAATGTGGGTGGTTTTTTTTTCCCTAAATTTACAGTTGTGTTACTGGGAATGAAGTAAGTAGATCTTATCTAAATTTCAGTAAATGACTGTATACGGCATCTGTAAGGGGTTGTGAAAACTACTGGGATTAGTAGAGAAAGTATAAATTGGAGCAGAAGCTGACCAAAGAGAAGACTGCAAATGGCTGTACTGTAAGAGCAACTAACAGGATGGAGAGAGATTATTAGTCATGCTCTTCAAAAATCAGTTTTAAAATTAATCCTGTCTCATTACATTCATTAATAACCTTGGTGCAAGAATTATGTCTCTTCTTATTAAAAGCTGCAGATAACAACATAGTTCAGAAATTTTTTTTAGTATTTCAGATGACTGGATTATCCTGTAAGGAAAATAAGATAAACTCATAGATTTGAGTACTAAAAGAGTCAATACGATTTAATAATACAAAATCAAGTATTTAAGGCATAAGAACATTTCTTTGGTTTTAGGAATCATGAATTGGTGAGTAGGAGACGAATTTGGGAACACTGCTGGTAATGTAAGTAACAGCTCCCAATATGAAGCCTGAGCAAGTTATCAGTGGTTCACTGTCAGAGCAGAATGTACCTAATAGTTTCTGCACTTGGTCTGCATTGGCTAATGATTTTTATTACTGGCTTGGATAACAGAAGAAAATTGGGGATAGCATGTCTTAAGCTTCACCCACAGCACCAGCTAGGGGTGACTGTGAATATAGAATCATAGAATAGTTTGGGTTGGAAGGGACCTTTAAAGGCCATCTAGTCCAACCCCGCAGTAATGAGCAGGGACATCTTCAACTAGATCAGGTTGCTCAGAGCCCCGTCCAGCCTGATCTTGAATGTTTCCAGGGATGGGGCATCTACCACCTCTCTGGGCAGCCTGTTCTGGTGCTTCACCACCCTCATTGTAAAAAGTTTCTTCCTTAATGTTGGATAAAAAGTTTCAATGCAGAATTTTTACATGTTCTTTTGTAAACTTGTCAAAGTTAAATTAGGGTTGAATTCATTACTGTCTGTAGAATATAAGAGTGCGTTTTTAAAAATGTATCTAGAGAACTATTTTCTAAGAAATAGATCAGTCTTTTAAAAGTTAAGACAGTTTCTCTTGTACAGTTGTTTTCCAGACTTTCTTTACTTTTTATATGAAAATACACCTGGAAACAAGTAGCATTTCTTGAGAGTTCTAAAATGTCTTCGTTTTTAAAAGAAGTTACATAAATCGGATTCCAATTCATAAGACGTGTTTACAATTTTAATATAAATCTTAGAAACTTAGTTTTAACAGTAATCTATATTATAGGTAGATACCGTGGTTTACTGAGCTTATGGCAACAAACTGAAATAATCGTCTCTTACTTCAGGAGATTCGTTCTGAAACCAGCTGAGGTAGTAAGAGAAATTCTAGTTCTGTCCCCATTTCTCTGAAAAAGAGAGCTGCTACTATATATGCTGCCCTATAAGGACAAACAAAAGGCTGATCAACAGGAACATCTGGATCCGACTGTCCTAGTGTGGCAATACAACTAATTGCAGCTTGCTTTTAACATTTGTGTCCTAGTTCAGATTTACAGCATTTGCAATAAGATTATCAGTCTGTTACGCTTTTTTTTTAATATGTTTGGATATAAAATGGGAAGGGGAAAAAACTGTATTTGTTTCTGAGCAATTGATGTAATTTTAATAATTGTGAGGGGTAGATAATGTCCTTTAAAGGCTTTAATACATTGACTCTATGGACTGGTCTGGCTGTCTTAAACACTTTTTTTCAGTGCCGACAATGTGCCAGGGTGAGCTGATGATGTGCGTTTTTAAACCTTAAGGACGTTTGGAATGCTTTTGATGGTTTGTATGTCTATATATGTTGTGTGTACCAACAGGATTTCTCATAAAGTATTTTGCATTTTAGTTAAATGCTGAATTGCCTCTTCTTAAGGATTTTTGCTCCTGCTCGTGTTTAGTCTCATCTGAGCTTACTTGCATCAGCTCTATTATGGTATTAAAAAAATGTACAGGATTTGTGTACATAGGAATTTCTGCTAACAAGCAAGATCATTATTTCAAGCCTGTTCTTGTGGATGTTCTTATTCTGTATTGAGTGTCTGATTGACTTTCCTTGAATTCTCTTGTGCAGTTAAATAAAAGCAGCCTTGCTGTTGAATAAATGGGTGCTGTTTTGGATTATGTTAGAGAAGGAAAGAAGAAAAGAGAGGTGAAGAAAGAGAGGTGTCAAATTTTTAGTAAACCGGATTGAAACCTGAACATCTGAAATGATTTGTCTTGAACTTTTGGGGGAGGAATCTTTTATTTTTTCTTTCTTGAGGAAAAAGATATTGTGAAGTCATCTTGAATGTCTTAACTAGCAAAATACATGGAAGCATAAAATATCAATACGTATAGAACATAAAATTAGAACAGGAGAGTAGTGAATATATTTTATGTGGTAGTTAAATAATTTTGCATTCCTTGTACTCCTAAGCATTTATAGCACTTCTGAAAAGTAAATTTAAAGTATTATTTCAATATCAATCTCTGTTTTAGAAAGAAAACTTAGGTTTATAAACCAGTTAAATGGTTTTGAAGATTTCGTTTGCCATCTGAAAGATGTCTTACACAGCTTAGTCAGCTTTAGGTTACAAGTTGTAGTAGATAGGTGCAGGTA
>NW_009648925.1:5238930-5347060 GCF_000708025.1 Charadrius vociferus | reverse complement strand
TCTGTGCATAAACATTTCTCTTCTGTAGCACTTGCTGTTCCAAGATGTACACCAATGCCTGGTGTAGTCATTTTCCAGAAGATGATAACTCCGCCTAACACATAGTTAAGCCTACATCCCCTCAACTCTTCTCATTGAGAATAGCGGTAATACATCCCTTGAGCACTATAAACCCTCTGAAGCAAGGTTTTCTATGGCTATACATGTTCCTAAGCATATTTTTAAGTGGAATTATTGTACATGGTATTAATACTTTGTCTTTTCAGAGGAATGTGTACATGCACTGACATCTTAAGAGTTGTGTTGATACTTCAGAACCTTTCTAAACGTATTAATATGTTAACTTTTGCTTACAAAGGTTTTGGCCCTTAGCGTTGAGAAGAAGAACTTAAGAGCATGTGTATATGTGATGCAGCTCCGCAAACCTGTAGGGAGCCTGCGGCAGTTCCTAGAGGCAGATTGTTTCATCCATTTTTAATCGCCTTTGCCCTTCTAATTCCAATGCCACTATCTCAGTACTACTTGTGATCTCCTGCTGTGGCCAGGGTGTGATAGAGGTGGCTGGTCATTGCTGGTGTCAGATGATAGGTGGTGCAGCAGAAGCGATTGCATGCAGATGTCAGTATCTAGGATGCTGCATTCAAATAACTGTTCGAAACAGCTGATAATGACAGAAGTTTGGAAGGGAAGGAACAGATCCTGCTTTATTGTTTCCTTCTGCTGTTTCTTCTTTTCTGCTTTACTCACAACTGGGAATCTGTGCAGCTCTTCGGAGTCCATCTGTGTACGGCTACATGATATTTTCAGGTAGAAGATGTATTATCAAGCAGCTACATAACTTGGCCTCGCCTACCCCACCCCCTACTGCCTGAGCTGAAAGTTTTATACCAATTATGTTAGATGGCACTGGCATGAAACTCTTCATAGCAGAGAATCTTTAATCTCTCTCGTATTTTCGTACATCAGAATATCATGCTTTGTCTTTTATTGGCAAAAGCGGCAACGATTATTTTCAATATATGTTTATCTATTTGACATCTGCAGGATAAGAAAAAATGATTGTGAATTAGAAGTCTAGACTCCAGCAATATTCTGACAAATAGTAAAACTTAATACGCAATAAGAAACTGAAGTGAAAGTTTCTGCTAGAGAGACTAATAGTAGAAAAGTGTATAAGCACTAATTACAACGGGAAAGTCTGTATTTCTGGAAAGGTCTGCCAAAGTCATTGATGAAGATAAAATCCAGTCTTTCCTGAGCTGCCTTCTGTGATTGTGTGCCAAAGATGATGTGCTAAAGGGATCATAGATTTTTATGCCAAGTTCTGTGGGATTTAAAGATTGCTTGTTAAACTAGAGGAAATTTTTTTTGACTTGCATAAATTAACCTTTCTTTTAACAATTTATCTTTTGTTTATGTATTGCTGTTTGTTGTTCGTTTGTACTGTCATCATCATTCTCCCCCCCTCACCCCCCACAGTGCACTAATCACTTTTCATACCATGGGGAGAAAAATTCTGCATCAAAAGGACTGGCACAGCACGTGCTGCAGATAAGAACCCAAGTGCTGTGTTGGATCAGATTAAAGATACAGAACTCGGTAATCCTGACAGTGATGAATAACAGGGAGAAGTATAAGACGCAAGTCCTGTATGCAGTGAACCTTCCTTGGTGTAGCCACATACGAACTAGTTATAAATCAGTTTCTTGGTTTTGTATGGTTTTCACATGTAGGTACTGATGGCCATAACTTCCATTGTGTAGAAGATGTAACTATTTTTATAGGTTCATGGTAAACTCTAAAGCATTTCTGGTGTCTTTCGGGCAATGAAGTACTAGACTGAAAAAGGAAGCCACTAGTGTGTTATCTTTTAAATAGAGTGTGTTGTATAAGCTTTAGTGTTCATTTTCTTAGCAAAAGAAAGAACAAGCATTAATTTGAAATTGTGAGGATCATGTTGTTAATACATATGGCATGTAACTATTATAAAAGACCTTATTCTAATGCCAGTACCTGATAAGAACAGCGAGAGATGTATGACCAGTGTGGGCTGCTGCCACTGACTCACTGTGTAATGACAGGCAAATTACTCAGTTTTCTGCATCTCGATCTACTCCTTTGTAAATGAGAAATATTGTTTCCCAGTAAAACTCTTTGAGATCCTTGGATAAAAGGAGATTATTTTTTTGTACGCCTACTGAGTATATAAATTTGAAGTGAGAAAGTGCAGCAAATACCAGGTTCTATGCATGTATTTCACCAGTACACAGTACAATGTGTCTTGCTGCTCATTATGGATTGTATTAAAGCACCTTGTAGTTCTGAAGACCTCTGTAAAGCTCAAGCAAAAGGAGGTGTTTAGGCCAGACTTGGGACTTGAGACTGTGTTCTATTCAAGTCTTTTTATAGTTAGTACAGCTTCAATAAAACTTCTCTGACATGTGCATTGATAAACTACCATTCAGTTTTCTTTGATAGACCAGACACTGTGCCACCTTCAGATGAAATAGTACAGGGAGTCTTTTAGAGCAGTTTTCTGTCAATCTCTATCACCTCTTTCACATTATGTCTTTGGCTATGTTTTATCACTGAGTTTTCATAATGTTTTGGGAAACCTGACCTTTCTAGAATCCTCTGTGTTAACACTACAGTCTTAATCTTTCCCCTGGCACCTCTTGAAACAAAATACAAATTAATGATTCAGACACCACAAAACAAATCACATGCCCCTTGTTTCTTCCCAACTATTCTTCATTGTCATTGTTTGCTGCATTGTATGCAAGTCCTTGTGTATTCTGTAGTGAAAGGGTCCTAAATAATGCAGGAAATTTTAAAGGGGGTCTGTAGTAGATAAGTAGAGAAATGATGCAACAGTTTCAGGTATATACAGAAAATGATTTGGATAAACATTAAAAGAATGCCATTATTTCAGCACTGACACGTGGAAGTTAACTTAGGTCTGATGTATGGTTTGTTTTTTGATAAATTTAGACTTATTTTGTGATACTCCATAAATAGCTGTGAAAGTGGTGAAGGGTACATGAAACTTCTGGTCTCTGGTGCTTCAAGGAAGAATATGCTGTTGTCTCCTTTTGTAAATGACTGCCCCTCTGGTTTTGCATCTTTATTTCCTTCCATGCCATTTATCATCATTCTCCATCCCTTTTTAATTTGCTGACTTCCTTAGACTTTTTCTTCACAAGAAGTGCCTGCTTTAGCTTCGTCATTTAAAAATAAAATAAAATTCCATCCCGTCAGTTACTCTAGCTATCACCCCATTTCATCTGGTCATGCTCTGCCCCAAATGCAGTAAATATACAATCTAAAACTTCAGTTTTGCATTTCTATTTACATTTTTTCCCCCCACCTTTTCTCCATTTTCCACTCTTTTATTCTTCTTTTGAAATTGTTTTTACCAAAGTGAATGATCTTCACTTGGCTGGATGTTAATACCTTTACTCCATTTTCCTTGTTTTGACCATGAAAGAAGCAGCTTCCCACTCTTGTGGTTTAACCCCAGCCGGTGACAAAGAACTAGTGGCAACTCCGTCTCTCCCCCCACCCCCCACTGGAATGAGAAGAGAATCGGAAGAAAAAGACGTGGGTTGAGGTAAAGGCAATTTAACAGAACAGCCAAGGAAAGAGGAAAACAGCAACAATAATACTGGTAGAGGAATACACAATATACCACTGCTCATTCACTGGAACCTGAAGCCCAGCCTGCTCCCAAGCAGCTATTTCTGCCAGCTCCCAGGCTATAGACTGGGCATGGCATCACGTGGTATGGAGTACCTGTGTCCCGTGCCAGATCTGTGTGAACATTAACCCTATCCCCACCAGAACAAGTACATCGCCTTTATGGTCACCTCCTGTCTTCCCTGTGCTGCTGTGGTGCTTATGCCACTGCACAGCAAACCATACTGGGGAATTGGTCTGACTGAAAAATAATTTTGCCAAAATTGTGTTCTTTCTTAATTCCCCACTCTGGTTTACCATATGGCTGTACAAATGGCTATGTCAGCAGTAGGGAGAGGGTGATGCAAGGCTGGACTCAGGAGTGGGTCGGGAATGCTGCTCTAGCTAGCGTTGCCAGGTTATGTCAAAATAAAGAGTTCAGCAGAGTAAAGTCTAATTGTCTCTGACATGATGACATCCTACTTCTGGAAATCCTGGTCTCTGCTGCTTTTGTTCCTTAACCTCTCTCCCTCTCCCCTTTATTGTTTAACATATTTTCCAAAGCTACTTGTTCATTTCTTTCTTGTAATAAGTGATCAATAACAACATAGGTAGAAGCCTCCATTTCTCAATGGGCACAGGAGGTGGAGCCTGTCATCCTCAGGACATGTTGAAAGCCTCGTATTTAAATCATTTGGGTGGGCATTATTAGTCAAACCTGTACCATCATTTGGAAATACCTATTAAATAATTACAATAAGGTTTAGACTGATAAGTTCATGCAGTTGGATACATATAAGTTTCAAAAGAATTATTTAAATCAGTATTTTCCAAGGCAGCACAGTATGATACTTATTTAGTATGAAATTTTAAAGACTTAATCTATTTGGTAGAATCATTGGCAACAAAAAAGGTGTAATATAACCTTGTCTGCTTTCGTAGTGTCTTTCCAGCAGGGACCGGCTACCTTCACTACAAATAATCTTGTTTTTCATGTCCCTGAAATTACAAGGTGCTCTTTGTCTGTAAACAAATGCACTAAATAATCCCACCCTTTTTCTTAGTCTACAGAGATGCACTTTCATTAGTATGCAATCAAGTTATTAGTAGCAGCATAAAAGCGTTTGTGGTTTTTGGGGGCTGGGGGAGAGGGTGGTTTGTTTTACTCTACAGATTTTTAAACTGATTCTGAAATGGTGAAATACACATCTGGATTTAAGTGACCTGCAAAGCTGGGCATTTTCAAATCTGAGCCTAGGTTAAGTCCCACAAAGAATATAAATTCACATCTAAATCCAGTTTTGCATACTGCCGTGGTGCCGGGTAAATAGATGTTCTGGCTCAATCCAAACCTGTATGTAATGGTGCATCTGCATGTGTTTAAGTCTCAAAATGTGTTTAAGTCTCAGCTAACCAAAGAATATCTTTTCGTTGTTGTTAAAAAAAAAAATCATGTAAATTATGTTCCCTGTATTCCTTTATTTACTTGGAAAAAGTAATAGAAAAAGTGGCATAGTTTAAGAGTGTGATATACACCATTGAGACAATTTCTGCAGCTTGGCTTTGATATTCAGCTGTGTCCTTTCAGAAAGGAATGATATTAATTACCCTCTGATCAACATGTAGGCTGTAGTTCATTGTGTTGTCCTTGCCTTCTTTCTGGTCATATTAATCCTGATTATTGACTTTCAAAATTTCCATTTGTTTCTAGGACAAAAGGATCAATCTTTGGTTCTTTCAAAGACCAAACCATGAAGTAAAACAAAAATCTGAGCTTAATGCACCGAAACAAACATGAGTTTGCTCAGGCTACATCATTCAGTATTAGGGTTTTTTTTTCAGTAAATGAGTTGTTTTTCCAAACTAATACCAGGATTTGATGCACTGCCATGATGAAGGTGAACTGTTTATTTCCAATCTCTTGAAGTATAAACCCCAATAAGAAATGGAAAACAGACTGTTCTATGGCATGTAAATAAATGAGACTTTTAGGGGGTTTATGTCTCATGATCTCTACACCTTCTCCCAAAATATCCTAAGGCCTTACTGTGTGTGCACTTGGGGATCTGATGCCCATGTCATAAGACTGGCAGCACTCATCTGCCTGAGAGCTCTTACCATCGCCGCCTTCCTGTTCTCAATAGACGTATAATATCTTTTTAGCCTGTATCTGTTCTGTACTGCTGGTACCTGCCGATAACATGGATCCTATTTTTTTTTCTTTCCCATAAGCCCTTGAAGGCTGTTCTCTTTTTCCCTACTGAAAGGAAGGCATGATCTTCATTCAGGAGTTGCTCTTGGATTTCTGAGATATTTTTCTTGAATTGCTGCCAGTGGAGATAGCGGTTGTGTTCTCTTTACCTACATGTTGCTGTCAAATAGTCAGTTTTCTATTTCTCCCCTGTTACCTTGCCTAGATAATTTCCACAGATGTCATATTTTTATCTGTAAGTGTTTTGAAAACAGGCATTTAAGTAAGGCTCTCTGATCTCCCTTAACTCAGATACCGTTATTCTGGAAAGCGATTTTTGTTTATTCTTAAATTCTCTATCAATCATATTCAGTAGAAAACTGAAAGGAGCTTCTTAGGAAGCCAACAAAACAGGAAAACAAGCTAAATACAAAACTTAATTTCAGATGAATGTTCAAACAACTGTAATTTTAAGACCTTTTCCATCCTGTGTGGTTCAGACTGAAAATTCAACAGTCCATGGAATTGCAAGATGAGATGTAAGAACCAGATTTGTGGTATTATTAAAACTTGCCTTGTAGTGGTGGCATGGCTGCTCCTCCTCCAGCTACCAGTATCTTCCCATATCATGTTTCAGACGAGTGTAACAGCAAGTTCACAAAATGGCTTAATAGAATATAGAGTGGCAAAAATATTAGTGGTCCTTCATCAATGTAAGTTATTTCGCTGTAGTGACCAGCGTGTGCCAGAAAGATGTACATGTAGCAGAGCCTATATGTCTGTTAAAAAACAAAGCCTACCACAAAGTACGCATAAGCTGTAGGTTTGGGTATCTGTGCACTTCAGTTGCTTATTTTGGATTTCTTGAGAGCTAGATGAGATTTTTCTGCACTTTCGTGAGCTCTGTCAGCACTTGTTCAGTCTAGTTGGCACCTCTTCATTTCTCTCTGTTTTTTTCAGCAGATTTTCTTAGAGAAAGGCAGATGATCTAACACTGTGAAGAAATTCTAATTTGTGTTTCTCTTTATATACTTCCAGAGGACAGATGGACACGTCTGTTATTTAATAATGCTCATGTTACATCCTTCGTAAAGAATCAGAATAGCTCCCAGCCGTCTGCCTGCCTGTTGGTAGCAGACAGAAGCTTCTTGCTAGTTTTGTGTTAAATAGCAGGGAATTCTGCTCTCTGGGCTCCAGCTTTCAGAGTTTGAGAACAGCACGTTCTCGGATGGGCATTGTAGATTCCCCATACTCTTGGCTGCTGAGAAGTTCTCTTTCTTTGAGAGCTTTTTGGGTCACCTTCTAGTAAATAAACATGCTGTGCTGGTTCTTGGAGAGTGGGAGCTACTTTTCAAAAGGATAAGGCAGTGGTGGTAATAAACTCTTTACCATTGCCCCTCTTTCTGATGTGCACGTAACATCACACTCGTTCTTAAGCTGTTGCCAGAGCATCCTGACAACAGCTCCTGAATCTGGAAGGGACAAGCTTTGTTTCATTTCTTTCCTTTGAATAGTCAGAACTGAAGAACACTCAGATGTCCCTTGGCTTGCCTTCTGAGCCGCCCCACCATTGACTAATGCTGAAGGAGTGGCATGGTGCACGGCACTGGCTACCCGCTGTTTCGTGAGTGGCGGGTAATGTTCCCGGCAGGCTGAGCTTGGTAATCGACTGATCCAGCTGGAACCACATCTCTTTTGTTCTCTGGCTTCACAGACTCCAGTTTTGGACCTGCTAGCACTGACTTCAGAGGAGAGGACCTTTTCCAGCACTGGACAAAGCTGAGACTTTTCAAACCTTTACTGGGCTTTAATGGAACCCATCAATCTGTGTGTTTCTACTCTGCAACTTCCTGGAGCTGCAGAAATCTTTCCAGTCGTGGGTTGCTGGGGTCTCCTTGCTGTGATCTAGGGAATAAATTGTATGCCGTTGTCGCATCTTTCTATGGAAGGTTTCAACAGTTTCACGGTAGACCAGGATGTTACTGGTGTTACTTGATTTCCTGACAGTTCTGAGACTGTGAACTCTGATATTGGCAGCCCATTTCAACAACTGCATGGTTGTACCTAGATGACTGGTCACTATTTGCCAGTCCACAGTGACAGGTACTTGCTGAAGCGTACTTCTTCTGAATCGCTAATGTCGGTATAGTGACTGAGATTCAGAAGGGATAATACAGACTTTGTCAGCTGGAACGCTCCCTATAATCATAATGCAAATGTAGCATACTCAGATCTCCTTTGCATGCTAATAAAAAAATGCAGTTTCTGTATCTTTTCCCAGGTTTATTATTCTGTAATGGGAAAAGGGACCTCTCCATTTCATGGGTTGAAGTTTTTTGTCTCTTCGTAATATGGCAAGCTTGTTCATCTCTGTCATGGATCCTCTAATTGTATCAGGAAGGACTTAACTGTGAAAACTGAACTAAGTGGCTAGTGGTTTGGTTTTAGCTTGGCACTCTGAATCTTCCTAAGCCTTACTATTCTGGGTTGTCTCCTACATCTTTGTTACGATGAAGCTTGTTGCTAACCCAGTTTCCCATGGCATTTTTTGAAATACTGAATTTCTTAAAGTCCTCATTTAAAGTACCTGTAGTGAAAGACTTGGTCCCCCAGAAGAACTGAATCTGATCTGTGATATTCTGATGAGAGTATCTTGCTATTTAGAAAGAAAGTAATCGCATCCTATCAGCAAATATGGCTAGCGCTTGTGTAGTGTCTTCATTTTTGGAAAACATCTCTCCTGAGTGTTGGTGGGAGCGTGAGGAAGAGCTTTGTGCCCCCAGCTGAGCATGGTACCACCGTGCAGAGAGACTGCTCTGTAGAACACCGCTGCTGTTGCTTTCACCTGTGGCTCCTGCAGCTGCTTCCAGGAGAACTGAGCTGAGCTGCAGAGCTGCTGGCAGGGGAAAGTGCAGGTGAATAGACATTGGAAAATAGAACACGGTTACTTGGTGTCTTTGTTAATGTGCACATTCCATACCCTGCCATATGTCCCTTTTCTTTAACATTTTAATTCTGGGATGCTATAGAGATGCCTTCAGAAGAGCTTCAGTAATATTAGACTGTGTTCCTGTTGTAGAACACCATTAGAACTTATTAACAAACAATTTTTTTGAATATTAGGGTAATATTAGTGTTAATACTGCATGGAAAAATTAACTAAAATCATCAACAACAAATGACCGTTTGGTTTTATACTTTATAGTGTTATGAAATGAGATTCCTTACATTTTCTTATCTAAACCCTGAGAACCTATCTTTACAGCAGTTGGGAGGAATAATATTTTTCATAGGCAATATAAATAAACTGCACTTCTAAGATAATATAGTTTAGCTCTTAGCTAAATAGCTTTTTAGCTTAGCGCATTCTTTTTTTAAGGATATGAATTCTAGATAATGAAAAGTGTTGGAATAAAGAATCCAAGGCAGTATTACTGATGCTTCCTTATAATAAAAGAAGCATAATTTTTATGATATTGTGTCTTTGCCTCCAAGGGAAAAAATAGTGATTCTCTGTATGAGGTAGAAGTTTCACTTTCTGTCATGTAATGCAGAAGACAGCACATAGTTTTGGGAAGCCAAGTTTAATTATAAATCAGTGCCTAAAGAAAAGGATGTAAGAAAGCAATTCGGCCTGACTGCAGAGGCACATGAATGAAAACAGTTTTTAAACATAATGCCCCAGAAAAGCAGTGCAGGTGTGCTGACTTAGAGAGCTCGTCACCTTTTAATGCCTTCTTCGTAGATTCATTTGTATATTGTTAGACTGTTCCTTCTCAATACACTTTGTACAATATTTTCCCTTTAAAGACAAAAAAGGCATGTAATATTTTATCTTCTGAGTGTCTATTCACACTTGATAGAAGCTGTAAGTTTTCTTCTTTTATGTATCAGAAAACTTAGCTACTGGAAAACTATATCATGTCACTGTCAACATGTTTGTGCATGTTGAGAATAGACTTGTACTTTATCAGTTTTCCTGCAGGGATTTCTCTTCTCCTGAAAGTCTTGTTTTGAAGGAGGTTGTCCCTAAGCATTACAGGCATTGAATTAATTCTGTTGGTGAAGATGATAGAAAAATGAGGCAGGGCTAAGTTCTAAAAACCAGAATTAACTCAAAATTTGTGTATCTGGGAGACTGTTCGGGGATTTCATTTGACTATGCAGGTCCTTTACAGATTTTTCTGATGGTGTGGAAATCTTTCTGTACCTCATGTTAAAATCTGTGAAATTTTAAAGATTTTTAATGACTTTTGGTAACGCTGTGTAGGTAATGATGTTGCCATCCATCCGTTCCATTTATAACCATGTGGAAAGCATCTTAGCAGGGTGCATCAGGCACCTTACACCCGTGGTGTTACTCTGTAGATGTACCTGGCATCTCTCTTTTAAGCTTGGGAGCAGACTTGGGCATGGTTCTTGTCCCTTGGCTACAGTTTTTCTTCTTGCCTCCAGGTGGTACGTTTGGTTTTCTGTGGTTTTGGGGGACATTTTGGGAATTCCTATTGCTGTTCCATCTTCTGTTAGAAGGGGGACTGTTAGAGCCTTGAGAAGAGGGACAGGGAGGAGGCCTGGGGTACTTGAAGGAGGCGAATGGTACGCAACTGATGGTTTCACTAATAAATATTTACCTTTGCCGTTTCAGCATGGCTACTGCATTAACTTGTGAATCTGTAACCATCAGCGTGTGAATTTGACCCATGTTTGTACCTGCCTTTCCAGGGAAAACAGCAGGAACAAGAGCCAGGCTATTTTAAGATTACTTAATTAGTATATTATTTAAATTGCCTAATGATGCCTAATGACTTTCAAAGTGCTATTATTAGCCATATTTAAATGTCTGAAAACATAAACTTAATGATGTGCAATCTCCACTATCCACTGTTATCTATTATTTCTTTCTGGGATGATAACATGTACTTGCTATGACAAAAAATATTGCATTTTATGTCAGATATTCATAGAAGAATGGTTCTCCCAAGAGAGCATATCTGTCTTTATAACATAAGAAAATATACAGAGAAAAATTCCTTGTTTATGTTATCAACTTGATAGGAATTTTTATTGTCTATAATGGTATTCGTAAAAGTGACTTAAATATTCATTCTTGTAACTTGTTTTCATTTCTCTGCAAGTCTGTGCTGATACCTTTGCCTATAAGAGCCGTAGCCTTTTATTGTGACTTAAGGAACTCTGAATATAAGCAAGAATTGTAGTGGGAAATTTTACAACTGCATTTTCTTTTAAATAAAACATAAATGTGTGGAGTAAGCTCTTTTAGAGCTTTTGAGAAACTAAGCTAGATTCTTCATAACGCTGGCCTCCTTTTTTTTTTTTTTTTTTTGAGGTTTGGTTGCTGAATTGATCTCACAGGTACAATTTCTCTTTTGTGCAAGTTAGTGCTAGTGGAGACTAATCACATCTGATTGTATGATTGTATGTGGTGAATTTTTTTCTGTGGACTGCTCGTAATTTTGGGATGGCTGACACCAAGCTGAATTCTAGATGTTTCTTCTTCCTTCTACCATCAACAGTCTCTGCATGTGGCGTTATTCAGAGAGAGACACCACACAGATACTCATTTGTGCTCTGTATTTTGGGAAGGTGTTTTGTTGTTTTTTTGTTGTGTTGTTTTGTTTTTTTTTCCCCACAGTAGCTTCTGTTCCCTCCTAGAAGAGGGAAATGAATCTGTCCCAAAATGTTGACTGTTTGGCAGTTGAGCAGAAACAAGTGTTCAATGATGGCCTTAAAGGAAAGGTATTTAAGGAAGGCGATGATTTTACTTGCTGGCAGCTTCTCTTCCACTACTTTTATAGAAAACAGCAAAGATTTTGATTCTCACCTTTACCAAAAGGACAGGAGGCTGGGAAACTTGGGTACCTTCTGCAAATCTTTTCCTCAGTAGGACACTTAAATTTATCATTTCTGTCAAAAGACTTGAATCTTTTTGCCTCCGTAGGCTTGGAGGAATTTCAGAGTTTCTTTGTCAGAGATTCACGTCTCCACATACCAGTGCACACTGGAAGTATGGGGTCACTTAGTACGTATGGATCCTTGAGAATTGAAATGCCAGGCAGAAATATGCCTACTTATTACGTCCTTTACTGTGTTTGGCATGGACCACAATTAAAACTGAGGAAGTAGCCCTTCCTAGATTTAACAACTGCAGCATCATTTCCATGGTTAGTTTTGACTGTGGGGAATTATTGCCCTGTCTGATAGGTTTTTCTGGGTAAACGTCAGCTGTCTATGTAATCGATCCTACTGAATTTGCAAATATTGCTACTATCATAAAAGTACATTGACTTGTCTTACTGAGATGCTTTCAAATAGCTTTGGAGACAAAATTTCACCCCTTGTACAGGGGTACGAATATAGTAGCAGGGTGCGTTTTAAACTGTGACTGTTCCTTTGGCTGTTAGTACACATCAGCTACTTAAAATATGTGTTCCTTACATGCTTTTGGAGATCGTTTGTGTTGTGGATTTTTTTTTTTCTTGCAGATTTACATTACCCTTTTGTTTTGACTATGAAATCCCTTTCTGGCATTTGTAGCACACCAACTTTGCTGAAAACATGCTCACTAAGCCTTGTGTTAGGTCTCTGCTGTCAGGTTTTTGTAGACTACCGCGTGCTTCAAATGCTTGTTATGAAGTGGAAACAGATAGATGTTTAGCATAATCATTCATTATTACTTAAAGTATTTTTTCAGTAGAATCAAAGGAGAACTGAGAGCACTGAGGGACTTCGTTAAAATCTGTCATTCAGACTTGCTGCCTTGCCTAGTCCCTGGCTCAGCAGAGGTGGGGCTTGGGAGCTTAGGGCTTGCACGGAGGAGCGAAGAGAACTGACTGCAGTAAAGATGGAACGGCCTTGCAAACTTCTGGTTTCTAACAGCCTGCAGATTATAACTGGTTTTGTTCAGTTACAATAGTATCTGTTAACTGCAGTATAGTGGAAGAGACTATCCAAAGGGGTTTTTTGCTGAGCATTTTGTGAAGCTGCTCTAAGTTGGAAGGTGAATTAGTTTGGATAGAAGGCTCTTAAATCAGTCTGCCACTTCAGTCGTTTGACTTCAAAGAGAAAAATAATGCCATATCCTTTAAAACAGTGGGAAAAGGTTGTTAAAGGCTAGAATGCCTCATTCTCTTCAGTATGCAGTTGAACAGCAAAATAACATGTTCATTTTTAACAGTAATTTTTTTTGCCCAAATAGTGTGAACTTCACTGTTGCGTATAAAGCTAGATTAATCATTCAATTAAGATTTCTTTGAAGAGCAACTTCTATGGTTAGATTATTTTATTATGAATAAGTAGTTGTCAGTTATAGGCAATGTAGTGGAATAGTTGATTTGTGTTTCACTTACTGAAAGTTTAGTGACTAGATATATAACCACCTCTGTCAGCATGGTTTTCTTAGACTTAGGCTTTGTTTAAAAAAATAAAATTGGTCTGATCTTTCATACCCCAGGTTTGAAAAGGTTTGCTGTGATGATGTGCCTCCTGTATTGGGCTGTGGCTACAATCAGGTTGGCATTTGTGGTTCCGGTAGGGGAAAAAGCAAAACCAGAACTTGCTGCCAGCCTCTCAGCTGAGGCATGGTGACTGTGTGCTTGCAGACTGCAACCCAGCGAAGAGGCTCAGGGTGGGGATTTGAACTATCTTACAGTTACAGTGGCAGAGAAAATATTTTAGCAGGATACTTCCAGGCCTCCGGTTGTTGAAGAATAAGATGTAATTTGATTACTGTTAAGGTATCATCGGGGCTGACGGGCTGTTCCCGTGTTGGTTTGTGGCAGGAGGTCTGTGCTTGCTTCCTATCAGGAAATTGATTTGGCCAGATGAAAGTTCTCAGGAGCAGCAAAGAAGTAAGTAAATGAAACTGAAGACCCTGTGATATGCAGGTGATTAAACTGCATTCAGGGCTGTGTTCTTGCTTAAAAGCAGCGAATATGTGAGAGAAACCCTAAATAGCAGTGTGATAAATAGTAGTGTGACATTAAACTTAAAAATAGCCTTTTATAATTTTGTAGTACTTTCTTCTTTTAATAGTCTGTTGGTCTTTGACTTCAGCACACACTAACTCTGGACGTGTGGGTTCATTTACCCATCTTGGTAATTTTTTATTCCAGCTGTAGCTGTGATGTTTCTTTTATTGCTTTGTTTCTGGTTGATTAGCTGGCTTGTAACATGGTTATGTGCCTGCTTTTTCAGTGGACATGAAACTTCATACTGAACTGAGCCAATATGATAAAGAAGTGTTAAAGCCTCTGTTGTCTTCCTGAACATGCATGCTTTGGAGGAGATTGTAGAAGTTATTTTCCTACTAAAAATAATTTCAGTAAATTATAGAATAATTAAATTAATTCATCTCAAACCAACAATATTGAAAGTTTCTTGCTGATTCTGAATGGCAGCTGATTTTAGAAGTTTTCAGCTGCAAGTGAAATGCCAGATAATTTTTCTCAGTCGGATGTTTTATCAAATGCAATGGCACTAGATTTTTTTTTTATATTGAAAATGTATACCCTGTACCTGGAAAATAACTTACTATTATGTTAGTAAAAGGAATCTAACTTCTAGAGATGTAATTGGATGGGCTGAGATGAGTAGTATATAAATACAAAGTTTGTCACATTTTGCTTGGGTGACATGGTATGACTTCATTTTGGTGCTGTAGTGCATTAAAAAATTCCTTCTTTTTAGATTTTGTGCCTCTTCCAGTTGTATACCTACAACTTTGTGGCTTTACTTTTTTAGGCATGGGAATGTAGGGATTTTTGTTGTTGTTGCAGTATATTCATAGTTAGCCTTGACAGTGTGATACTGCTTTTCACGCAACTATTAACATCTGCTATTTTTGCTAAGTTAATTTTGAGGAAACTTCCAAGTCTTGCTATGTAATTCTAAAAAGAATAAAGCTAAAAGGAAGTAAACAGTCATTTTCAGAAACAACAAATAAAACAAAAAAGTTATTTCAAAAGTCTACTTTGCTGAACCCTGGTAAGAATTATAAGCCTCTTATGCAAGTTTTGATCTTGTTTTTCCTCTTGCATTATGTTTTCTTCCAATATTTTTTTTAAAGAAGGTTTATATGCTTCTGTGAGTTTATCAATTGAGTTTCAAAAGAAGGAAAAGCATCACAAAAGGAAAAGCATTTTTAGATAAACCTTAGGAATACGCGTGAAGGTAATTTTTCCTCTTCGTTATGTACAAAATTGATTATAGTTTAACAATTTACAAAACTCAGAATATATGAAGAGACGTGTGTGGAGCCTGTAGTCTGGCCTTAATGTTTCATCATGTCATAACCCCCAACAGGGTGCAACTGTTGAGGTCAGTATGCCACAGTTTTGGAAAACTTTCGGTTTGGCTGTGAGTTTCACTTCATAGGAAGTACAGATAGAATTGTCCTGTCATTTTGAGGTCAAGATCTTTGAAAATTATCCTTTTACAGAGAAAGTTTGTGCAATTTACAGAGCTTGGACCTCTTTAAGGTACTTTGCTAAAGAAACTAAGCCCCCAAAACTGCAATTTACTGTTTTAATTTCACTGTACGTGAATGATTATCAGATTTAACTGCTTAATCACTTGAACATAAGCAATATTTTCATTGCCAGATTCACTCAAATTTTTGAACTTCTAGTCCGCTTGAGCTGGCTTGAAAATGGAAATTGTTTCCTATTAAAAAAAAAAATCTTTGAGAGGAGGCAGAGGCGAGTCAGAAAAATACTTACCTGAGCTGCGCTGAAGCTGTAAAAATGTGAGAGCTCTTAAATAGATAACTAAAAGGAGAATTTAAAATTTGGGATGATATGAATAGGATGATTGTTTTGCTACTGGGCAGGTCTGTTAGCAGAGCTGCTCTCGCCCTGTGCAGAGAACTTTTTGCTCTCGTGTCCAGACGTGCTTTGGGGTCTCTCTCTAGTGCACACACCCAAGAGCAACCAAAGAGGTGACCTGCTCCGATCTCATAGCCCAGGGCCAAAAAGCTGGGGAGAGGCTGAGTATCCTGGTACTTGGGGAAGGAGTGTGAGGCAGGGCGGCTGGGAGCCAGGGGCACGGATGGAGTGAGGTCACTTCTCTGGGCAGCGCTGCTAGAAGACTTCCCTTGGTTTGTTTTCTGTTGGAGGAGGAAGCGGAGTTGACAAGCGTTTTCCAGGCAGGGAGCCAGAGAGGCATTATTTTAATGTTTCCAGTGGAAAATTGGTGGGTTTTGGCAAAACTGAAATTTTCCATGTGAAAATTTCTATTTTATGGAAATGGCATTTCTGATTAAAAACTAATTTTGGTGGAAAGTGTCCAATTGGTTATATTCAGTGTTAGAATTAGCATCTGCTGTGTTTAAGTCTATTGAAGATAATTTGGCTTAGGTTTAGCAACTCTGAACAGAATATACACAGACAACTTTCCTCCCTCTGTCTAATACTTCAGCTCTAGTGCCAGCCAAAACTCAACTTGAAGTTGGCTATGAGTAGAATAAAAGCTTTTTCCGAATTTTGCCAGTTTGTTTTCAATTCAGACTGCCTTCATCTTCAAAGGCTTCACAACATAGATGCCACGGCTGGAACTAAAGCTGCCAATTCAACTGGCTGCTCTGGCCTTGAAGATCCTGCTGTGTGCAGCAGTATTGATCTGTGGGTGCTCAAGTAGCTAATAGATAGCCCACAGATTTTCTCCATCGGTATGTTTTCTGTTGATGTTGTCTTCAGATAATGGTGGTTGAAGCTTGTACAGTGTACGGGATGTGGGACTTGTGTTCATTTACAGTCACGCCAAGTTAGAACATGTAACTTTTCAACATTTGGTGTTTTACCTGTGTTCTGTCTGCTTAGTTATACACAACTGTTGAAGACCAGCAGTTGTTATTTACATGTAATTTCTTTCTCTTTTTAGCTTCTTAAATTGTGTTAAAAACCCTTCCTATTTGTAGATGGAAAAGCTGAAATAAAAACCTTACTCTCACTTGCTATATTTCCTTGACTTGGTGCATGTAGTGAGGCTGTTGCTCAAGTTTAGAGCTGTTAGTAATTACTGTCCTGAAAGGACTGTACTAGGTTATTCTAGCTGTAGGCGGTTGTACATTGTCATTAAAGGCTCGAAGATTAGCAGGCCTCTTATAGATACTGAAGAGCTTTTGGTTTCTACTAGGCCTGTAGAAGGCTGTAAAGTCCTTTTTTAATAGGTAAAGTAGTCTTTTTTTGGAGTCATATAGCAAAGGAATCAAATTTATTTACTCCTTGATACTTTTGAGGAAAACTGGAAGAAGTTGATTGGGTTTTTGTTGTTCCTCCTCCCCCCTTCTTAAGCAAGATATAAAACACTAACTTGTTATTATCACCTGGTGCTTCTGGTTTTAGTTTGTCTGATTTTTGCACTGGTTTCAACCCTTTTTTCTTTTTGGTGAGTAAACATTTAGGCTTCCTAATCTTAGAGTTGTATGGGAGCAAGAATTTTCTTTTAATGAAAATCTATTTAAGTCTATTTAACCTAGTTTAAGAACACATTTTTAAAAATTACTGCAAATTTGTTTTGAGAAGTTTCTGTCAAGAAGATATCTTAGTGATGTTTCTTTATAATCTCCATTTATTACCTCTTATTATAGCATTGAGTCATGAAACCAAGAATAAGAGATCCAACTCTCCAGGAATGGGAAGACTTACATGTGGTAATCATCTGTGTGAAGGTCACGGATTGCCATTTGTAAGGTTATTTTCAAACAAGGGCAGGTTATGGATATAATAGTTTTAAAATATTGGAGGTGGAATTCACTTGGAAAACTTTTCTGTTTATTCCTAGTAATCTTTACATAAGCTAAGTGCCTCCAAATATCATGAGCTGGCAGCTGGATACTAGGAAACAAGGTGGTTTTATGTTTTGTCAATGTATTTGCATATTTGTTTAATTATTTTTTTTTAATATAGAAGGATACTTTAAGTCACAGTTTTGTGATATTTAAACAATATTCTTCTTCCTAGTTCTTTTTCCTGGCAGCTTTGTCTTTTTCTCATTGTTTCGGCTGTCTGCCCTTCCACAGGGTTTGGTGTGCATTATTTATTTATTTAAATAGTTAGATTTAATTTTTTTTCTCTGCTAGCTTTGCCATTTTCCATCCTAAATTGCTTGTTCCAGGCACATGGACTGCTGCTAAATCAGTGCACATGTTTCTTTGCTGTCCATTGTACTGGCTGAAGTGGTTGTACAGTGACCACAGCTGTGCGCCCAGGGGCTTGTCCTTCTTTGTGTCTTCGCTGGCTCACAAGCTGGCCATTGCTGTAGCTGGTGGTTGCCATCAACTTCTGTCTTCATATTACAGGCCTTAAACTATACCAGTATCTTTACTTGAAGACATTTCTAGCTTCAGCTGCCTGCTCTCTTGTTTCTTCACACCATGCTATGCCTTTCCTAAATTATTCTGTAAAGCTGTTGCACTGTGATCCAGGTGACTCCTAAAGATCCATTATAGTTTATTGCTTAATAGAAGGATAGGTGTTTTTTTCTGGTTTGTTGAGGTGCATACAGGTATATTGCTACCATATAGAAACTTTCCAGATTTATGCTCAAAATAATCTCTGAAACCTCACGTAAACTTGTTCACGCATTTGGTCAAATCTGTGTGTGACTGTTGTTTCATAAAACTTCCCTTACCCCTGAGTATCACCTGCAAATGAAAGGTCTCAGGGTCAGAAACAATACGACTGCGCAGATTCATATAGGACGGGTGGGTTTCTATTTGTTGTGAATAACCATAGGTACTCAATGTGAAGCCTTTTCCTAAAGGCACGTGGACTCTGGACAGGTTTATTTTTGCATCATTTGGAAGTAATGCAAAAGTCCTATCTCTTCTGAAGTAGTGTTGTCATCAGGTGAGTGAGTACCCGGCCTTGAGCTGGCAGGAGCTAGCTGGAAGGAGGTTTGCTATTGTCTTTGCATTCATTCACACTCTGACCTGTAAGACCATTGCAGTGAAACGGGAAATGGGTTGAACCTGCTGAAGTAGAATAGCGTTTAAAAAGAAAGTAGTCTGACTATTTTAATTCTAGATCTTTCTTAGCTGCAGACCTCTACTGTATTGGGTGTATTTCTTCAGCCTCCCTGAAGCTCAGTTCCCTGTCTAGAAAACTGGTCAAAAACTGAAAAAAGAGATCAGATTTACTATGACGGGATGTGCTATGGAAACCCAGCGCATTTATTAGGCTGCCAGTTGTAATGTGATGTGGACAGGTATTCACTAAGAATAAACTTGAACCTTAAAAATGGATTTAAAATGAACCATATTGAACTATTAGCAATCTATAAGTCCATTTGTCTCTTTTGTGTTGTCTTTTTCCCTAAAAAAAAAAAAAGTTTAATATCTTCTCGGACTGTATCTAATCTAGAGTCCTGGATAGTGAAGGTGGAAGAGTTACTTTCTTCATGTGAAAAATGACTGGGCATAGAAAGGGAGGGCATAAAGGATTTAGGTTCAAAATAATTGGCAGTGTTGATGGCATGGTTTCGAAGAACTACTTTTTTAAATTAGTATTACTCCTAAACTGTGCCAGTAAGTATTGTAAACTCTAATGAATTTTATCTTGCTGGTTTTGTGTTTCCTGAAATGTTATGTACAGGAGTGAAGAAAAGCAGATACTAGAACTTCCTGCCCTCTCCTACTTCAGACCCAAAGCAGAGAAAGGGAGCAGCTGAATTTGAGAGGCCCTTTTTTGGAGTGTTGTGCATACAGTTCAAACATAATGAGTATTGACATTTCATTAGATACAAGTGCCACTTATAATAGGCTTTTCTGTTAGCTATGCTCTTGTTCTTGGGAGAAGGGAGAAGCAAAGGAGGGAATTGTCAAATTATCAAAATAGTTTATTTTTCATATTAAATACTAGATTGCTACAGTACTACCAAACTAATTTGCTGTGTTCTGGTATACATTCTCCAGCTTTCTCTAATAGATTGGCCACTGTCCTGTGTAGAGTGACCAAACACTTGTTAATTACTATTTTTATGTTGGAAAGAATAAAATTCTGGGAGTGACAGAGCAAGGTGTTTTGCCTTTAACCTTTGTCTCTATTAGTAACGATGTGATTAAAGCAGTGAAAATCTTGCTTGATATTACACAGCAGTTGTTCAAATTTGAAACCTGTATTCAAAGTAGTAGATAAAAAGCATTATCCAAGGAGGTCTTAATTTAAAAAGAAGGCCTTAAATAATTTTTAAATTGAGAGTAATTATTAATTTAGGTGTTGAGCCTGTACTGAAAGCCCTAGCCAATCCCATGAAATACTCGTGTTTATAAAATGCAATGAATTAACAGTCTTAGAAACTTACCTACATAAGTGGATAGAATTTTAATTCTCTCTGGCTTATGTATAAGAGAAGCTGATGATGGAGGGGAGAGGCTAAATTCAGCTTCTCTTATCTCAGCTGTTAAACTTCAGGCCCAAAATTTTCAGAAACTGTCAGATGTACTTTAAGAATTAATGCGTTTTGTGTTGGATTTGGCTCTTGATGTGTTTGAGGATTGAGGGTGTGGAAAAGGAGGATGTAAGAGTGCCTCATTCATTGAAATGCAGGTGAGATTATGGACATTTTTGTGGGCATGAATGTTGCTCGTTATTGCTCTCAAGAGTGAAATACTTGCAGATAGGAACTTCTTTTGCTGTTCTATACTTCTTGCATCTGTGAGGATTTAATCAAGCAGCTCAGAGTGCCTGCAGATAATAGAAGTCTTGAGGGAATGTATAAAAGCAGCTGGAGATTAGATGAGTTTCGTGTACCAGTTTTGCATATGAAGCGTGGAGGCTGCTCAAGGCCAGGCTGTGAAGAAGGGTGCGGGAAGCCCTAACGGAGGAGTGGGGTGAGCTTGGAGTCCCAGAGCCGCCAGCCCCATGCAGATACCTGGGCTAACGAGCGCATGATCTGGTTACCCACCAGTGAAAAGAAGTTGCTGAGGTTTTGGAAACTTTACCTTCCTAACTTCCAATGCCAGTGTCTGCTTATATCCAGCGTTCTCTTTTGACAGCTCTTTGGGAATGTGGTAGCACTAAAGAAATAGTGCTTGTAGTTACATTGTGCGGTCACTGCAACTGTCCTAGTTTGTCCACAGGAAAAACACGATGTCCCTCTTTTCCAGTGGAAGTTTTAGGAAGAGTTTAGTAAGTGGCCATATGATAGCTTTACAGGAGAATGTTATTTTCCTTAAGCAGAATGAATTTCATTAATTTATATATTACAAATAATTTATAAACTTACAAAAGAAACAGAAGATTTTGATATAGCCCAGAATCGTTAATGATGCTCTTTCCTGGCTAGAAGTCTGGCTTGAACCTTTGCACCTGGTGATGACAAAGTGAAATGGCCCAAAGTTTATATACATACATATCAACTTTCAAGAATTATGGATACTTTCCATTTTTTGGTCAGCAGAAAGCAGGAAGAAATGAATGAAGTATGAGTTGTTGGAACGAGTTCAGGATTGTAGTGCATGGGTCGATTCACTTAAGTGAAAATGCATTTCTACTCTGATTTTATTTATAAGGAATGTCCTGTCACTGTGTGCTGCATCAGAGTTGCTGAAAGCTTTCAAAACAAATTTTTGAAAGATAAAAAATTTAAACTTTCATTTGTTGGACTAATGTGGACTTCCCTCAGAATAGTGCACAATCAACTAATGTTTAGCATTTTCAAACTGGTTTAGGTTAAAACATTTAATGTAGTTTCACTAACATTTTTCAATAAACTATATGAAGATGGGTTCTAGATATAACTCAGTGTTTCTTTGAAATGCAGTATGTTGTATTCCTCTGTTTAAACCTTCAAAATTGTCTTTATACTTTTAATAGTGTTGTTTTCATCCTAATTGGATTGTCTGGATAATTTTAGTGAACATGGGGTCTGCGGTGAATTTACTGTATTCAAGCTACAGCATATTATAAGGATGTGGGTTTTCTGTGAGTCTGGCCTACTTCTCCACCTCTTGTAACAAATTCATGTACTGTGTTGGACCCAAATCAGCAGGTGGGCTGCAGTGGAAATGTATGCCTTCTGGCTTGCTAAAATACCAGCCTCTAAACAAATGGAAATCTGGCAATGGGTTAGCTTCTTAGCTGCTTTAGAAAAATGAAATTTCTCATGTCCTTGCCTGCACATGTGCATACTGTACTGTGCTAAGGTGTTGTCTTTGTGTATAGTACATGATGTGAGCCACCTTTAAAAGAACTTTTTTGCTTCAAGTCAGCAAATCGGCTGCACTCTTGGATAAATTAAATTTCAGTCAATTACCTTCTTAACCAACTGCTTACTTATTAAGCTGCTTAAAATTGGTTAGTTTATTGTAAGCCCAAGCAAATTGTCATTTTACTGTATGTGTTTACATAAAAGAATAGAGGATGCTGAAAATCCACTTGTGAAGCTTCTGTATGCTCTTTAATGCCCTAACCAAGCCAGAATCGCAGGAATGTTCTGCCCTTTGATAGGGAACACTCCCTAGAATTGCTTCATCGCTTGAAACCTGAGCTCAGGCAGGAAATGTTCAACTTACTCCCTCCACAGACCTGAGAGGTAAGTGGAGTTTCATTGCACAAGTTCTGTCCTTCTCCAGTTGCTGTAGCAGCACGTACTTTGGGTTGTTAATTGAGGTGTCTAAGTATTACATCCTTAGCAGAAGACGCTGAAAAATTATAAGCAGAAACCTTCTTCATATACAAAGTTTAAACCAATTTAAATGCAATTGCATATACAGAAAGATTTTAGCATAAGTGGCCATGGTAGTGTCCATGACATAAATATGCACATACAGTATGCACTTGCTTAAGTTAAGCTGTTGTTTAAACCAGTTGTTGTCAAACTTTTTTTTGGTTGAATCTCACCATTTGTCTTTACTCCTATTTCTTTTCAGGCTGCAGATTTTACTTTAGAGCTTTAAGTCAGTCCTTTATTTTGTTCCATACTAACTTTAGCTATAACATATTTTCATTGCAGAAGTTTGCAACCAGTGTAGCTAAATTTTACCAGTTTTGTCATTTTATACATCAGTATTTGCTGGGAAATCAGATAATTATGATTTATAACCTCATAAGCCATCTCACTATTTTGCTAATTCCAAAATGTATAGCAAGAATGGCAGTACTTGGTCAAGAGAAATAATGTCACAGAATTCACAGAATTCACAGAATTGTTAGGGTTGGAAGGGACCTCTGGAGATCATCTAGTCCAACCCCCCTGCCAGAGCAGGGTCACCTACAGCACGTTACACAGGACAGCGTCCAGGCGGGTTTTGAATGTCTCCAGAGTGGGAGACTCCACCACCTCTCTGGGCAGCCTGTTCCAGTGCTCCACTACCCTCAAAGTAAAGAAGTTCCTTCTCATGTTAAGATGGAACTTCCTATGTTCAAGTTTATGCCCATTACCCCTCGTCCTATCACTGGGTGCCACTGAAAAAAGACTACTCCCATCCCCCTGGCATCCTCCCATTAAGTATTTGTATGTATTAATAAGATCCCCCCTCAATCTTCTTTTCTCTAGACTAAAGAGACCCAAGTCCCTCAGCCTTTCCTCATAAGAAAGGTGCTCCAGTCCCCTAATCATCTTTGTTGCCCTTTGCTGGACCCTCTCCAGCAGTTCCCTGTCTTTCTTGAACTGGGGAGCCCAGAACTGGACACAGTACTCCAGATGCGGTCTCACCAGGGCAGAGTAGAGGGGGAGGATGACCTCCCTCGACCTGCTGGCCACACTCTTCTTGATGCACCCCAGGATGCCATTCGCCTTCTTGGCCGCCAGGGCACATTGCTGGCTCATGGTCATCCTGTTGTCCACCAGGACTCCCAGGTCCCTCTCCACAGAGCTGCTCTCCAGGAGGTCAGCCCCCAACCTGTACTGGTGCATGGGGTTATTCCTCCCCAGGTGCAGTACCCTACACTTACCCTTGTTGAACTTCATAAGGTTTCTTTCTGCCCAACTCTCCAGCCTGGCGAGGTCACGCTGTAAGGCAGCACAGCCTTCTGGCGTGTCAGCCACTCCTCCCAGTTTTGTGTCATCAGCAAACTTGCTGATGGTACACTCTATCCCTTCATCCAGATCATTGATGAATATGTTGAACAAAACTGGGCCCAGTACTGACCCCTGAGGGACACCACTTGTTACTAACCTCCAACTAGACTCTGCGCCACTAACCACAACCCTCTGAGCTCTATCTGTGAGCCAGTTCTCAATCCACCTCACCGTCCATTCATCTAAGCCACACTTCCTAAGCTTTCCTGTGAGGATGATGTGGGAGACAGTGTCGAAAGCCTTGCCAAAGTCAAGGTAGACAACATCCACTGCCCTCCCCTCATCCACCCATCTAGTTACTTTGTCATAGAAGGCTATCAGATTAGTCAGACATGACTTCCCCTTGGTGAATCCATGTTGACTACTTCTGATAATCTTCTTTTCATCCAGGTGCTTTGAGATGACTCCCAGAACAAGCTGCTCCATCATCTTCCCAGGGATGGAGGTGAGGCTGACCGGCCTGTAGTTTCCCGGGTCATCCTTCCTGCCCTTTTTGAAGACTGGAGTGACATTGGCTATCCTCCAGTCCTCAGGCACCTCACCTGTCCTCCAGGACCTTTCAAAGATAATGGAGAGAGGCCCAGCAATGACTTCCCCCAGCTCCCTCAGCACCCGAGGGTGCATCCCATCAGGCCCCATGGATTTATGTATATCCAATTTATCTAACTGATCTTTAACGTGCTCCTTGTCAACCAAGGGATAGTCTTGTTTCCCCCAGACTTTCTCTGTTACCTGCAAAGTCTGGGTCTCACAAGGACTGGCCCGAACAGTGAAGACAGAAGCAAAGAAGGCATTTAGCAACTCCGCCTTCTCTGCATCATCCGTCACCACAGCACCTGTCTCATTCAACAACGGGCCCACATTTTCCCTAGTTTTCCTTTTGTCTCCTATATAATATAATATAATATAATATATGTCTGTGTTCTTGGTGCAGGTACTTCTGTAAGAAAAGAGTAGTAAAGATATTATGGATACAGTTCAGGGCCAATTATATTGCAAAACAAGTGTGTCATAGTAAGACCCGTAATTGCAGGGTCTGGCTGTGCTTAACAACTGTGTCCTTTTTGTATGTACATATGCTGATAGAGGTTTAAATATGGGTTGTGTACACATGATTGGCCACAAAGCAGTTACATGTAATAGCTCTGGCAGATTGTAGAAGGAGGAATATTTTTGAGAGAGTATGTGGTGGTGAAGGCATTTTTAACATAATCTCTACATCCTTCCATAATTTCTTTGCTGACACATGGGAAAAAAAGTAACTTTTGTTAAGTGGTTTGCAGAAAATAGCCTGTCTTTTGTCACCTTCCTCTCTGTAACTTTCATGGTTGTTATATTTCCATTTTGTAGAAGTATTTCAGGGTTTCAGTTGTTATACTTAGTTGTAAAACTGTATTCTGTAGTTGCAGAAACCTCTTAGTTTCATGGAAGAAACTGGTCTACTACAAGATGCCTGTGCAGGGTACTACGCATTGCACGTGGGACACACAATATGATGCTTCATTGCTTAACCTGAAAGTTCAAAACATGGTTTCTTAAGTCCATGAAGAAAACATTTATGAATGACTGATGCACAGCATAATGTGAATATGTGCTCCACACCAAGAAGATGCTAACTCCACAGTGTCCTGTCCATTTCTTCCCTCCTTAAAGAGAGTGAGAAGGCATTTCCCTGCAGGTCTGCGAGCGAGGCGAACTGTTGTTCTGGCCCAGTATAGCTGGTCCTGTTTCTTTAGTGAACTCATAATACAGTGCCTTGTTTCTTAAATTTGACTGTTTCATTTATATACATTGAGAAAGACCCGAATCGTTGTCTGTGACTATTCAATGTTTTTGTTTGGTTGGAGTGAAGATCATCTGTGTTACAGCAGAAACCTTGCTGGGTCTGCAGGTTGGGTCTGTCGAAGGATACTGTGAATAGTTGCTTGGTATGAAAGGATTTTTGAAGATCACTGAGGGCAGATTTTCACCTTGCTCACTCTTGTGAATTTGTTGCTCTGTTTGATGCTCAGAAGTGTTCTGTCTAGTTTGAGGCAGTGATGAGGAAGGAAGCAATACTGTCGGTCTTGATCAGCAAATAAGACAAAAATAGGGGAGAGAACAAGAGGCAAGGTGAGATTTGTATTTTTCTTCCCTTAAAGCGTGATGGTTTCTGCCCTTTAACAAGTCTTTTTTTTTTTTTTTTTTTTTTTTCTGCTGCAAAATTGTGGATTGTTGAGTTAGACCCTCCTAGCTCACTACCAAATGGTTTTGTGAGGACTCCAATACTGATTTGGAAGCTAAACAGTCCTACTTTTTGCACTGGTGTTTGTATTCGTGGGAAAGGGCTCTGAGATAAACCCTCACTGTGTCTTGGTTGATTTGTCACTTATTCAAATCCTTGTAAAATATGCCTGTCAAAAGGTTGTTTCTGTGGTATGGATAAACTGTTTTTAATCAAATTGCATGCTGTTCTGGAACCTTCTTTGATTCAGCTCACAGGCAAATGCCACTCTGAAGTCTTGGCTGTAGTGATTGGTTGTGTAGCTGCACTGATAAAGATGCTGATCTTTATGCCGTTACAGCTAGTAAGGCGAGAGACTTAGTTTGTGTCTACGTGACAGAATATTGTTTGTGAAATGTTATGTTGTTGGCTCAGATCAGTGGTATGGAGGTTCAGTTTCTGTTCTTCTCTGTAGAAGGTTTTCTTCTGCCTTTTGTTTTTGAGACTTGTAGAAGGCACAGCAGAAGTGGTCTCTTCATGAGGAGTTGTCAGACGTGTACTTTCTTGTTGGGTTTTACTTTGGAATCTTAATATTTGCGACACAATTTTTCATTATCATTAAGAGAAAGTCATGAGTTTAGCTTGCAGCTGGTGGGTTTATCTGGTATCTTTATCTTTTCTCAGTTTGTCATGTTGGTTTAGCAAAACAAAAATAAACTTGCTGTAATTTTACGTGAATACAGTTCTGAAGCCAGAGTGACTGAGTAGCCAAAAAAAAAAAAAAGAAAAAAGCTGTCTGGTAAGGAAACAAATACCTTTTAATCTAAAAATGTTGGTTAAGTCAAAACTGAAACATTTTGCAAGGATGGATTATCATCAAAAATATATTTATTTTTTTTTTTTTTTTTTTTTATGTCTGAGATGTATGGTCATGCTGAAAGAGCTGAAGATGTGCTCTAGAAAAGCAAAATACCTCAGGGATTTGTAGGGCAGTCACTCAGGAGGTTGGCTGCAGGTGGTGGGAAGAAAGTTAAACTGCAAAGTCCCGGCCCGTCCTGATACAGGTGGATTGGATCTTTCCCATGAGGGTCTAAGTATCTAAGCTATCAACTATTTAAGAGGAGATTGATCTTTTGCTTGTTACCCCAATTCATTTGTGTATATTGGAGCTCATACATCTCTTCTGATTGAGGCAAGCTCTCTAATCATTGCTGGAGTGTTTGCTGTCCTCTGCTAAATTCTCCTTTTTTTTGTTATGATACACACCCACCCCCCAAAATAGGAAGCAAACGTGTAAACGTTCTTGAAGTCCTTATAATTTTTTGCAGAATAAGGAAAATCAATCATTTTGTATT
Organism: Charadrius vociferus; assembly: GCF_000708025.1. Lineage (NCBI taxonomy): Eukaryota > Metazoa > Chordata > Aves > Charadriiformes > Charadriidae > Charadrius > Charadrius vociferus. The sequence continues at coordinate 5,319,597 of NW_009648925.1, read as the reverse complement.
CAGTTTTGAGAATACCTGTTTTCTTTTACTATTTTTAAGGTATTTTAATTTTCTATCTCAATATATTATCTACTTAAGTTATGAAACTTTGTTTGCTTACGCCCTTGTCAAAGGGTGTAGAAATAGTTTGCTGAGAGTGTAATTAAGTGAATCACAGGCCCTGATCCTGTGAGGTGCTTAAAGCAACTAGTATCGTTGGATAGGGCTAATAGCATCAGGTGTGCACATAAGTACGTTGTTGGACTGGGATTGCGTGGTAGTCATTAGAATCTTAGTTTTGAAAAGTGAAAGTCACATTTCAATTTTTGCATTTTATTTATCAGCACTTAGCACAGGGTGTAGATTTGTGTTGGTCAAGGTTCCTTATTTGGGGCATAAGAATTGCTTGTGTTTCCAGACTAGATATGTAAATCCAATCAAGGTGACCTAGACAGAAGATTCAGTAGTTTGACAAACCTTTATCTATTTATGTTGTAATTAAAAAAAAAAAAAAAAGGCAAAAAGCAATGCTAATGTTTTTGTTATCACTGTGTATTCTTGTCTCTAATGGTTATACAGTAAATGTACAGGCTTTGCAGAATAATACTTCAAAACATTTGTGTGTTTACTGTTCTCTTTGTGCTTTTTCTCTATCAAATTTTTTGGTGTAAGCATTTTGGTTTTTTTTTTCTGTTTTGCACTGAAATTAGTTACTTAATTTCCTCTAATATTGGGAGCCTAGTAGCCACGATGTCCAGCAAAACAACCTTAAAATGGGAGGGAGTGGACAATGGGCAGAAAGTAAAAGGACTGAGTATTTTGGAATGAGGTTGTGTTGTAATTTGTAAGACGTTATTTTGTTATTGGATACCATGAATTCAGTAGTCATTTTTCTTTTGTCTGTAATGGAGTTTTTTAACAATGGGCTTGCTGTGTGTTGACCTTTATTTGAAGTATGACATTCTCGCATTTGCATTTTTTGATCTTTTTAAATTTTGTTTTGCCTAAAGACTCTGTGTGGACAGTAATGACCGCACGTTTCCGATTGCCTGCTGGCAGAACCTACAATGTACGAGCATCTGAGCTGGCACGAGACAGGCAGCATACGGAGGTGGTCTGCAACATTCTTCTCCTGGATAACACTGTACAAGCTTTCAGAGTTAATGTAAGTAATTTGCTTGTTGCAAATCAGTATCACTGAGCTTGCTTTCCTTTGCTGGATTTGTATGGCTAGAGTATGACTTTCAAAATAGTGTTAAGTACAGAACAGAAGGGAAAGTTATGTTCAGGCAGGCATGTTTGTACACGTACATACTAAGTCACTGTGAACTTAGTCATTCTGGCGTCCTCTATAGTACAAACACATCTTCATTTCAAAATTGAATATACAAAGCACAATTTATTTCTAGTAATTCTCTTCACAGACTAAAGTTGTATAGTGGAAATGGAGGGAAGTTTTGCCATTGAGATGAATGAGAAACGAGCTTTTGTTTTGCTCCATTTTGGTTTTTGCATTTTGAGCATGAGTAAGGTGTAATGATAACTTTCCTTGTGACTGTCTAGCTGTGTTCAGTCACATGGATGGTTATATTTGCTTACAGCTGTCATCTTAAAGTATCTCTTTGTTTTTTGGTTTTCTCAGATTGTAGTCTTGTTCAGTGCGTTCCCTCACTTAAACTTACCACCTTCTAATGCATTGGTGAGGATGGCAGGAAAGAAAATAGGAAGCTGGTTGCTGAATGATGAGGGCTGTTACTGGGAAAAGTGAATAACTTTTACCTATAAGCCTGGAATTTAAAATGGTTATCCATCGCATTTTCTAGTGTGTAATCCTTGATAAGGAGTTAAAATGAAAATGTTCATGATTTTGTGCATATGTTCACACAAGTGCAACCATTTCTTTCAGCTTCTTGATGAAGAAAAACACACAAACAACAGGCAAGGACCTCACAAGAACACATTAGAGCATTTAAAGTGATCTTTGCATGAGAAGAATGAGAACTCAACAGAAAAGCAGCTGTTGGGTGTCCTGGGGCAGGAGAACTCAGCTTTTACTTTATAAGCTATAGAATTGATGATTTATCTGGAGAAAGGTTCGATAGTGTGATGGTGAAAGTTTCAGGTGGCATGTTTATTACAATTTTTCAAGAGAAAATTGAACTTCAGCGAGTGGCGTGAAGGAGTACCTCAGTACCGAATAAGGCTGTGGGACTTCAGGTGGGAAGTGAGGGAGAAACTGAAGGGCTTCTCAACTTGATGTGAACAAGTTTAATTTGGGCTAGTTGAAAAAGTTCTAATGCTCAGTAATTACATCGAATTCTGATATGTAGTGTTCAGTGAGGATATTGATCCATTTGAATGTTTTAGGGAAGATTTGTGATAGTGATTGTATTTCTCTGTTCTGTGATCAGGTGGTTAGAACCTGTGCAGCTTGCAGCTGCCTATCAGAGGAGCAAAATCTCTGTTATCTAGCAAAAACTCGCAAGGATCCAGTGTTGAGTGGATTAAGACTTAGAGGTAGACTTGGTGGTTATTTTTTTAGATAATTCAGTCAAGATAGAAGGTTTTAGGATGTTCTCTTCAGGCATTTTTGTAGTTCTATCAGGAGCTATTTAACTTCTTGGGATTTCTGAGTAGTTAACGGTGAAAATTTTGGATGATGGAGCTGGGATAAGGATGACCGAAACTTCAGTTTATCAACATCAAGCCTCATTTACTTTCTGGGATAATTTCTCCTATATCCCAATATTCCCCTGCTGTTCTCTCTCTTATCTTCTCATCCTTGCTAACAGTTTCCCAGTCTATGCTGCCTGCCAAAAAGCAGCATGTGCAAAAGGTAGTCGGAGATAAAGCATTAAAAGTGCATGAGAAATTGTAATGTTGTGGGTTTTCCGTTCAGGTGCTGAGTTTTCCGTTGAAATACCTGTGTTGCAGTTCTTTGTTTGTAAGAGTTGGCTGAAATAAGGAATAATTGTTGTATACAATAAGTATGGGAGATGATGCTTCTTTTTGATTTAGGTGTTCAAAAGCTGTTAGAGAATGCTAGTGCCTTTCTAGAATAGAATCACCAGTTATAAATCCTCATAAGTCTATTCTGTCGCTCCCAAGAAAAAATTATGTAATATGTTCTTGCCACCTTCCTAGTGTACTAAATATTTTAGTGCATGGATCACGCTTTACTGCTTACACAGATCAGCCTTCAGGTTTGTCTGTTAAAACGGAATTTAGGGAATAAAAAGTTCCTTGGTCCTCAACGTTTTGTTCTCGGGTCTTAGCTTCAATCTGTTTTTTATAGCTAGGGAGTAATAAAGTATTCAGTCATAGCAAATGTATGTTAACCTACATGGTATACAGGTTTTCAGGGTTTATAGCTGTGTTTTACTTTATTGTGGTTGACACAATACTTGGCAATAAATATTTATGGCATTGTTTTCAAAATAGGAAGAACAAAAATAACATAAAATAAATTAGCAAGGTGTTTTGTCTTGATGATTGCTATAGGTATTCTGTATGCTAATGATTGTAAAGCTTAATCATCTGGAGTATACAGTGCTGTATTAATAAAAATGTACTCAAATGCTATTTCTTCTCCCAACAGCAAAGTACTGATCACAGACAATGTCTCTTGGTAATTTATGTGACATGTTCTAAGTTCACATTTCAACCAGCTTTTTCCATTGATCTACAAAATAGTCATTCTTTGTGTTAAGCCTTACCTTGTATAGAAGGTAAAAAATCAAATCAAATAATCCCTGTGAATTGCAGCCAGAGAGGGGTTATTTTGGTTGCCAGCAGAAGAATCAGCTGGAACTAACCTGTGCATCGTTTGAAGAGTAGAAATCATTTCTATAAAATGCTCTGCCTTCTAAATGAAGAATTTCTACATTGACCCTGAAGAGCATACTTCATAAAATGTGTAACTGGAAGAAGTGAGGCTGACTTGAGTTAATAACATGATCAGGATGATTTGCATTACCGTAAACCTGCTTATTCAAGATCAAATTGCTTTAATTGTTTTTAATTAAGTGTTTAAATACCTCAAATCGTATCGTTTCCGTGCAGGCTGACTTAATTGTATTCCCTGGAAGCCAGTACATAGATACAGAGCTCACACTAAACTTGAGGGAAAACTAAGTCAAGGTAGATGGGATGAGTTGTTCTGTGAACAAGGCTAGTGGGATAGCAGTCATGGATAAACGTTTCAGTTTGCAGCCTTTATTGTGTCAGAATTCTCCTCAAAGTTAGTGAATTTGGACTCTAATGGAAATAAAATTTAAAGATCTGTAAAATAACCCAAACCAACCAAACAAAAAAACCCAACCAGCCCACCTGTAATTCTAGAAATGAAAATTTTCCATAGGCATTAAACCTATGTATTTGCAGATCTTTTCCTAAATTTTCAAACATGGGTGTTTGCAAACAGCTAACAGTCATTTTGCAATTAGAAATTAATGTGTATATATCTGGTGGTACTGGATGTTAGCCACTAGATGATAAATACTTCATAAAGTGTAGTTACTATATTGATTTCTAGTGTTAATGTCATATTTTTGCTGAAAGGCCGAAATTTATTAGATATTTTGCCTTCAGCAATGACTAATAAGTACATATAACATTCTAACCGTTTTTTTCATAGATTTTTCATATATTTTTCCATTATTCCATTGTAAGAGGAAATATTAATGTTTAACTTTATCTGTAGGAATAAAGCCAGTTTCTTTTTACGCTAAACACATTTATTTGTTTTGCTTTTTTATTTAAAAAAGGCAAAAGTAGAAATATGTGTTATCATACTTTTTATAATTTATAGCAGCTATTCAATGGTTATGATAGTATTATAAATATTTTGGACCTTTCACAACAAGCAGGATTGTGACCTTCACCTGCTCTGGCAAGCTGCAACATCGTTATATAAATATCAGAGATGGGTTAAACTGAGGTCTGGTTTTACTAGATGCTTATCTTTATTTTGCACCGAGAGTAAAACATTGTGATCAAAACAAATGCTTCATGTTGAAACTAGTCTTCTCTTACCAAATTTGCTGCTCTGTTGCAGGAGAAATACCTTCCTTGCGGTCGTGAAATGACGTTCTGTATTACTAAATTCAAACTGATCAGCAAGTTCTAATCTTTTTCATTAGGAAACATCTATTCTGATATTTAAGAACCAGTATAAATTCTCATGTTAGATTGGAAAAAAGCTACAGAATCGATAACTACATGTTATTTGAAGAAGTAACATGTCAGCTGTGGTAAATGTAAGCCTAAACTTGGGTTACAAACATCTCCTGTTTTCTTGTAGTTACTCTTGTAGGTTCTTAGTTTGAGTTCTGATTTAAATCTACATGGGGGAAAAATACCAAGAAGCAATTAGCGTCACTATGTAATTTTAAAATTAGTTTTATTTGCTGAAAAAATTGTACTGATTACTGGTTTATTTCCAAATATATCAGAAACAACTAGTTTAGTAAAAATGAATGACTATTTTGGGATTCTACATAAAAATTGCCTTATGCGTTTTTACTGTTGTATGTTTATTATGTTAGCTTTTTTTCTTTGTTTTTAGTTATTGGAAAGTAAATTTTTCAATAGTGAACTTTTTAACAATTGCGTTCTGGCTGTTCATTTCGTTAAACAGCAAGAAATTTTCTCTGTATGATTTTAAAAAAAAATCTTCTTTCAAAGTAAATATAGCAATTCTTAGATCACTTTAACTTAGCAAAGTTTATATGGGACCTGAAATATATGTCTTTTGTAATTTCAACTACAGTACACAGAGCTGTGGTTATGATTGTCCTGCTGGGATCATTTCAAGCATAATTTGTTGATAGCTTTTCTAATTTTTTTATTATTATGAAATAAATTATCAAGCTTCTTGGAGTTTTTAGCCCCCGATAAATGCTTTTGACAGTTTACTCAACTTCAGTGTAATTTCAGCTGAACAAAAAAAAAGTTTTACTCTAAGAGGATGCTCTTAGATGCTAACAAATGTCTGAATGCTATTTGTAGATTTTTCCACATACGGATATTAATTAAATTCTTGCAACCTTCTTTTGACCTTTTAGTTACATACTTCTGTTTTAACGGCTGTAAAAAGTAACTGTTATACAATCTCTATGAGAAGTGAGGTCATTTGGGAGCAGAACAGCATTTTTTTTTGTTTTAAAACTTTAAAAATACCTTACTGCCTACAGTAAACAAGGCAAGATGTGTCAAATCCTCTATGGTATCAATAATACTCGGCACCTAGGAGATTGGTAGAAGCTTGCTTGGTGCCGGAGAAGTAGAAAATCTGGGTGGAAAATGTATCAATCAGCTCTTTCATCTTTTTTTGTTTGTTTGACAGTTGTTCTTGCAGAATTTTTCCTCATCTTTTGTACTTCAAGAAGCTATGACACTTTATCTTCTTTGGGAAACTCCTTTCAGATTTCACCAAATGTATTTGTCATAATGGCACACTCAGGATTTCAGTTACTGTGTTGGCAGTATTTTCAGGTTAGGCAAAAAATTGCAAGGTATCGACAACTACGGATTCTTTTTGTATGATTTTGTGGGTAAGATTTGTCCCTGTAGTAGAAATCGGGTTTGTTCATTTGTCTCTGAAAAGCAATGTTACTGTTATTCAGTTCATTTAAATTACTTCATTTAGAGTGAAGTAGTATCTTTGAGAGAATGCATTTAAATGACGCTTCTCAGTTAGATATTTGGCTGCTTCAGCTGTCTATGCCATTTAACTTTGGAAATATTTTCAATATACTGGTTCGTTTAGATTCAGAAATAGACTTTTCAGATAAAATAAGTAAGAATAACTTGTACAGACCTGTACTTTTAAATTTAGTGACCCAAACAAGGCTATAAAGTTCTTTGTCGAATCCTAACTTTTTTTCTTTTCTTTTTTTCAGTACTCCTTTTAAATATCAAATTTGGCTAATGACTGGCTTTCAGGAATAATCACGTAGCTAGCTAAGAAGTGAGAAATTCTTACTGTCAGAAAATGACAAAGAAGAAAAATAGTAATTCCTTACATATGTTTCAAAAAGAGAGATGAAATTCATTTAAAAATAGTGCTCCTGGGATGCACTTGTGATATTTAAAATTTAGGCTGCTAGAGCACATCTGGAAGAATGCGTATATGCTCTGCCTGCCTCAAGTCTGTGTGTCCAATTATATATATATTCATTAAACAATATGTGCATTTGTTCTCTGCAGAAACATGATCAGGGACAAGTTCTATTGGATGTAGTCTTCAAGCATCTCGATTTGACAGAGAGAGATTACTTTGGTTTACAGTTGGCTGATGAATCTACTGATAACCCTGTAAGTTTACCCAGTTTTGTAAATATGATTGTATAAGTCCTGATCATGTTCATTGCTATGCTCTGTGTCATTGTAAAGAGAAGTAAATAGAAGCAATTGCAATATTGTGCCCTCTTCTCCAACTGTGTTATTGGAGTGGTTCCGTATCACCTTGCATTTTCGATAAAACTAAATGTAAACAGTTACAGGTTTGGAGTAAAATACCGAGTTCTGTGCTTAAGAAATAATACCTTAAAAGGACACTGCTTTTTTTATTGAATCTATTTACTAGACTGTGTGATCATTGTCAGTCGGGATAAGAAATAGTAACTCTTTTTAATTAAGACTGACAAAAAAAAGAGAGGGGGTTTTAGATTGTCCTGTACAGTGTTTTTGTTTCTAGTCCAGATACCCGGTAGGTCTTTTAATAGTGCTTCATATAGTCCACTGTCTGACAAGGGCTGTCAGCTCATCACCTTAACAGAAAAAAGAAGGGACTCCTTTGAAAATGCGCTCTAATTTAATGCTCATGAGCTTTAATTGAAAGGAAATTCCATAGGACTGAAACTTTGTAAATCATTTTATAATTCACTAGTAGAAACAAATAGATCCAGCTTTAACGTTCAGTGGCTGCAATAGTTATAGCTGCACTGCTGAGATCATGATTGCTCGCAGAATACTTCTTGAATACTTTCTTTTATAGGCATCAAACGTTCGGCACTTGTTTTAAAGTGCAATTTAACTAACTATTATTCCTTATAATACAGTTCTTTACCTAATTCCCATTATATGCATGTCACAGTGATGGGGTCTAAATTTATCTCCCAACTTGTGTGTCAAAAGTAATTTTTGTTCACAAAATGTGCAGAATGTGATCTAGAGATAAATGACACTGTAGTGTTAATCATTCAGTAACTAAGGTGAATTTCAGAAGATAGTGCAACTTTCGAAAGTGCAGATTGGGTCTACTGTTGTTTTGCCGTCAAGAGTGACTGTTTTAAATAGAAGGAATACTTTTTTTATCTTACTAAAAGGTTGGGGTTTTTTTTTATTTTTAATGTAGAAGAGGAAGAAAGAAGTCACAATACAGCCATAATTTTTTTCTGCCTGAATAGTTAACAACTTCCACATTTCTTTCTTCTCTAGAGTGAATTATTCTTAATTATATTCCTTTTCTAAGTTCTGGTAAGATTATTAATATGAGTAAGCCTATATAGCACAGTTGTAGGTATTTTAAAAAGTTTTCTTTTGTAACTTCATGGATAGTTGTTTTAAGACATTGGCAAGCTGGCCTCATTTAATCTTTTTATTCTGGAAACTTTGTTTCCAGGCTGAAAAGACCTAGCCATGCTCTAGAAAAGGTTGAATTATTTTTCAGCTTTGTTTAAAAAGTACTTAATTGAATATCACTGAATATTTTACTCTGCATTCAGAAATTTGTGGTGCTTCTTATTCTCATTTATCTGGCTTCCCAAAGCTTAGACCTCCTCCAAGATCTCTTTTTTCAGTTTATCTATCAGCAGCTGAACACACCACTGTAATAGAAGGATCTGGTTAAGAGTTAGTCCAAAAGAAGAATGACTTCCCAGCTATTTGGTATAAGCACATGCTTTAAAGGTTTAGTATTCTTTGATTTCTAAATATTTTGGCTTTTCGGCGCATATCTAGTTGCCATGAAAACTGTGTGTCAGAGCTAAATAGAAATGTTACCAATATTAGTCATGTAAGCTTGAAGAATTTATGGGTTGGACTAATTTCAGGTTTTGATATCAGTTTACTTTTACACTCGGTTCATTTGGACAGAGAACCCAGACAAATATTCTAGTTACTTGTGAAATAGCACAACTGAATATTAGTAAGATGCAGTCAGTACGGCAGGAGATAAAGGTGATGGGGGAAAAGGGGATTCTGCTAATTGAGTGGGAAACCTCTATCATTGTGCCTAAATGTGGGTTTCGTAAACTGCACAAGCTTTGTGTTTTTCTAGAATATTAATGTCACAGTAAAAGCCAATGCAAGAAAGCATTGGTGGTGTATTTGGCCGGGGTCTTGGGCTGTGGGTGCCCGGAGCAATGCTGAGAAGGGGGTAATGGTGCATAGTGGGAGTGAGGGTGCAGCGAGTACTGTCAGTGTGGGTGCTGGAGCACCCTTGACAAGAGGGAGAGAGGCAAGGATCGTTGCTGGGGGAGGAGAGAGTACAGAAATGACTCTCTAAGGGGTTGGGATACAAAATCCATGAATCTCCAAATCTGCCTGCCTCTCAGATTTATGGAGACGTAAATGGGATAACATGTGTTGCTAGCAGCACCTTGATTCATAAAGTTCTGGTACTTTTGCCTAAATCCCATCAACTTCAGCTTAATATTAAGGGGTTTAACCCTTTGCAGTTTCTCAGAGAGAAAAATCACCATTTGCTTTTGGATATCACTTGAAAGCATGGATATTGCCTGTTAAATATGGTTCAAAAAACAGTTACGCTTCTGTGCTTTGAGCTATGCTAGTACATACCAAATTGATATTTACAACCAGAAGGAAGTGTAAATACAAGCTTTTCTTTTAGACATTTCATTTCCAGTTTTTTCTGGATTAACTGTAATAGCAAACAATATTTTCCATTTTAAAAAAAAATAAAAAATTGGAGGATTGTCAGTCAGATCTGCCTATTTATCAGATATATTGGATCATAACCCCTTGCTTAAAGGTACTGTAGTATCTTTCACTGTGTTTTGAAAGGTTCTTATATAAAATTAATGGGTATCCCTGGCTGGAAAGCTCTTTCTTAAGCCTTTATATTTAGTCTTAAAAGTTAGTGGATCCGGTGTGAGGTGGTTGGGTTTGTTTGTTTTTTTTTTTTTAATAATCACACTCTTTAAGCTGTGTCATACCATCTCTTTAGTTCCTTTTAGGTCATCTACTACAAGGATACAGCATATGGACGTAGTCATCATTATTTGTTATTCCCGATGAATTAAATGACTCAGAATTAACTTCAGATCCATAGTGTGTGTCAGGTAGCTCAGGTACCTCCGTGTGTTTGTTTCCTCCTCCGTCACATGAAAAAAATAAAAAGCCCTGTCATAATTGTGAAGTAGTTATATGCCGTGCAGAGTTAGGTCTCTGTCACTTCATAGGAACTGTGGCCATAAAACCATTTCCTGAGGCTTGTGGGCTTGCACTGCAAGGCAGGATGAGGAATCGAACAGTATTTATAACAACGGTCGACTTATGAGTTAACTGATGTACGTTGGTATTTGCAGACTCTGCTGGGTTGCTGGTGGGGAGTGGTTTAAACAACTTGTAGGGCTTTCCAGAGTACCATACTTCTCTCTGAAATTTGCACCATTCATTTTTATAAAGATCTGTCTGTACTTCCCCACAGCGGCGTTCTCCCATAGACATGATCAAGATTGGGCACTGTTTGGTAAAATTGTTCTGTAGTCCTTAATCCATTAGGCTGAGTGTTGAGCCTTTGGTTTCCAAGATCCCAATTAGTGACTTATCAGAGATGACACTCGGGCTGACAATTTGAAGAGAATCTGTGAGCCAGTGGGATCACTCCCTGGATGTGTCAGACCTGCAAAATGCCGAGTCAAAAGTACTGGAACTAGTTTAAGCAAATTAACTTCTGAGTTGGGTAAATTAGCCTGCTTAAATTAGCCTACTATAAGTTCTTCACTGCCACAGTTAGTTCACCTTAGATAATCAGTTTAAAGAGTAGCTGAAGATGGTTAAACGCACCATAGTTGAGTTCTAACCTTTCTCAGGCTCAGATGTCAATCATATAACCAAGTTATAGTCGAATTAGCACTGTAAGAGACAGATACTTGGACAGAGGTTAATCTCAGGGAAAGAAGAACAATAGCAAATGTTGATGATAATGTTGGTGTCTTTCCAGAATCAGGAAGAAGACTGTATGCCAGTAAGATGTTTCCGTAAAAGACCAAGTAAAAAGTAATAGAAAAGCAAGTTACTTGATATATAAGGCTATAATTAGTACCTTTATTGTGTCTCTAAAGTTGGCATTATAATTTGTGTCTTTCCAGAGGTGGTTGGATCCAAACAAACCTATCAGGAAACAATTAAAAAGTGAGTACATGTATGTATTTTGTCAATTCATATATCATTATTACGCTGTTTTTCCAGGGAACCCTGATTAATTAGAAATAACTTTTCTTGACCGTAGGAGGATCGCCTCACAGTTTGAACTTCAGAGTTAAGTTTTTTGTAAGTGACCCAAACAAGCTCCAAGAAGAATATACAAGGTAGGTCTAATTAATTTATCAAGAAAACATTTTCCTAGAAGGCTTATGTTTAAGGGGAAACCTATCATTAATTTTTTTAAGGTCTAAAATGGAAATTTTCTTTTAAATCATTTTTGTGTCATATTTGCAAGCTTCTAATTTTTGCCTAATAATTACAGATATGAACTATGCAGTTGCACCAAATCAATATAACAAAAAGCCTCTGTGAATAAATTTGCAAATTTATATGCAAAGTGAAGTAACTACATGAAGAAAATACTACCAAGTAGAAAGAGAAAAGGGAAAGTAGAGAAGAGAGGAAAAACTTAATCCCACTATTCACCAATGAGTACAAATTTAATTTTATCCTTACTTGTTTTCTCCTTTGTGATTAAAAAAAAAAATAAATCCTGAGCTTTCTGCACTTTTTTCTTGATACCCCACCCCTCCCACCCCCCAATTTTCTGCTTGGCACTAATAAAATTAATCTGTTTGTATGGTTGTAGTCCTGGCTTGAAGCATGTAAGCTATTTTTTAATAGCAGTGTGTTGAAGTCCGTTGAAGAAAACGCTCAGTGTGAGTGAAGATAGGAGGCTTGTGAGTTGCAATTAGTCCCTGAAGAAATACATCAAATTTCCACTATTCTTAATTAGTTCTGGTCCTCTCCATAACTGGCATGATTTGACAGATTGGAATTTTTGGATGTCAGCCAGTCTGAAAACAGGTCAGCCCCACTCAAAAAACAATATCTGAATCATTAAGGATAGCTTTAGAAATGCAAGTACCAAAACTGAAAATTTGAGTCCACATTTGTTTATGATTTCTTGTGATTTGTCATATTTTGGCCAAAATTTTAGACACAACTATGCAGACAGAATTTACTAAAATGAGTCTCGGAGATCCTGGATCAGGCTTTGTTTTATTGAAATACTTGCTTTGAGAAAATTTGGCGATTTACTATATCTGAATAATGAAAAATGTGTTATTTGAATTAAAGGACAATATGTAATATTCCTAAGGAGGTGGGAAAACCAGTAAATGTTTATCAATATGAAGTAAACAGTAAAGAAGAGATAATTATTTACTTTAAATGTTATGCTGTAAATACAACGTGATAAATACAGCATCCATTTGGATGAAGAATAATATATGATTGCTTTATCTAGGTCGGCTTTGCCTTTTTTGCTAATAGGCCTAATTGCCCCTGAGGAAACTCATTTGTATTTGGAATTACTATAAGGAGAGAGTTGTTATCCTTGGGAGATTTTGGAGTAAGGTTAGGGTGCCATGTCACAAATACGGGGTTCTTTCATGTAATCAGTATTCGCAAGAAAAGAAAAGAAACAAAGCACAAAGTTCTGACAATTCTGGCTCAAGCTGAGACTCTTGGAAGATGCTCAGTTTTTCTAAATTTCATGAAAACAGAGGAATGAGTCAACATACGAGGCAGTATGAATAGATGTCAGGGAAAGGTTCAGTGAAAGTTTGTGTCTTATTAGACTAATGCGAATTTGTGTGAGGGAGACAGGTTACGAATGCCCCAGGTCAGGAGAGGTCAGTGGGAGCTCAGCTTGTGTTGGAGAGTTTTTTAGGAACTTGTCTTGGTAGGAGACGGAGCTCCATTAGTTCTGCTCATGGCAGAAAGACTTGCTTATTAATGTTGGCTCCAGTTAGCAATAACTCTGTCTTACCCTTTTCTAGGTCTGTATATATTTGTATATATATAAAAGGAAGATGAAAACATTGTAATGCAATGCCGCCTTCATTGTTTTAGCTGAATTTGTTGTGCAGGCTTTTTCAGATCTCCATTGCTAAAGCTTCTATTGATTTCCCATCTTGCTCAATAATATGCAAGGCTTCTGCGTTCAAACTGGGGTGGTTAGCTAACAAGCAATTAACTTCACTGTTTGCTGAAAACAGTGGATAGAAAATGAACTCTGCTTGGCATTATTTAATCACGAGGTCCCTTAAATACCATGGGATATTTTCAATAAAGCATTACACCAAAACCAGTAAAATAAATGAAGGTGCAGCTGCACATAGAGGATTATTTTGTCCTACATTTGTGCAGCCATAAATTTTCGGTTAACGGGAAAAATAGGAAAAATTGATTTTTTGGGGTATATTTGTGAAGAGATGCTCAAGCGCTAAGTATGTGAAGCATATTCTTTTAATACATAAAATTAACTTGTCATTTATTGCTTTTTTTAATCAGGTAAAGAAATTTTGCTTTATCTGTCTCTTGGTTTCAATATGCATTTTAAGGTGGAAAACAAAAAAGTATTTTGAGGTCTTTAGAGCCTGGCTATTGTCTCAGTTTTGACTTCTTGAGGTTAATAGTTTAAACTAAGCTTCTTGCCATTCTAGTCAGTAAAAGAACCTTCAGACGGTTTTGTAGGAGTTGAGCACATGGGCTAACATCTTTGCTTGTCAGTCTGCAATTATTTTCCCTCGTTTTCTTTCAAACATGGAATGTTTTACCTTTCCACTATATTTAGCTTGCAAATGATTGGATTTCTGTGTGTATATTTGTAAATGTTTGTGGAAGTCTTTAAAGTGGTACTTAATCCACTTTCTGAAGACTGCACAATTATGAGAAGTCCTATTATGTGTAATAAAGTGTTACATTCTATTTTTAATTTCTTATTGCAAGTTAATATTGGGAAATGTTTAATGTTTGGTTTCAGTCGAACTTGAACTAGGTGTTTTTGATAAGGAATTTTGATGACTGTTTATAATGAATGGGTATGGCTGACTCTCTACTTTCAAATCAGAATAACAAGAAGGAAACCAGATGATTTTTGTAATGACAATAATGTAGGAGGTCCCAAAACAGAATAAATTTATAAACAGGAATGATGTTTAAATTTTCCACTCAGTGAAACTGTTTTTTTAAATAAAAAGGCATTAAAGCCAAAATTCTACAGCTGCTTTTACGCCCCATAATAAGCAATTTTTGCTGAAAGTTTAAGCTTGTGCTAACATCCTGCCATCTCAGTAAGTCTTGTTTGTTACCCCACTTCAGTCTCTCTGTCAGTGGAGGTTTATAGCAGGTGTGATTGGCCACTTGATGTAAACATTTATACTACTTTGAAATTGTCTGAAACCTTTGAGTGAAATATGAAGGAACTAAATCTAATGAACAAAAGATTCATTCTGAGATGTTAACAAAATATTTGGGTTTTGTTGGAGAAACAGAGGAAGTAGTTTAGAGGGAAATCTGTTGGCAGTTTCAGGTTTGTTGGGATTTCTGTTATAGTGTTTCTGCTGCTGCTGTTTTAAAGTGCTTATTTGTTCCTTTTGCTGTTTCTGTCTCCTTCCTGACTTGAAAGAGTGGGCATGGGAAGATTAGATGAATTTATAAACCAAGCTTTTCTCATATCATAATTAAAGAAAACTTCAGAAGTTCAAGGGAAGTCAGTTGGAAGGCGTTTGACATGATAGAACCCACAACTTTTTATTTAAGAATGTAACTCCAAAATACTAAAATAAATTCTCTTAATTTAAATGAAAACAGAGTAATATCAAATACTCAATGAGAATAAACTAATTTTATCTACCTGGAGTACAAATCATTCTTATTAAGGTACCTCCATACACAGATGCAAACTTCAACTTTTATTTGCCATATTGAATAGTTCTGTTGTTCACACTCATTCATCATGAAGGCACTTCTTTTTCCTTTTTTTTAAACTTTGTTCAACATAAATACTGGAAAATAAAGCAGGTATAATGTGAAATTTGCAGCCTTTTACTGAAATATAATGTATAACTTCATAGCCTGTAACTAGTTTAATTTACAAAGTTGGATTATTATTTTACTAATCACAGTTTAATTTCGTTCCCATAGGAGCTTAAGAAACAGCATGCAAAATATTAAGTTTTAGTTTTGCACTAACTGAAAGCAAAATGCATTAAATTGATAAAAAACTATTATATAATTTTATTTTTAATTATAATGGGGGTTTCTGTTTTTGTTTTTTTTTTAATAAGGTACCAGTATTTCTTGCAAATTAAACAGGACATTGTTACTGGAAGGTAAGACATTTTTGTTGTGTTAAACATTAAATGCAACTTTGGTTTAGAAAAAGTTAACGGTGAGGGATTTTACCTGCAAAAATAAAAATATATTTAAAATAAATCACTGTTTATGCAAGTAGAAGTGTTTATAATAGTTATCTGTGCAATTTGTTCATGGACTATGAAAGACTGGGCTTTTTGAAATAAGCAAATTCATATGAAACATGTAATTTTATTTGTTTCTTGTTTTAAAAACAAAACAAAACAGATTGCCCTGTCCTTATAATACTGCTGCTCTTCTGGCTTCCTATGCTGTTCAATGTAAGTATAATTAGTATTCATGTACATGTTAGTATTGAAACGTATAAAATGTAGCATTGATTAGTTTCTAAAGAATATAGTTTGTATAGCATTATATTATGATGTTTCTGGACATGATGCTACTTTTCTCATGATTAAGGAAATATGGTTGGTTGGTTTTTCTCCCCCAGCATGTTTTGCTGAATTAGATGTGGAAAAAAAACCTGGTAACGCTTTCTTTCTTTAAACCCATGCAGTTAAAAAGCCCCAAAACAATCCTCTTGTATTTCTCTGTATTCTGAAGCGTAGGGTTGGGTTTTTTTCTTTAGAGTTATACTAAAGCATTTTTTAGAGACTTTAACATTTTCAACATACCATACAGTGGACCTCCAAATAGGTGTGGAAAAGAGAATTCTGGTCATATCTACCCAAAAAGTTCAATACCCATGTTGTCAATTTCAAGCCAGCCAGTGAGTAGATAAGTCTTGAAGACTGAGATTTAGTCTTCTTCCTCTCTCCCCATTTTCCTTCATAAACTTAAATTGTTCAGTGGAAAAAAAACCACCACAACAACCAACCAAGAGACTGTTCAGCACTTGAAATTTGTGATTGTTAGAAATTCAGTTTTCTAAGCAATCCCGATATATCTGTCTATATTTATGTGGTTTTGTGGTATTAAAGATACTTATATCTACATTTAGTACTATGTATAATTTGTACATATCAGAGAAATAGTGTCCATGTTAATATTTTCAGGGAAAAAAAACTTAATGTTTTATGCATAGTTTTGATAAGTGGTCACCTTTTTCCAGATGAATCAATAGAGCAATTTCTCATAAACAAAACTCCCAAACTCCCACTTCTTGGAAATAGATACGTACTGCAAGTGCTGTCATGCCTTAGGGATTTGCCTTAGAAGAGATAAGGTATTTGATAATGAAGCAGGCACTATGAAAAGTTTATAACATTTTAAGCTTTTAAGAATGAAATGTTTTTATTTTTCAAATATTTTAGAAGTGGGAATGCGCAGTGCATTATAATGACATATATATATATGAGTTTGTGCTGCCCTTAAGTTCTTCAGTGTGCAGACCTCTGTCTACTGATTTTCTGTACGTGCCTGTTACTAAACTCCCTCTGGGCTTAGCTCTTGGGATTCTGTATAAATATAGGTAAATAGCAGATGTAGCTCTCAGATAGTCCTGTATTCTCTGTAGTGGATTTTAGCAAGGCATGCACTCCGTTATAAAACCTGGTCCCATTTTCCAATTTTCAAGTTATTTAAAATAGGATCTTTTTCTGGCAGTGTGAGTGCTCCAGACTTTTCTACCTTTCCCTTGCTTATCATCCCACTCCATAAGTGCCTTCATCTCTCTTGTCAGTTCTTCCATGCCCCATGAAAGTGGCAGTAGACCTGCCCAGGACTCACGTCACGCTGTGTTGCTGTGAACTTTCCAGTTTTCGCATGTTATGTTACTTATCTGTCATTGTAAATCTGTTACATGGATTGCAACTATTTAAAGCTGCGGGGTTTTTTATTAGACTTAGAAAGCCTCAAAGCCTGTATTTTTAGCAAATGTTGTTGTTTGTCTGTTTTTTACTCTGACAATAAATGTGATTTTAGTGTATTTCCTATAATTCTAAGAAAGTGTTAGAAATTACGTAAATGCACTTTTTAGAAGTTTCACATAAAGTAGTTTCAATGTAGGTGTATGTATGCATACTTTTTTCCATACATACGATTGAATGTGCAAAAAAATATTTTTCTAATGCTTCTGAATATATCTTAGTACAGAATGAGTTGGTGGGTTTTGCAGATCTTAATAAAGAAACAGCAGTTATAGTGTTAAAAATATATATATTGTGTAATCACATGAAAGCAAGCAAAGGTTGAAGAAAAAATCAAATACCTTGAAGTATATTATTTAATGATAGCCCTTATGACAGCATTTGTGAATTTGTGTATTAAAACTTAAACACTTCATAAACTTCCTGCATAAGCACCTACTCAAAGCTTTCTTTAAATGTTCTCCACTGTATTCACTGAGAACGTGACTGTTTATTCAAAAGGGAAAAGTGGATTTCAAATGTATTCTCTATTTTTGTTTGCTGTAGATCATAAAGTATGTGGGAGCAGACTCTTGTGAATTTGGGGGCATTGCACAATGCCAAGTATATCAGTGATAAACAATAACCTCTCTTTTTAATATTTTAGCCGAGCTGGGAGACTACAACCATTCAGAAAACTTGCCAGGCTACCTCTCAGACTATTCTTTCATCCCTAGCCAGCCTCAAGACTTTGAAAAAGAAATAGCAAAATTACATCAGCAGCACATGTAAGGATTTACAGCAGAAGATATTGACTGACTTTGTCAAATCCTGCCTGCTGGTGCTGTGCTATTGTATTTAAAAAAAAAAAAATGAGTATTTTGTCTTAAAGGTTTCTGGGTTCTTTTGGTTGGTTTTTTTTTAATAGTACATTTAATGTGATTTTTTTGGGGGTAGATTGTCTGTGTAATAAGTACCATTGATACTCTGCACAAATAGAATATCTGTGACAGAATGACAGGATAAATAAGTGAAAAAATGAACTTGTTAAAGGTACACTGAAAACAGTGTTTGTGTCTATTACATAGAATATTAACTTAGCAGGATATAATTTCTTAAGAGTTTTTTTCAGTCTTTGGGAATGCTCTGTGCATAAAGGATTTGTTTTCGTGGTGCTCTCACCAGTAAACAAGAGTTAATTTAGAAGTAACAAAGTCCTTTTCTTCGATATCTGCTCTTTCCTGTGTGCAAGTCTGTGACCTTTTACTAAAGAGGAAAAGGCGATGAAGCAATGGAAAATATTTTTTTTTTTCAGTGTGTAACATTGTGGTACTTTTTTAGTGACGGTTCCTCGGTATTTTAGAACTTAAGTCCTTTTTGTTACAGTTAAATTTAACAAAATGTAAGCTATGTTTACAAATACATTTGCTTAATTGGGGTGTTGTTGGTTTTAGAAAATATTGAATGTTATCTTACATTTCAGTCAATGGCTTAGCAAATTCTGTTAGGTGTAGGGTTAAGAAATTAGAGTTGATGGTAATTTAAACTTTAAGAGTGAGTCCTTGGAGAGAAATTGCTGTTATCAATACAAAATACAGGACTGCAAATGTAATTTCCAGATTCTAGAGCTTCACAGACATTTAAATGATGCAGTGGATTAGAAATAAAACATAAGCGTTTGCAAGCTGTATCACGGACTCTTGTCAAGACTTTATCTATGTGGAAGCACAAGTCTTTTTCTGTTAAAGTTTTTGGGTTGAAGTCTGTTTATGGTGAGAAAGGAAATTCAGATTTCAGGGTGGGGGTAGAAGTAGTAAAACAAATGCAGATTTTCTGTTTGAGCTCACTAGGGAGCCTGATGTGGGGGATTGTATTAGAATGTTTCTGATTTGGCTTCTTTCTTTCAGAGGATTGTCTCCTGCAGAAGCGGAGTTCAATTATCTCAATACAGCACGTACCTTAGAACTTTATGGAGTTGAATTGCACTATGCAAGGGTAAGTTTGGATGAACTAGTGTTGTGATGTAAAAATGGATTCCTCTGAGATTTATGGAAAAACAAATACTTACTTTTAGTAAGCCTTCCTGGCTGCTGCTTACAAGATAAAAAAAAAATAATAATATCTTACTAGGTGCCTAACTGTGATTTACCAATTTTAGTAGCTGCTATTTCACTCTAGTGATTTTATTTCTTCGCTTAAATTTGGGCTTAGTTATACGTGTGTTATTCAGGCCTTGTTGGCCTGAATGCCAGTTCGGTTGACTGCTGGTGAATAAGAAAAATGTACTTGTTGAATGTGCTTTTGATATTTAAGGCTCTGTCAGCTTTAAAAAATATTTAGTCTGGTTCTGATTAGAACCAAATTCTAAATCATTATCATTATGTAATATGAACTGTTAATATAAGGTAAGCGTACTCTAATTTGATCTTGTCAGTTTTATCTGGTGAAGCAAGTAGCTCAAGGTCTTGACTCATACAATCTTAACCTGTTGGTACAGTGCTACCATTTCTGCAAAGCCTCTGAATATAATTATTTTTAGTAACTAAGACCCCTCTGGTTTTTAAATATTCTTGTGCTACTCCCTAAGGTTAGAGAACCTTGCAATAGAATTTGAAATGCATCCTACTTCACTGCTCTGTATCCTGCTGTTGTTGCACACATGTTGAGATCTATAGCAGGTGTTTGATTAGAGTGCAAAGATATTTCAGGAAAAATGTGCTATTTAAATACGCTTACAATATTGTTTGTTTTAGAATCTCTGCTCTCTGTGTTCTGAGATTGCAATTTCCTTTCAGGTAGGAATTTAAGTTGCTGGTTGCTTTTAGTGTAGCAAATGCCAAGCCAGTGTATTAGTGCTGTTATTTGTAATAAACTGCTAGAGTACTTTATATTGTATATTTCTTCGAAGTTGGTGGAAGACAGAAGATCTAACTTAAGAAATCAAAATTCTGCAGTAGCTTATAAAGAACTCAGAGCAAACATTCAGGCTTGTCCTAAATAGGAATGAATAATTTAATTCTCACTTGTCTTATTAAAATGCATTTCCTTCCATGTTAATTGAGATCTGGTTTACTATGTTTTTTTTAGAGGGAGAGAGAGGAGAACATAGATGAATGTTCAAAGATATTTATGTTGTTCTTGAAGTAATTTTCTCTTTTCTTTTAAAGGATCAGAGTAACAATGAAATAATGATTGGAGTCATGTCAGGTGGAATATTAATTTTTAAGAACAGAGTACGAATTAACACCTTTCAGTGGTAAGGACAGCTGTTTAAGCTAATGTTTTTGTTCATTATTTCAAAACATATTTTTGCAACTAACAGTGTCACATACTTTAAAAAAGATTGAAACTTAGTTGTAGCATATCAAGTTGTGCTATGGGTAATTTTATGATGGGGTTCTGCATGCTATGCTGTTAAATGATTGTGGTGCAAACTATAATGAATTTTAATACATTATTTTCTTCAAGAGTTTGTAAGCTGACTTTATGTTTAGGGCCAACGTTATGGTCTAGCTCACAGGCTTTAGAGAGACAACTGAACATAAAACATTAACCTGGAAAGTGATTGCTCTTACCTGTTTTGTCACATATAACTTAATTGCACTGTGTGTGTTAAATGTAATGAAGGTTTGGCACTTGAGGATAACTAAGGTGGAGAACTCGGAGTATTGTCATCTCTTCATCCATAAATAACCATTTTCATGATAAGGAGCAAAAAGTGAATTTATTGCAGAAAATGCTGTCATTTATTTCTTCTCTTAACTAAAATAGTTTTTAAAGCTGTTCTGTAAACATGGAGTTATCCTCATTAAATAAGTTACTCTAGTTATCAGTCGTCTTAAGTTGGGATCTTGTTCTTATTTATTCATATAAGAAGGGGAAAGATAAAAGAGAAATCCTGTCCTGCACAGTAACTTCTATAGTGCTCTAAAGAAATGCTCTGTAACTTCTGTAGTACTCTATAGAAGTTATGTTACCTTCCCCAGTGCTTTTTTTTTTTAGTTCTCTCAGAGGTAACCTTCCCTTGGTTTCCTTTGACTGGAATCCGCTTTGACAACCTTATTTATTAAATATGTCATTGAGTATGCTATAACAGCATTCTGAGTGGGTGAAGTCAGCCATATAAAATTATCATAATAAACATTAGTTTACCAGTCACAGAAGCTGTTTGCTCTAGAAAGTGATGAAAAGTTTTTAATTTTCCTTTGCTACTGATTTTGCATTTTTCATTTGCTGCTGATGTGTGTGCTTGGCCAAGGCAGCACTGGACTTTTTCTTAAGTTCTTGGCTGGTCTGTCATCTTCATATAAACAGATTAAATTGATTGCCACAATTGAAATTGGAAAAATTTTTCATAAAAAGAGAGAATCATAGAATGATTAGACTTGGAAGGGACCTTAAAGATCATCTTCCTAATGGGGACACTGCTCTGAGAGTAGGGTGCTAGTTAGCCTTCTCAGATGGCCCATATGAGGAGAAAAGAACAAAGGATAGCTTACCCCACAGACCTCACAACCAGTTTCAGCGACCAAGTTTGGGAACATGTGGAGGAGATGCCCAAGCTGTGAGTATCTGGTCTCAATTCAGACTTGTGCAAATAAGCAGGTATGCAGCAGGACCACAGCCCTGTCAAGCCACACAAATACCTGCTTTGCAATCAGAACATATGAATAAGTAGTCTATACTGAATTCACAGAATCATAGAACCTTAAAGATCATCAGCCATGAGCAGGGACACCTTCCTAGACCAGGTTGCTCAAAGCACCTTCCAACCTGGCCTTGAACACGTCCAGGGATGGGGCATCCACAGCTTCTCTGGGCAACCTGTTTGTGTCTCACCTCCCTCACAGTAAAGAATTTCTTCCTAATATCTAGTCTAAATCTACTCTCTTTCAGTTTAAAACCATTGTCGTATCGCTACACTCCCTGATAAAGAGTCTCTCCCCATCTTTCCTTTGGGCCCCCCTTTAAGTACTAGAAGGCTGCTGTAAGGTCTCCCCAGAGCCTTCTCTTCTCCAGGCTGGACAACCCCAACTCTCTCAGTCTGTCTTCATAGCAGAGGTGCTCCAGCCCTCTGATCATCTTCGTAGGCTTCCTCTGGACTCGCTCCAGCGGGTCCATGTCCTTCTTATGTTGGGGGCCCCAGAGCTGGATGTAGTACTCCAGGTGGGAGAGCGGTGTAGAGGAGCAGAATCATGTCCCTCAACCTGCAGGCCATGCTTCTTTTGATGCAGCCCAGGATGTGGTTGGCTTTCTGGGCTGTGAACGCACCTTGCTGGCTCAGGTTGAGCTTCTCATCCACCAATACTCACAAGTCCTTGTTCTCAGAGCTACTCTCAATCCATTTTCTACCCAGCCTGTATTTGTGCTTGGGGTTGCTGCCACCCACATGTAGGACATGGGGTTTTGTTGTTTTCTGTTAGCATGGGGTAAGATCCATTACCTATAATCAGTGACCTGTTTTCTCTTAGTAAGTTCCCTTGCAGAGATTTAAGATGTTAATCGCAGTCTTGATCTTCAACCCAATGAATTGTTGAGACATTCTGGTTTTATGTGCTAAGCTTAGTTTCAAGTTTTATTGTAGGATGTTACGTATTCTGTGGCTCACCATATTGAGAAACAGTGTGAATGGTGAAATTTTAGTAGATTTTGAGAGAAAGAAAAACCAAAGTTACAACATAAGTGTTATTCACAGCCAGATACAATTGAACATGGTAAACGTTTTGCCTGTAAGCATTCAAAGAAAAGTAAGGCTGAGGCAACTGTGGACCATGTAAATTTTCAGTCTCCATGGTGAGTTGGTTAAATTAAAACTGGATCTTGCAATGATAAGCCTGGAACTGCTATACTAGTCAGTCAGACCCTCCTTTATAATAGCAGCGTGTTCTAAGAAAGGTACCCTTCATCTGGTAAGAGTTTTGAAGTGTTAGAGCCATTTCTGGGTTAAGGCTGCTTTATAAATGCAATGCTGTAATGACCAGGAAGGTTTTAATTCAGGCTGCTTTTACTGCTGTTATTTTTGGGAAAACAGTAATAGTAGAAATAGGTTCTGTAAAACATGCCAGTAAATTACTGAGTACATACAATATAAGTCATAATTAAGCTACATGTCCCTGCTGGAAGCTAGAGGTTTCTGTGAGCTCCGCTTCATATTGTTTGCATGCTGATCTAAATTTTTAGTGTGGTTTTTGTGTGTGTGTGTAATTACCTAAACAATTCTTCTTTGTATTCAACCGTATCAGCTGACATCAGGGATATTAATTTCTTCCTGTGAAGACTATAGTACTAACATAATTATCTTTAAAAAAAAAAACCCAACACCAACCCCACCCCAACACCCCCCTTTTTCATCCTCTTATAGGCTTTCTTTTGCTATGAGTAAGGATCTGAAATGTCATTTCTCACAATACAGCTCACTAGTAGACCTATTACCTTTCTTTTTTATCCATAGTCATGCAGCTGTTCCAGTGACACCAGTACTGATGCTTTTTCTCCTTGTTTCCACTTATTCTTGTTCCTGTGCAGCTGGAGCTGTGTTATGTCTTCCCAGTGCTTTATGGCTACAGTGAATGTTTAGCTATCCCTTTTTCAATACTCCTGATCTGAGTTTTGAGACAAGTGAGAGGATAGACACGCGTGTATGTGGGAAGAAATAAAGGTTTAACTCTATTGCTCAGAGAAGAATCAAGTAAAGTATCTTTGCCCTCTCCCTCTTAATTTGATATTATATCTAATTTGCATATTACGAACCTTATGATCATGGAGAGAAATGAAACAGGAGGGAAACATGGCAGGAATAAGGCAAAACAAAGGAGACTGCCTTTTATCCAGTGTGTCCTAACTTGATCTTCCTGTATTGTGGGTAATCCCTCTTTTCCCCAAATAGTGCTGCCAGGCACAGAGACCTGGGAATCCAGGGAGTAGATCTTGCCCTTGAAGACCAAAGGAGAAGAGCATGGAGTACCTCAGCCTGTGCTTTGTTAGTAGATGACCCATTCAGCAGTGGAAACATGTTTTCCTCTGCCTTTCTGTCGTGGTTGGTGTACTCCTGGAAAGTTTTTTTGCTTTTCCATGTCCATTGCCAGTTGCAACCACAGTTGCACTTTGGATTTCCTAGTTTTATCCCTGAATGCTTAGGTAGTACTTCTGTGTTCCTCCTTGGCCATCTGATTCTGCTTCCGCATCCCGTACACTCCCTTTTGTGTTTGAGCTCAGTCTGCAGTTCCGAGTTCATCTAAACTGGCCTTCTTCCGTGCTTGCATGTTTTCTAACACATCGGGATTTTCCTGGATTGAGAAGATTGTCCTTTAAGACTGGCCACCTCTCCTCAGTTCGTGTGCCCCAAAAGGCAGCTTCCAAGGGATTTTGCATACCAGAGCTCTAAGCAAGCTGGAGTTTCTTCTCCTGAACTCCAGGGTTGTTTAGTCTGCTGCATCTCTTCTCACTTCTCGCGGGATCTTTAGCTTCACCATTTCACAGCTGCTGGAGGCAAGTTTGTCTTTGACTACTAAATCTGAACAGTCCTTCCGTATTTGTGAGTTGTGCTACCAAGAACATCTTCCCTAGCTTACTGGTCCAGAACCTGTGTCAAAGAAGTCTTGGTCAAGAAATTTGCTGGATTGCTTGTGTCCTGCCTTATCACCGTCCTGGCAAAGGGTTGGGGTGGTAAAGTTCTTAGTGAGAATCAGTGCTTGATATCACGAGACTCCTTCCACATGTTTTGAGTACAGTCCTGACTTTAGACTAGGACTTTTAAATATCTCTTCATTTTAAAAGATATATCTTATGATTCAGGACGTCTGAGATGACTGGAGACTGGAAAATTCATACCACGAAAATATTGTTGAGGCCCGCCTGTTCTTAGCCTTTTCCTTGGATATGCACCGTGGCCGACAGTCAGAAAAAGGAAACATGGGCAGACAGGTCTTTTGCTTTGGCTGATTGGGGATATTCTTATTTAATGACTAGCAGGATATTAGCAGTGTGTATGAACTCCTCTTATCTGCTGTATTTTTCGAAAATAGCTGAGATTCAGCTTTGCTGAGTCATTTCTTTGTACTTGAATGGTGATTCTTATGGGTTAAGTTAGACCTTAATGGCTAACGTTATAGTTTTGAGTCTGTTCCAAATGGTTTGAGGCTTAAGAGGCAGCTGACCTCACTCTGCTTATATTATGGAGTGAGATTAAAAAACAGTATGTACAGCTTTCATCCGTATCATTCTCTTTGAGTCTGTAAATCACCAAAGGCAGTAATTTCTTTAGCAGAAGAAGGAAAAAAAGAATAAAAGGTAGTAGAATGTTTTTATAAATGGAATAATTTTATTTATTTTCAGGTTTTCAGTTGGCATGCTAAGCAAATCTGATATGTTGTAGTGTGTGCAGTTTTGTTTTTAGAAAAGGTGTATATTAAAATGTTCTTTTAATTGCCCTGTACCCCCAAATTTTAGAAAATTAATCATAACATACTTCTGGTTAACTGCAGCCTAAGTAGTCTAATAAAACTTTTTTCTGTTTTTTCCACAGTCAGACTGCTGTAATCACTAGTGTGTAGCCCATCCAGAAAATTTAGGACCCATCCCTAATTATTCTTAAGCAATTGTTTGTCACAGGAGGTGCTAAGAACATTCCTGCATTGCCAGTGGAATAACATGATTTCAGTAGATAAGTTGTAGCCCCCTTTATAATTTCTAATCCTTGAGAAACTAATCAGGCAACAAACTGTTAAGAATTAAAAAGAAAAAAAAAGATGCTGCCTTTTTTTTTTTTAACTGATGGCAAAGCTAGGAGAGAAAAAAGAAATGGGAAAAGATTTAAGTAAGTATAATTTAAAGGCTAATATTCACAGACTGCCTTTATGTTATTTGAGATAGAGACTCTTTCAACAAATTAGGACGTCCAAGTTAGGCTCCTGTTCTGAATAGTCCCCTGGAGAAAAATGTCTCCATTTGGTTTAGTTTAGAAGATAATTTCTATATACAGATAGCCAACTTAGGTGCCTGTTAATGTTTTGCTTCTCATCCTTCCCAGTCTAGAGGGTTTTTTATTCCACAAGGCGATTAATATGCAAGTAGTAATTCCAGTCACTATTGAGGTCCCTGTATGTTCTTCATGAATACGTTTATCTCAAAAATTGTAGCACTGTCTTCACTGACATGTTTTGGTGTTGGGTTTTTTGGGGGATTGGTGGGGGGTTTTTGTTTGTTCGTTTTGGGTTTTTTTCTTTCTTTTGTAGCTTTACCAGGCCAATATAATAACTTGAAGTACAGAGACCATCAGAGATGACAGTTCAGATTAGTAAGGGTGCTCTGTATAAACATGCTGTGTAAAAGGTTGACTGTAACCCCTGAAGAGTTTGCTGTGTAGTTTCCTGCAAGTTAACTGTGTGATCTAAACTCTCCTTTTGCTTTGAGTTTCATAATTGTCAGTGAAATCTCCTTTGAGTGAGACGGCATTTGAATTTAGTAGTTTGCAGTATCATATCAGGTTTTTTTCTTTTTCAAAGTGACGAAAGTTACTCTGTTTTTTCTTGTTACAATTGTAACCTTGCTTTTATTCGTGACCACAATAATGCTCCTGTACTTAACATTTAATAAAGGATGTGTACTATCCTAATGTTGCATTTATTTGAAAAAGTATATTGTTAGATTGTAATGGAAGTATGGCCTGTCTTTTCCCATTTAGCATAACTAGCATTGCAGTGACCATGCAAAATTGTCTGTAATTACTGTCAGCATCTCGGATGTTTATAGATAACCTGCAAGATGAAAAGATCCATAGGCTGTTTTTTTCCTGTCATGTGATATTTTAAATGGTTTTTTTTCCTCCTCATAGTGGTTTCTGTGGTTGGAATGACCTTGGGGATAGAATAGCTCTTTGGACTTTGGAACTGGGAAAAGATACTTAAATTAGCAACTTCCTTGGGTTTAGGATGAAAAGAAGTGAATTTGATAGGTAACTTAAATGAATGGCTCATAAATTTCAAATTATACAAGCTATTTTATGTGATCTTTGATATCTTATTTTTTGTCTATGGAAATCTCCTGGAAATGAAATAAAATCTGTTCTCTCTAGAAAGTGTATTTTCAATAGGTGTATTTAAGCCTTTAACCATGATTCAGTATACTGAATTTTTAAATATTGTGATTTTATTTTTCATTTAGGTTGAAGATTGTAAAAATTTCTTTCAAGTGCAAACAGTTTTTTATTCAACTTAGGAAAGAATTGGTGAGTACTGTCTTAAATTTCATCTCAAAAAATGAAAGCAATGAAATTTCTCCATACTGCATGTCTGAATTATACTGACTGGTATTATCTTGATTCTTGCCTTTATTTGCAATTAAAAGTCCAGTTTCACCAACATTCTGGCTATTTTAGTTCTCAAATGGGCCATTACAATACTTTATAAGACTTCTTTTCATTTGATGTGTCTTATATTTTAGATACATTTAGTTTTACATTTGTGTGCAGGAAATCTAACTTGCTTATATAAAAGATGAACGGTGAAAACGTTGAAAGTAAA
Organism: Charadrius vociferus; assembly: GCF_000708025.1. Taxonomy (NCBI): domain Eukaryota; kingdom Metazoa; phylum Chordata; class Aves; order Charadriiformes; family Charadriidae; genus Charadrius; species Charadrius vociferus. Next base: position 5,291,693 of record NW_009648925.1, on the reverse strand, counting down.
TCAATATTAAATTTAAATTTTAGAAGAAACCACATTAAAGGTAATGCTTAATACTGCTTTAGTTTTATAAGTGCCTGTAAGTAAATGTTTGATTAAAACATGCCAATTTGTATTATTCGGATTTAGTAATACAAGTTGGCTTTATTACTTATGGTTAAACGGAAGAGATAAGAATGTCTTTGCTGTTTTAAATTACGTATGGTAATTTTTTATGCCTACTTCTAAATTCGTTAGGGAAAAAGTTGAAGTTTTCTGTGAAGGATCTGTGTATTTCACTGCTTGTGGGAGCGTGTTTGCTGCCCTGTAAAGCACCACAGGACCACTGCGTGTTCATTTAGCAAGAAATGGATTGTTCCACACCTCCAAGAGATTAGTCTAAACCCATCACAGACATATCACTGGGGAAAGATGAAGGAATTAATTAAAAACATGACTATGTGATTTAACTCATCAGATTAGTTAAAAGGTTTTGTGCAGTTCTTACAGCTGAAAGGAATTGAAGACCTGAAATACAGAGTTACTGACTAGATAAAAAAGATGGATTCTAGGCAGAAAAGCATCCTGAGTACTATAGGACTACTCCAAATCTAGAGACAATGTGGTGAGATAAGAAAAATAGAAGGAGGAAACACCTGTTGCATCAGATCAGGCCAATGGCTGGTGACTTGTACTAGTACTGAAAATAGATGTCAAACTGTATATCTTAAAAGCAGATCCTTTAAAATGAAGCCCAGGAGTTTGCAGTTTTCACAAATGCAACTACCTGACCTCATGCAGACACTTTGTGTATTAATTGACAGAAATTTAACCTGTGTGCTTGGAGCAGTGTGAGTAGCTATCAGTTCAGAAGTAGGGTAACAGGATTTTAGAGGATTTTGGAGTAATTACGTGTAGAAATAAATTAACTTTGGCTATTATGTGAAATAAACAGGAGTATCTGTCAACTTGAGCAGACATCATGCACTGTGAGCAGAAAAATTATAATGATACAAAAAAGGAAGGGGGGGGAATATTCCATTGTGGTGACACGGGTATTTCTTAATACCCTGGAGGAGCTGTAGGCTGGTTCTCAAAGGCAAACTGATCTCTGACAGGCACAGAGGTCAAATTTTATCTTCATACCAGTGTGTGTAAGTTGCATTACAGTTGCAGGCATATGGTGTATTTTGATCTGAGATGAGAATTTGGGGTTTTATTTGGAATTCGGAAATTATGAACTGTACTTGTTTTCTAAATCAGAATTTGAGGAAAAGACTATAATAGCAGAGTTCGGGACCTTGAAGATTGCGATACCTAGATAGAAAATTGGATTGGGTACTGTACTTCAGTGTTTTCTCTATTTTCTGCAGAAAAAAAATCTGCATATAATTGAAGGTAGTATAAAGATAGCTTTCTCATCTTGTTTTTTCTTTTGCTTTTTAGTGCTCTGCATATTGTTACTTGCACCAGAATGTAGTATACGTAACTAATGTAATTTCTCTTCTGAGACGCGTTATCCAAGCCAACAAATTAAAAAGCCTCGTACTGTTTTTCTTTAAACTGTATGTATCAGATGAAAACTGGTGGCAAGAACTTCATTTTCATTCATTCCAACTCATGAATATCTTAAGATCAAAGCTCAAATTTGGCTTCCAAAGAAGGCATACTTAAACTAATTTTTTAATCAAACCTAATATTAAAATTATTTCCAGAGTTACTTTCCCTGAGTAGACTCATAGGATAAGATTCATCTCACCTATATTCAGCTTTGGTGAGGTTAAAAGAACATGTTTTCTGTTTCATGATGATTAGCTAACCAAAGCTAATCGTTAGACTTCCTCTATAGTACCCAGACACATGCAAAGGGTGAAACATCTTGCATGAATTGGAAGTACATTTTAGGATGGATTAAGTTGCTCTTTGGGTGGTGTATGCTTACTTTTGCTTTCATTCCCAGTATTTTCCCAGTACATTTCATTAACAGTAAGGGGAGCCTAAATGGCTCTTTCTAGGCAGCAGAAACTAGGTGAAGTGACTCAGTGATTGCACATTTGGTATGTAAAATATCTCTGGTCTAGTGCTTTGAGTGTATATTTAAAAGCATCAATTTATGATATGGCAGTGAAAATACATTCGTGGTATGCTGATGATGTGTTTCAAAGTTGTGGGTAAATATATAACAAATTGTACAGCTGAGTAGCCAGATTTATTTGGATGCAAAGCTGAGGTGCTATAGGATATTAAATTAGTGGACCTGGGAGAGGAATTTTCCAGTGTATTTATTTTTTCCAAACTGGGCTGTATATGCTTTTAAGTAGTCCTAAACAGATATTTTTTTCAAATACTGCTAATGAGTGTTGAGATCTTTTAATTGCAACTGTCTTCAAAAGTGCAAGTGCCTTATCTTTTAATCACCTATTAAATTTATTCCCTGACTTGGCATTGCTTAGAGGCATCAACATAAGTAAAGAATTATTTGCCTACTTTCAATAGATTATATCTTTGTTTAAATAAATCACTTGAAGTCAGATGAAGCAGTTAAATGTCAAAGTCATTTTCCACTGGTAGCATAATATAATCTTGAATGGAAGCTGGTTGTATATTCTGACAATTACATAGCTGGAGCACGCATCCAGTGGAGTAGATTTTCTTGCCGTTGTTTCTTTATGATTTTGTGGGGGGAAAAGAATGTTACATGTATGACTTCTTTATCTGACGTTAGAAGCCCCCTGAGCCGTAACTTCAATGGCAGGGTTTTTTCACCATATTTTTTATTCTGCCGGTTTCATATGCTGCTTCCCTTACATGCTTTGAAGCTGTTTGAGAGTAGTTCAGTAGCTTTGTTTTTCTAGATGTGTCCCTAAGCTACTCTGGTTTTAGTTAGTGGCACCCTTGGCTGTTGTAACGTCAACAGCGTCAAACTCTTAATGCTGTCTAATGCACTAAAGTGGTCTTGATTCTTCGACAGCCAAATAACCTGTTCAGCATGTTCTTTTGCTCTTTTAGAGCCCCAATGTCCACTAAAAAATTACTTGAGTTGGTAACAAAACAATATAATAAGTTTTGTCCATGACTAAGACCTGGTTTCAGTGAGTGGCCAAAATTTTATATTTTTTTTTTAAATTATAGATAATATATCTGAAGTTTGTGCTTTGAATTTTTTCTTCTTACTGACTTTTGGAAAGAAGTTGGGCTAGAAACAGAAGGTGATACGTATGCTTATCTGCCTGAGTATATACTTGATCTTAAGTAATAGTGGCATCCATTAGATGCCTAGTTGATTGTTGCCTAATCCTATCAAAAGTTTCTGCTGTTGGGTTTTTGTGGGAAGAACAGATACTGTTGGCACAATCTGTGTTGCATTTAAATTTTCACAGGACTTTTGTCTACTATTTGTGGAATATTTTGAGTCTCTGGAGCATCTGCCACTTATAAAGTGCAAGTTTTTGTCTCAGAGAGGGTTGTAGGGAATTTTTGCTTTATTCTGGGATTTTCCTTCATTTGGGAAAAGTGAGAGAGACCCACTGGAGAATATGTTTTTCAACCCAGTTTCTCTGGGAGCGAGAGAGCTGCTCCAAAGTCCCTGTTTCAAATCAGGCAGAGGTGGGTTTGAATGAATGTCCCCACCCAAGGTGAATGTTCAGGGGCTGAGCTGTATGTGAGAGGGCCACCATATCCATTCTGCTTTTTTGTTTGGTTTTTGTCCTTTTAATAAAAGGAACCACAAACAGGAATTAGCCTTTACTTTGCACTATCCCTCCAGTGTTTCTTCTTGGATTCTGTAGGTAGCCTGCCACATAGTGTACATTTGTAAGGTTAGGATTTAAATTAACTTACGTGGTGGTATTTGGCTTACCTACAGTTTCGCACTTGGACCCTGAGCATCATCACCTGTGTTGCATTCCAGCTGCTTCGCTCTTCTCCCCCTCCATAGCAAGCAGACTGTTTTCCTCTCTCTAATAGGAACCATGGACACAATTAGTAAGATCGTCATTTCAGAGCAGAATCCAACTGTGACTCCCTGAGGTGGTCTTCTAACACTGCCTCAACAGACCTAAAATCCTGAAATACCTGTACGTCATTGTCATACCATTCAGCATCTTCCTGGAGCTTTGTGCTGTAAAAACGTTCTCGTAGGCTGCAGTATAGCTGTCCTGTTCTTTTATGTGCTTTTGGCTAAAGTAACATGGACGTTATAAATGTTGCCTTGGGGTCTTGTGCTGAGCCCACATAGATTCAAGCCTACGATTTTCAGCGAAAACAGGGGCAATCTTACTCTAAATCCAGCTACCGGACAGCGGTAGAACCAGGGTTTGCACCCCAGAGTCATCAGCAAAGATGAATTTCAAGTGCCCAACTTACGTTTGGATATTGCAGAACCTGCAAGGGTGGATGGGAGAAGGATGGATGCAGTTAGGAGCCAATGTCTTATACTCTTCTTTACTTTAAAGATTGATTCCTAGCTGTAATTGAGATGAAGGGTAGAGTTTGAGAATCAGTTCTCTCTGCACGGCAATGAAAGCCTTAAAAGCTATGAATAGAACTATTGTTAAGGTACCTTTAAAGCTCTAACACACCAAGTTCCTGTGAAAGTGCTGTTTCGCATTACAATTAAGCTGATCTAGCTGCAGCTCCTTCTCATGAGCGATACCAGCTCCTCCTTCATGCTTCATGCCTGATCTAGTGATCAGATGATGGCATGAGAATCAGATCAGCTCATTCTGTGGAATACAGACGAGGGGAAACAGCAGTATATTCCCCACCCCCCCCAGCCCATAATTATAATGCTTTGAGTGACATGAAAATGCGTGATCATGAGCTCATACAACTTTTCAAATTCTCTTTTCCAACAGTGTAAAAGGTTGACAGAGTATTAAAATTTGCTACATCATGAGAACTTCTTGCTGGAATTTAAAATCTTAGCTGGTTCATCCGTTACTGGATCCAGATGAGGCAGTCCATAATTTTATATAGTTGCTCTCTTGCAGAATAGTAATGTATCTTGTTTATATTATTGTACATTTACATTCTTGATAAAGCCTTTTTTAACTGAATAGGTAATGGACTGAATTTCTGTTACCTTGTTTGTGACTTTTAATTTTTAAGTACTACTTTTAACATGTCTAGAAAATACAGGGAACGGTTTGCGATACTGGGAAATTAAGAAGAGAGATAAGTAATTTTTGTAAGACATCAGGTTTTAGTCTCTTGCATATAATTTCCTGAATTTCATCAACAGATACTCAGAATTTGCTGTTTACTTTTAAATCCATTTTATTCTTTACCCTAAATTCATCTTGTGGCTGAAAATACCGTGTTGTTCTTAGCTGTTAATCACAATGACTTCCCAAATACAACACCGAGAGAAGAGTTACAGATCTATGCCCCGGTATCTCAGCAGATGTAAAGATGAGAAGGCCAGCAAAAGCTTCACTTGGAAAAGGAGTTTACTGCTAAGTGAAAACAGTTAAGGTGTGCGAAGTGCTAAATGTTGTGGATGATTTAGTACTGTGAAGAGAAAGCAAAGTGCTGCTGCTGTTTTCTGACCTAGGAAGGTTGTAATCAAGCTCCCTCAACAGGCAGAATAGCTTAGCTTGCTTTGCAATTTTGCTCCTTTCCTTTACCAGGAACCTAATTAATCATTTAGAAGTAGGTACATCAGTTGCTCTTGAGATCAGTACCTCTTCCCAATCTCTAATTGGCACATGTGCATGACAATTCCTTGTCTTAATTGTAGTAATCTTGAAACAGGGAGGCATGTTGCCTTTCAGTTCTTGAATCACAGTTTGGGTCCTTGAATGTAGTTTGGGTCCTATCTTTTGGGATCATTTCTTCCCATCTAGACTTGTTTCAATATCACTAAACAGACTGTTAACCTTTGAGCAGGCTCATTTAAAGAAAAAGAAAAAAAAATATGTTAGAGAAAATGTAGAGGTATTTTAAAAGGGTTTATAATGCATAAATTTAATGTAAAAGTAGAAAACCGCTTTTCAAAACATAAATAAAAAAAATACCAACCCCAAAGCTAACAGTATTATCTTAATTTCAGAAGTAACTGGGAAAATTTTTGTCTGAAATAATTTTTTCTCATTTTTAGCATGAATCTAGAGAAACGTTACTGGGATTCAATATGGTGAATTACCGAGCATGTAAGAATTTGTGGAAAGCTTGTGTTGAACATCACACGTTCTTCCGTTTGGACAGACCGCTCCCCCCTCAGAAGAACTTTTTTGCACATTATTTCACTTTGGGTTCCAAGTTCCGATACTGGTAAGTGTTGATTTGAAATGTATGGGAAAGAATATAAGAGAACAGGCAACTCATCAATAAACATAGGGAATTATTTAGACTCTATATTAAAAGGTGCAATAATTCAAGTAGCTTTTGAATCCTGCAACTGTTCCTCTCCCCTGTTGACCTATGTTTCAAACGTTGTCAGTAATTTTGTAGAATATTGTTGACATATAATTAATGTATTGTTAGCGGTCATTATTGAGCTAGTACTCTGAGATTATCTCACAGGCTGCATTTCTTCACCTGTTTACCTGCTGCATTATGTTTATATTAAAAATGTTGTTTCAGAACTTCAAAGTCTTTGGCCCAGTGTTTTTGAAAACTGATGGATTTCAGATCTTGTGTGCAGCTACAGCAACAAAACAGACTTAAATAAAGATCAAATAGAAATCAATGAAAAGAAGCTTGTACAAGTAAAGCCCACTTAAGCTAGATGCATACAAATAGGCAGCTAGGTGAAGACAAAAGAAATACGTGTTCTCCACCAAAACCAGCAGTTTAGAAAATAAGGATGAAATTAAGTCCATAACTTTTAAGAATGAGCTTGGCATAATAGGCAAAAATCTTGGAGGTGCAAAGAATGACTGTGGAATAACTATAATCCCCAAGTATAATTTCTGTTCTAATGATGGAGTGGGTGGTGTTGGTTTTTGAAGTGTTTTAACGTTTTTTATAAAAAAAACAACTTCTCAGTTAAGTAACTAAGTTAACTGTCTCTGCAAGTAATGCTGAATGCTGATGGTTTGAATCGTGCCTGGAGTAGAGAATAATGGAGCTACTACTAATCATCTGTCTAGAATGGCAACAGTGTCTGTGACGTACAAAGGGAGATGATGAAAAGCCAGAAAACACAATAACAGACTATTTCTGTTACACTTGTGAATTGCATAAATGTATAAAGAGGAAAAGTAATTCAGCGGCTAAATTTTTCTACCATCTGCTTTTTTTGACCAGCATTCACAGCACCCGTTTGAGAAACAGCCTTCTGTGATCCTGAACAGTGTTTGAGAGTTGGTTCAATGTTATTGTAGTGAATTTGAGGGAGCTTTTTCATTTCTGTAAAGATTTTGAATTTGAATCATTGCGGTTACTATTACAGAATAGCTGTTTGATGATGACATTCAACTTATGTTAATGTAAGATGAAAAAGGGAAACTGCATAAAAATGAAGAAGGTCATTAAAGTTAATGAAGCCGCCAAAAGACTAGAATTTCTGCAAGTAGTTTGAGATTTGTTTAGAGGCAGCATAATAGTAGTACCATGACACACAAGGAGAGAGTAAGGGCACTGGGCTTGTTCAGTCTGGTGAAGGAAGGGGGAATTTAGTAGCGAGCCTAAAGCTACTTCAAGGGCGGTTTCAAAAATGATGGAGCCAAACTTGTGCTGGTAATGGCAGGTGATAGAATAAGGGGCAACGGCCACAAATGTCACCTTGAAGATTCTAGCTGGACATTAAGAGATGTTTTTGTTTTTCCAGGAGGGTAGTGCATTACTGGAACAAGTTACCCAGAGAGGTTGTGGGATCTCTATTTTTGGAGGCTTTCAAAACTTGGCTAGACAAAGCCATGGACAGACATGACCTAGTGTTAGCAGAAGATTGAACTAGAGACTTCTCGCCAACATTTTTATGATTAAAACAAACTAATAAAATAATAAACTGCCAGGGCTAGACAGAATTATCTGCAGTTCGGAAAGAAATCAGAGACATGAAACTGAACTGTTACATGTGTTACATAATCTGTTCTTTCCGTTAGACTAAAAGATTCTAATGCAGCAAATTTTAAAGCAAATTTTTATTAAAAAAAAAAAAAAAGCTTCCAGGAGGGATCAAGACTACTGATGGGAAAATCTGACTTCTGTACACTGTCCTTGGATTTTCAAAGTGGTTCTAATAGTATTCCTCACCAAATGCTCGTTAGAGAAGTGAAACTGCCAAATATGAAGAGTTTTACTGTATATTAGCAAGTATTTTAACCAGATGGCAAACAAGTAGGTCCCTTCTTCGTGACAAAGGGAAGTCACCACTGAAGTGATACAGGTTTTTGTAGTGAAAGCTGAAGTTGACTGTAGAAAGTTCCGGTGGTATGTCGCAATGTTAGTAGGCAATAAAACGGTAGAGCAAGTTTCATGTCCAAAAAATGCAAAATAATCTACACAGGGAGAGAAAAGAGGAGGAACGTAAATAAGCTATTAATGTCTTGGAGCTTTGTAGTTAGTTCTCTGAAAATGTTAAATCAATTACTAGTAGCTGTTAGAGAAAGGCAAATACAGTGTTACTGGAAAGGAACAGAGGAAAATGTAGACAGCTTACTGCTTGTCAGAGGTAAGAATGTATAACTCGAGGAAGTTAGCAGGCAGCAGGTTTGAAAGGAGAGATTTCTTGGAATCGCAGCATGACAGAAGTTGGAAGGCAGCTCTGGACACTTGTCTAGTCCAATGCCCTGTTCAAACAAAGTCCACTATAATAGGTTGCCTAGGACTGTGTCCAGCCATGTTCTGAATGTCACCAAGGATGGAAACTCTGCACCATCTCTGAGCAACTTGATGCGGTGTTTGACCACCTTCACAGTGAACCTACATTTTGTAGGTTTTTCGTTGTTGTTGTTTTTCCCTCGCTCTGTTTAAGTAGGATATCTCATATTTCAATTTGTGCCCATTGCCTCTTGTCCTGTCTCTGGGCTCCCTTGAGAAGAGTCTGGCTGTCTTGTTTTACTTCCCCCTCTAGGCATTCATATGCGCTCATTTGATCCCGCTGAGCCTTCTCTTCCTAAGGCTGAACAGTCCCAGCTCTCCCAGTCTCTCCTCGTATGCCAGATGCTCCAGACCCTTAAGTGCCTTCACGGCCCTTTGCTTGACTTGGGGGACCCTAGAATTCAACACAGCACTGCAGATCTGGTCTGGTCTGGTCCAGTGTTGTAAAACCTGCTTTCTAGCCAGTTGGCCCTCAGCCGGTGCCTGGCGTTATTCCTCCCCAGGTGCGGGTCTTTGCATTTCCCTTCACTGAATTTAGTGAGATTCCGATAGGCCCATTTCTTCAGCCTTCACACATCCGGTAGTTCTGTAATATGAATGTGAAAACAGGGAATTATTCTTTGATTTCACAGGTAAATGTCCCTGTACATGTTGTGGTTTGGGCCGGGCTGGCCACCAAACAAACAACGGATTTGTAATTTCAGAGATTGCAGTTAGTTACAAGAGACTTAACTGAAAAGTAAAATTACTGAAAAGAAAATTGGTTCTGTTTTACCTCAAACCAAGACAGAAAAGAACAGAGGTTTAAATATCAGTATCTTCTTCGGACATGTATACTGTGACTCTGTGCCTTAGTATGAAGTTATAAATGGGGAAGTGGCTGCAAAAGGGAGTTTTTCTGGTATCTTGCCACCAATTCTTAACTGCTGATAGACACTCCCAAAAGAAAATTAGGTATTTAAAAAAAAAAAAAAACCACCAGAAATTATGAAATATTATAAAGAATCTTTGATTTGACATGAGACATCTGGTCTTATGTGAGAAGTCAGCAAGTTCCAAGTTCTAATCTTGGGTTTTGACAAGTTGTGTTGAAGAATACCATCCTGATGTGCTTATCATCTGATTTCTTCATGATATTTTGCTGAACTAAGTAGCAACTAAGTTATTAGCAATTTGGGGAATAGTTTAGGAGGAGTGCGGAGGACATGCTGTACCCTTTGTTTGTGGCTATGACAGGGAAGATTATAGTGTTAGGTATTATCCAAAGATCTAAGCAGAACTTTCTTATTGCTTTGGGTAAGAAGAAAAAGGAAGAGAAGAGAAAGCTTTGTTATGCCTAAAATTAATTGGTCTTTGTTACAGTAAGACTCTAATGGGAAAGATGACCTACACTTACCCAAATGGTGTCTAAAGTTACACTGTACTGAAGCTAGCACAATTGCTTGAGCATGACTGAAAATAGAATTTAGGGTTGTTTTGTTGAGATGGTTGAATTTTAAGCAAGAAATTGTTATCTTAAGTTCGTTGGATTTAGTGGTTTGGTTTTGTTTTGTTTTCCAGTGGGAGAACAGAGGTCCAGTCTGTGCAGTATGGTAAAGAAAGAGCAAACAAAGACAGGGTATTTGCAAGGTAAGCAACTTACATTGGTATGGGATCAGTAAGTCTTCTGTTTGTATCTTTTAAGATGTTATGCGATCATTGTTTTCTGTTTGCAGAAATGTAAAATAAAGAGCACCTGTTATCAACTGTTGCTGGTGGCTTGACAACCATATTAAGGAGTTTAATTTTGATATGGGAGGGTATCTCTTTGAGGCAGCCAGAAATGGGGGAGAATCTCATGATAGTAAAGTTAATAAGGGTATTCTTTAATATTTCCCCCTTTATGTGTTTTAAAAATTCTGAATTGCCTTCCATCTGTGCAGTATATTGTTGAATGTACTAGTAGCCCTCTTTGTGCTGTCTTTATTGCAAAGAATGGTCTCAAACATTATTCCTTTAAAACATTGAGTTATTGAGTATGTTTTATCCCTGATAACCTACAACTGTACACACGTATTTCCTTTAGAATAAGGTACTGTGAATGTCTGATTTGGTGAGAACAGCTTTATCGCTATAGTCCCGGTGAGGTATTTTACTATGAAGAATTTGCCTGGGAGTGAGCTGCTTCTGAAGGTATTCTGTCACAGAGTAGTTGGCTAATCATAGAATCTATCAGACTCCTGAGGGGTTTAGTGATTACAAGAAAACAGTCAAGACATAGATTTTGTTCTTCATTCAGAAATTATGGTATTCAAAAGTAAAACTGCTACTGCATCTGTTTAGATCATTAATAGAAAGGATCCTAATGAGCAGGGAGCATGCTCCGTGCTCTTTTTATGCTTATACTTTTACTGAGATGGGAAATGTCTTTTAGCATAGTTACCCCTTAAGGATCTCTGGAGTTCAAATTTATGCTCACAGACTTTTAGTAACAAGGCCAGCAACCTTTCTCAAGTTACCTGCAAACACTGTTTTTCAGAGCATTGGTGAATTCTGCCTTGATTTCCTGCCCCCCTGCCTCCCCCCTCCTTCTTTGTCCCTGTTTAATATAATATAGTTCGAGTTGTTGCTAGGGACACTGTAGATACCCATCTCCATATCAGAAGGATTTGAGGGCAGAAGTGCTGTTCAACAGGTAGATTTTTGTAAGATCAATTTGTTCTGTGTACTGTAGAATTGTTTTTTACTCTATTTAATTTACTTTGTGAGTCTGGTTAGATTTTTACTTGGGGCAACTTTTTTAGTACGGAGAAAACTTAACACTGTGACAGCTGAGTTTTATTTGTCTAAATGACAGTTACAAATCAGTTAAAAGCTGTTTTTCTGTGTTGCACTCTGAACTTGGCAATTCCCCACAAGTAAGTAGGGTGGAGGAGAACTGATACTTGGTTTTGAGGAGTATATTTATCAATTTAGAAACTCTTATTCAGTAGATGGCACTCTTCCCTTTGAGTCAAAACTGAACAAGTGGTGCTATGATCACTTGTATTCTGTAATATATATTCTGGGTAAAATTGAAAGCCATGGTTAGATGTTTTCTCAAGTCTTTTTGGCTTTTTTAAGTTAATAAAATACTTGGCTCTTCTGTCCTCAGGAATTTTATTTTCCGCTGTTGCTTTTAGATTAGGGTATACAGCATTCATTCTCACCTTTTGAGTTGTTTAGGAATGTTGGTGACTGATAATTGTCTGAGGCATGTGTCTGTACGTCAGTGAACTGGAATTAATGGCATATGGTAACAAATACACCTCGAAAGGCTTTTAATAGATCAACTGTTTCTTCCTCTGTCCTCCCCATCACAGTGTGCAATTACTGCATTTTCAGTTTTAAAGACTTTTTAGTATTTTCAAGAATGAAAAAACTTGAAATATAAGACATTTCGAGAAAACCGTGTGGTTCAAGAAGCTTAATCTGAGAACATGATCCTTAATTCCTTGTCTTCTAAACATTTACATTTCAAGTTGAAATACTGTGTAGATGTTAACGCTTTATTTTGCTTTTTAAGTTTTTACGAGTATAATGTGGTTTTTGTTCCTGGAACCTGCCTTTCTCTTTCTCAGTGTGCTTTTCTCGGACAAAGTCATTGTGGTGTTGAACAGCTTTTTAAGCTGTCAAGCAGCAGGCTTGTTTCAGTTGCTTTTGAAAATTGTGGTAGGTATCAGTTGCCTTTCGCTATGAAACCAGGAGTGTGCTAGCATTACAGTCAGGTCTTTCTTGAGAATTAGGTGGACACATAAAAGACCTTAAATAATTACTGTTGCTTTTATTATTACCACATCAGAAGATTTATTCAAGATCAGTTTTAAAAAAAAAAAAAGATGTTTTCAGCTATCCATATTTACACTGTGTTCTCATCAATCAGTATCTAACTAGAAACTGCCTTAGTTGAGCTAATAACTGTCCAAGCAAATTTTTAATCACTTCATTGTAAGAAAATAACACCAATAGTTACATTGAGATGTTTTGCATGATCTATTTATTCTAAGTTGGGAAACGGTGATTGCCACAAGTAATGATCATTTAGCCTTTGCACACCGAGCAGAACATAGATACAGAGCACAAGGCGTGGAAATAGAATTTCTTCACAGCCATTTGAATAAAACAAGCAGCCTGCAATTAGCAGGCTTAGCTGTTTGTCCTCAGGTGTTTACTTTAAACTTTGATGAAGGATTGGATAATCGGATAGGGATATTTTTTTTTCCCCAAATCATAAAAACATTTAAAAATAATTTTTAAAAATGGAATCTGTTACTGTGGAGGAGATAGTCTGTAATAAATGTGATACATTTTGTAGATGCTGTTTTCTTAATCTTCATGCAGCGCTCACTTCAGCATTTAGAAGACTGTTGCTGTGGTTGTTTAGAAGTTGTTTTTTTTAATCTTCATTACAGCTATTCTCTTGACCTTATTTGTTGCAGCATATTCACAACCCAAGAAAGCCCATAAGAATTCCCAGGAGCATAATAAAAGTGAAAGTAGATAATAAAAGTGAAAAAAGTTTGATCCGAGTCATCAATTCAGAGATTTTTTAAAGAGCACTGTTCTCAGAGTCCTTGCAAAATATTCAAATTCGCTTCAGTTCTGATGGTGTGTACTGGAGCTGAGACAAGGTAGTTTGTGTGCATTGTACGATAGCGAGCGGGTATCTCAGTCAGTCATTTGTATTTGCAAACTCGCTATCATTAAGTTGTAGTCACTGTTTCTAAAAATCCACTCTTACTTCAACCATGCATTAATTCGGGTAAATTCAATAATTCCTCAGTTGCTTTAAATTGCATATGTCATTTGTGGTGTATCTGCAGATTTGTATTCAGTTTCAGTCTCTGAGTCTGAAGCAGTAGTTGCCAGTTTTGCTGAGAAACGCATTCCCTGTACTCCTTGTGAAAATACAAAGCAGGGCTGTGGCTCCAGGTTATATTTCTTTTGGGGACAGAAATGATTTAAAAGATTCCCACCTGTATTCCCAAACAATACCCTCTTTCTTTCCCGGTTCCTGCTAGAATTTAGCACTTCAGCTGTGGGACACAAAACAAATTCTGTCTTCAAAAGCTTTTGTTTACTGTAGCTGAGCTAATATAATTGGTCATGCTTTTTTTCAGTCGCGTTGTGTAATTTCATCCCTGCTACTTGTTTTTTTTTTTTTTTTTTTTGTATTTGACATAGTATCGCAGCTCGTGAGACTGTTTTGATTCTGGGGGCAGGTGAAGTGTTTGGTCTCTGTCCCTACTCAGAAGGATAGGACTTCCAACTTTTTTAGAAATGTCTCTGCAGATACACTAAAAATTAAATTTGAAAATAGCTTAGTCTGTTAACTAGCAGTGCCCAGTGCTGGGGTGCGACAGAAGCATCCAGACTGAGCAGACAAACGTGGAATTTAGAATTTCAAAGTTTATCAAAGCATTTCAGAAGTTTTTTACAGCTTACTTCCCCCCTCCCATCTCCAGCTGCACTCCTCCATGAGATAGTTATTGCAATATTGTAAGGAAATAGTGATAGAGGAAAAATTTGCAGGAATATTTCAGGACATATCTTATATGTTAATAAAAAAATAACTTATTGTTAGATTTAGAAGTGTTGTCAGAAGAGTTAGTATCAAAAAGCCACAGCACTGAGAAGTTCGGTGCTGCAGTGTGGTAATTTTTTCTTTGAAATTTCTGCAAAGGCAGGAAACGGAGGCAACAAACATGAGTGGGTGGGACTCTGAGGTTAGAGCTGTTAATAAAATAATTGAAACGAACCTTTGCTGATAAACCCTGCAGCTGTTTATCATGGTAGTAAGGTATTATTTCTGAAAGATCAGACCCTATCCACAGTAAAAGGTGAGTTTTCTTAACATTGGATTTTTTTTTTTATAGGGAAGAAGGTGGTGCTTTTCTCATTTTAGAGTTATGTTCATTTGTTTCATAGATTGAGGAAGTTTTCAAAAATGTAGTTACAAACTATGACTTAAGATCCAATGCAGTGGGGTTTTTTTGAAGCAGTGAAAAATGTAATTTTTTGAAAAACTTGTTTTTTTCCCCTCCCTATATATTTTTGTGTCTCTCTTTGTAATTTTATTTGTTTTATACAGGCAAGGATAGTGCCTTTTCACTGTTGTTGCACATAAAAAAACTCAAACAAACACACAACAAAAAAAAAACCAAAACAAACCAGCCACCAACTTTCCTATATTCCAGTTGTTGCTTTTTCACTGCAGGTAAATAAGGTTCAATAGCTGCCTTTGCATGTCTGTCAGAAAATACTGTATCTGCAGTCCTGTGTTTACCTAATTTAGCATTGAATATATTATGTTCCTCTGCATTTTTCCCTCAGCGTGTTCTTTGGTTAGTAGAAACAACCTCTTGACAGAGCTGGCTCTTGGTGCTAATCTGCCGGCTGCAAGCATGTTGTCAGCAAAATCTAGCTAATGATAGCTTTGATTAATAAAAGAATAATGAACAGATCACAGTAGACATGCATTTCAGTTCTGTTGATTTCTTGTTATTGCATGTGTTCAGAACTGCTTAATTTTGTGATGTTTGTTAAGAAAAATATCTAAGTGGTTTGACTTGCTCACGGTTGAAGCGAATCACGGAAGTTGAAATGTTGGTTTAAATTGACATGATGTCAAGTTATTTACTTTTTGAATCAAATTAGTACTGCTTAAATACATGCTAAGAAACTGGATGTGTTTTTCCTCGGGAATTAAATAACTGATATTTTCCTGTTTTCAAATATCAATATAGTATTAGATTTTTTTTCACAGGTGGAATAAGACCTGAGACAGTAGCGTTTAGAATAGCGCATATTGCTTAACTGTCTGAAATTTGTCAGCTGTTACTCAGTAAGTCTTCAGAGCAGCAAAGCAGCATGCAGTACATGTTCAGAACTGCTTGGGGGTGTAAAAACAAAAATAAACCCTCCACACACAGATCACCGCTCCTTTGGTATCAAGCACTGTTGACACCAGTAGGTCTTAGGTATTTCTGCATGTGAAGATAGGTTATTTCGTATGATGTTTGGTTTGTTATTTTAGACTTTTTTGATAATACTGAGGACAGGCTGCTTAAGGTGGTGGCTTGCATTGAGTTTTAAGTTCCATGAGAAGCAAAAACGTATTTGTAACCAAGGTTCTCATTTTCAGAAGGATGTAATTTGTGTGCGGGTAGTTCCTTAATTTCTCAAAGTTCCTTCTTCCTGGACTTGCAATTTCAGTAAATCAGTAAGGTGATAATGGTGAAGATAAAAAACAGTTACCATGTGTCCCAAGAACAGCAAAGACAGAAGTTTGTGATACGGATGTATGGAGCTGGGGAAAGAAACGGAGGAGTTACCCTGATACAATAGTATGTTGTCACCTCATTGTGCAAAGCTGGGAAGTACAGAATAGTGGTAGAATATAAAGGCAAATGGGAATTAAATAATCGTGGCACAAAAGGCTGATGAAATTGAGGTACCACTGGAACAAGAGAGGTTTGAGTAACGATAGAGGAGAAATCTGAATTATATAGCACCGTCAAAGTAGTTGAAGTAAAGTAAAAACCCAGTAACACAAAATACACAGGACATCTACTTAAGGATTGTTTAAAATAATTTTTGGTGGTGGTGAAAATATTTTCAGTTGAAAACGACAAACAGCAGAAGTCTGGGTATGTTTAGTCGCAGGATGACTGAACCATCCCGTGAGATGCTGAGAAAAAAGCAACCACAATTCTTGGATGATTCATTTGATGATTTCCAGTATAAAAGGGAAATACGCTATTTCATGAGAGGCTGCAAGTATGGTCTCATTTGTGTTTAAGAAATAGGTGAAAGAAACAGCAGAAGGGGATTGTAGGTATCCTGGGATGACTGGAGAATGAGAAGAAAAAATTTCCTCAATATGAGAAAGGCAATGAGTAGAAAATACAATTCCTTCTGTATAAAAACACTGGCGATAACAACGTTTAACCTGAAGGATGTTTCTGGCACAAAACCAAATGAAGTTTGGTTACTCCCAAAGAAGTTTAAATGGGATGATTGCATCTGCCTTATAGGTGACAAAACATGTTCTGGAAGAAAACATGTCACCTTGATGGAAATCCCTGATGAGTAAACAAAACCCAGCAGCTCTGTTGCCACATTGATGATTACCCCACTTTCAGTTCTTCATAGTCTTTGGGAGGGTTTTTTTGTGCTGATGTTTCCACTGCTTTATTTTTCCTGAGATGGCTGAATAAAATTAAGAATTTATTTTTTATTTTATTTTTAAGTTCAGACCTCTCTGACTCTTCTGTTGGAGTCAGATTCTCTTTGAAGCATTAGAAAGGCTTAGTGAAGCTTAGTGAGTTCCTCTTCCATCATGCCTGTCTCCTTCCCAGCCGACAGTATTTCATGACTGTATTTCATTGATGTTCTTTTACAAAGTACAGAAAATGAAGTACAATATATTGAAAAAATACAGGACTGCCCATGTAAATATAGTTTTGCATTATTACATGTCCTTTCCTCCATACAAATTGCTTTCCTATGATAGAACATCCACAGTTTCATTGTGGTGAATTTTATGTAATTTTGTTCGTACCTCATAGTTTTTGGTTAGTCATTTTACTTTCTTCTTCTAGATCCCCTAGTAAACCCTTGGCACGGAAATTAATGAGTGGAATGGACTGGGAAGTAGTGAGTAGGAACTCACTGTCTGATGATAGGTTGGAAACACAGAGCCTACCATCACGGTCTCCACCTGGAACCCCAAATCAGTAAGTAGCATCGAATCTTCTCTTCCTAGAAGTGACTGTCTACCTCTAGTGTGAGTGACCTACTTGTGTAATAAAAGGATTAATGCATTACGGAGACAAATAACTTCACAAATTATGTGCTGAGTGGTTCTCTGGAACATTCAGCTCCAGAGAAGAGAAACTATTTGAGGGTCAATTTTAGGTGTTTCTCACTAGACCTGTAGAAAGTGTAAGATTTAGCATGCTTCCGAGAGCTTGAGTTTCTCAAGCACAGTTAAAACTACATTATTCATTTGGCTAAGAAAAATACTGGTAATAAAATCTGTGTGGTATTTTAGAAAGAATTGATTCTGGCTAATATCAATTCTTAAAACGTTCGGGAAAATTTCTTAATCAGAAATTCTTGCAGGTTTATTCCCCTCAGTTTTTCTGCATTTCCTTTCAAAGCTCACTCTTTTCAAATGATAGAACTTTCTGGTTTATGTTTGTAGTTAGTGAAAAATCATTCCTGATTTCTTTTGGAAAATAACCAGTTTTCTCAGTGTACTGAAACTGACTTAAGAATTGGTGTTATCCAATGTTGTATTGCATAAGCCAGAAAGTTTTAAGATTCTTTGGCATTGCAGCATATTATTGAAAAGGCTGTTGTTGTAAATACCTGTAGCATTTAAAAGTGATTGCAAAAATTGTGTAATAATGATGCTTATAGCATTATGTGTGTTTTGAAGCATTTTAAGAAAAATGTCTATGTCACTATGCTGGTTTTCAAGCAGGGAAGTTTTGGGTCACAGAAACGATAAGACTCTCAGTACAAAGCTTATGATTTTCCTGGGAGAAGATGCAGGGGATAAAATGTTTATCCTAATGAATTCAGGTTAAGTTCTGCCATGAACAGAGCCAGGATTTTTCTTCTTGGGGACTCATTTTTCTTCTCATTGGCTGGACTGTCAGTCCAGTAGCCTGTTCATTGAACCATAGTACTTTCAGGCTTCTTTAATTAAAAAAGGAAAGAAAAATAGTAGCCATTTAGCATTAATGAAAATATTTTTGAACACTTTTGAAAAGAAAATGATGAAATATAGCATATTGATCTGACAACATAATTGTTTCAGTGACTTTTTTGAAACCTTAAATTATTCAATAAAAATAAGTATATGAACATATGCTTGCACTGTGAAGAAATAATTATTTTAGCATTCCTTTGTAGTGGTGTATGAAACGTAGATTAATAATAATATTGTTTTCACATTGCACTGCCATGCTTTCCCTCTTAGTCGCAACTCTGCCTTCACTCAAGAAGGAGCCCGGTTACGACCCTCATCAGTTGGACATTTAGTGGACCACGTAGTTCACACTTCCCCAAGTGAAGTATTTGTAAATCACAGATCGCCATCTTCCACCCAGGCTAATAGCATCATACTGGAATCATCGCCGTAAGTTCTGTTGGTCATTACTGTACGGTAGCATGCAGGGCTTCTGAAAATAAGTTGGAAGTCTTTGACATCAAGAATTTCATGTTGAATATTTGTGTCAGGGAAAGCCAAAAAATCTAATGAAAAGGTAGCTGTTGTTTAGGGAGTATTAGTATAGGTCTTACGGAAAATTAAATGATACAGAACTAATACCTATATCTGACATGTTCCTGGTGTGGGATTACAATACCTTCTCCACCCACACAGCCGAAACGTGGGTTTGCTGTAATGTGACCATCAGTGTCTGGAAGTGCAAACGAAAATATTTTTTTTTGGTAGAACTGAAGTATGTTTTTTTTTGTGATAGGAGTTTTTAATTCCTATGAGTTTGAAAACTTTGGTTTTTGTCAAGGCACAGAAGTATGAGAGAGCAAAATACTTTCGTAGCACCCCAGTATTCTGAGCTTCCTAGTATGGTTTTTATATTGTTACAGAGTATATTTTAATTTTTTAAGAAAGCACTCTCAGGCTTTTTTTCTGTTATGATGAATATTCTTGATACTGTAAGTTTGCTGTGCTATGGTGGGGAAAATAAAAATTATTATTGTGTATCAAGTCCAGAAGGATGACAAATAAAAAGAGTCGAGTTATTCAAAGATTTGAAATACTCAATAACTTGTGGTCAGAGTGCAGAATAATTAATTGTGGGGAAAAAAGGTGCATGATATACTTATTAACAGTGCCACTGTACCTTCTCATATGTAGCTAAACATGTAATGCTAAACTTGCCCTTGTAATTTTGTATAATCTCTGTTAGCAAGGAAATTGTGCAAATGGTTTCAAAACCATTTGAGAACTATAAAATAGCACATACATAATTACATGTTTATAAACAAATTGTGTATCTCAGGAAAAACTACTCTGGGAAGGTATTTGAACACAATTTTAAAACCTTACTTGGACTGCACCTTCAGTTTTAACAACTGCGTATAACTTAGGGGAGGGACATAGAATACAAAAGTTTTAAAGTTTTGTAAAATAACACAAAGATACTTTTTATGATAGGGTACAATAGTCGTAATTTGACTATCAGATAGTTATTTAGCTTTCAGAGCTTTAAAACAGTAGTTTGGCCTAATAATATAAAATCCACCTTTTTAGGTGGGCTTTTTTAACCTATTCCCATGGTAAGGGAGCCTCAAAACTGTAACGCTTGTGAATCTTTTCTCATATTAGAGTTTTGCTGTACAAAGGCCAGACAGGGTCAGGTTCCTTCTGTTCCAAGACTTCCAACTGAAGTCAGTTATGAGAAATACTTACTTGAATGATAGAGTGATACAGTGAAGTAAGCAGTTAAATATTCTCTTTTATTCATATGCCTTTACTCTAAGTTGTAAAAGTTGTTCCTGAGCGTGCTTGGGATTTGTTTAAGACCTGATTTCTTGTGTAAGTCACCATAGGTATTAGTCTTAAAAAGAGAGGAAGTGGTTTTGTAAATTAGTTATGCAACCTATGGCTGTTCTTTTTCATGATTTTGCACTTTTTATGCACAAGCGGATAATTATTGCTCTTCCATCACTAAGTTTGGGGGGGCTGATTTTGGTTTTTTTCTTGTTGAAAGCTTACAAGTGGAATTTTATCTCCCAATGTAGATATCTAGCATAAGACATTTTTAAGAATGAGGATGTTGACTGTCAAAAATACATGAACCCCATTAGGGTCATCTTAAAGTTTCAGGTGATGTTATTGATTCAAGATTGGAGATTTGTGAAATAGCCATGAAGTTCATATTAGCCATGTAATGTAAAATGATACTGTTTTACAGTCCAAAAAGCTATTTCTTAAACAATTTGACCTTTCTGGGTGAAAAGATTTGAGTAGTCCATCTGCTGATTTGTTGGGAATTTTTATTTATTGACCAAATTTACATATGTAAGAAAGTCAGAGGGGATAACTTGACAGGCAGCAGGTTTAGTGATCCCTTTGAGTTTGAAGTCAACATAGCAAAAGAAATCAGAGTTTCAATGCAGTTTAGAGGGTTATTATATCTTAGCTAATACAACCTTTAATTCTATTTTTTTTTTCTTCATCTGCATGTGCTATTCAAAACTAAATTGAGAGATTTCTGCTTGTAGTTTCTTGAGGTAATTACAGCCTTAAATTCCAAAAGCATGTGATATGTATTTAGTTTAATATATTTATGGGGGGGTGTATGAAACTTTTGCTTAGTATATTAAAAGGTCAGACCGGATATCTGTAACAAAAATACCCAAAGCTTGTCAGTGCCAGGGTTTGTGTGTTATTTTATTGTTATGTAAATTGCTGAATGCAGTAACAGAGAGCTGCTTTGCCTGCAAAATAGGCTGCTTTCACTGCCATTGTCTACGCATTCATAAGGAAATTCAAAGCTGACTGGGCAAATATAAAGCAATGAAGTTTTTGCCCAAGGCTTGATTGTTAGTTCTCACAATTCATTATGCTAATATATTACAGTACTTGCATTGCTGCTTCTAAAATGCTCTTTTAAGTAACTTTTCAAATCTTTTCTATAAGTTTGTATGTTCGATAGGAATTTAGTCGTGTTTGTTTACATGTATGTACAGACATCTAGTCAAACATAAGATCCCATCTTTTACTTCTATCAGAACGACTTATTTTGTGTTTCTACTTATGTTTTCTGTTCCTTTTTTTTATTAGGTTTAAAATTTTCAGGAGTAATTTTTTGCAGAAAAATACGTAACCGTTGCCCTTCACTTAAAAGGCTGAATGATCTGTGCTGGCCAGATTTGAATGAATGAATACATAGGTAGTTAAAAAACTCTGGGTGACCTTTGTAAGTCAATGTCTAAATAATTTATAGCTGCCTTGAAAATTCATTTTGCAAATGTTGACAATCATAATATTTTTCTCACAAAGAAGGATTTAGAAAATCTGCTTGTCCTGAAAAATAAAATATAAGGATGATACGCTCTTTTTTACTGTCACTTCCATTGAAAAGTGTTAAGAAATGTTATTTTTATTTCCTAGTGTGTTTTGAATTTGAGATTCTTCAGGCTTCAGATATTGAATAATTAGTACTTTTTTAACACTGCATGAAAAAAAATTACTCTCTGAAAGTCAAAATTAAGCAAAAGCATACAGAATAAATATTGTTAGGATCTTTTCCAATGTACTGTTTTCATACATTGATAAAAAAATGTTATCAATATTTTGTTTTCTAAGAAAATTGACTGATTTTTTTTTTTTAAACTGAAATGGAAAACGTGGTTTTTCAAAGTGAAGTGTTCCATTTGCCATTCAATTTGTCATGCTTTTTGAAAGAGGTTTATCCTGTATTTGAAATCACTGTAGACAATTGTGATCTGATTTTTTTGTTTTTATTTGAAAGCATGTATCTGGGATCTGCCTTTCCTTAATTGCATAGAAACAAATTATACGGTAGGGAATTTGATGTGTGCCTTAGGTTTTCTAACTTGCAGCAGCTTGAAATGTTATGCTGTCTCATAATGAGAGTCTTACTCTGCTAACAGTTTACTGTGGGTAGACCAGTTAAATACGGCAGGACTACTCACGTGGTTACCCGTGCTTTTTAGAGGGATGTTATGATATGAGTTACTGCTACAGCTTGCTGATAACGAAAGGGGCAGCGTCCTATTTCTGGCTTCTGGGAGTGTGCTTCGCTCCCCGCATTGTCTTTGACCCTGTGATGACCCGGTTCACCTTGTTGAAGCAGCAGAGGGCTACCCAGGCTTGCCCAAAAAGTCAGTGTATTTTTGCTTGCTTGATAAGCTGACTTAGCTAAGGGAGGAGCACCGGAGAGCTTCAAGGAAGGGGCCGTGGGTGTGGGTGAGAGAAAGAAAGGCGGCATCTATTTCTGGTGGTAGCATTCTCTTTAGATTTAGCTGCAACCTGTTACTTCATTCTTGGTGGTTTTTGGATATGCCACTAGTATCAGTGGGCTGTTGTCATAAGTCGTTAAACTACTTAATAATACCTTTTAATGTGGTTCATGGGTAGGAAGGCAGGTATCCTCGCTGGTATTTAGAAACTGGCATTCAAACTTAGTTAATGGGAACTATGTGCTAACTGCCCTTTTGGGCCTCTCAAAATGTTCTTAATTCTTAAATATAAAGCCATATAATGAAAGATGAATCATGCATTTATGCAATACAAATTATACAGTTAAGCTTTTATTCCAAAAGGACTAATAAAGGAAATTATCCATATTATACATAAACACATAGAACATTTTTATTAATCTGCAGTAGAGTGCTTGCAGATCTAAAACAGAGGTAGAAATTTCTGCTATTTCATCTTCAGTAATGGTGTTATAACTCAACTAAAATATGCATGCAGTGAATGCCATTTTTACAAATGTTTCAAAGCTGCACACGTTTCAAAGGGGAATATGTTCAAGAGGGGGAAAGAACAAAGTTCTTTTGAAATGTATTTAAAATTTAACACTATGATCTCCAATGAGCTTTTCAAATAAAAGCAGGGAGACAGTTGAGCTGTCTTCAACTTGCACTCCTCCTATTTTTAGATCAAAAGCCAAAACTGGTGTGGGAGCACTTTATTATGGTGCTTGTGTCTGGTTTTAGGATTAAATTGCAGGCATTAATTAAAGATGCAAACCAATTGATTTTCTTACTGAGGAAAACATATTAAGTGACATATATATTTTAGAATTTTTTTTTTAGCAAGACTGCAGACCATAAATACAAAGAATTTTATAATATTCCAATATCAAGTAGGTTAAGAGTGCTAAATCCATTTTTAAAAAAAAAGTCGTGTGAAATAGGTGAACTTACTGGTTCTGTGAACAGTTGCTTATCAAGAAAAAAGCAGTAACCTATCCAAACATATACTTCCAATATATTCCACCGCAGTATATTTTTGAGATTCTAAAAAAATGTACAGATATTCAGCTCTCAAACTCTTGAGTTTCTTCTAGCATTTTCAGTTTATTTGGAACCTTGAAAAAACTGTCAATATCTCATGATCCTCTTCATACTTCTATTTTGGTATTTAGATCTCAAGAGACTCCTATAGATGGGCAGCCTCCTGCGTTACCACCCAAACAATTTAAAAAGAACAGTTGGAACCAAATTCATCATTCACACTCGCAGCAAGAACTGGATAACCATATTAATGAAACGTTTGATGTTCCTGCATCACCTGAAAAATCCACAGTAAGTTTTTGGATCCAGTTTGACCGTTTGGCGTTTTATCGGAATGATAGTCCTACTTTTATCAAAATGATAGTCTACTACATCAGAACCAACCTAGCCAACTTGGTTCTGATGCATTTCCAAGAGTTGTTGCATTTGTGCATTACATCGTAGCATTTCCATGACACATACTGTCTCTTTGCTAGCTCCCACTATTTTTTGCCACCTGCTGGAGTAGTGCTCAAATGTCAGTTGTCATCAAATGGCTACATTGGGATGGATATGCAAACATTTTGAACATTAGCTTTTCAGCATATGCAGAAATCTCTAGCTAACCTCCTCTTTGAGAATTCATTTACCATCAAGTTTAAAGAAGACATTGCAGACACTACCACTGGTGTTGAATCTAGCTTTTATCAAAAAGCTGAAACTAAAAGCGCCTACCAGCTTCTAGAGCAGTTTTGTCAGGAGAGGCTTCTTGAGTCTGTGGTTCAATTTCTCATCATAATTTCCAAGAAAGAGACACTACCAAGGGACCCATGACAGGGAATGTAAAAGTGTGAGCAAAAGTTCTTTTTCCACACTTAAGCACGTGCTAGATGAGTAAACTAGTCAGTTGATTATTGTCTGACTGACGTGACATCTCACTGACCATTTTTGTGATTTTTGTCCTTCCAGGATTTTTCAAACGGTTCTTGGTTTTATACTGATGCGGGACAAGAAATCTTTTGCAGGATAGGAAACCTTTTTAACATCCAGATGTAGCAAATACTCTATAAACAGTTTTGCCAACCTCAGACATTCAAAATTATGACTCAGCTCCCAAAATTGATATTTTAGAAATGCCTTTGGTTTATTTTTATTTGCATTCTGAACTCTTAAGTCCAAGGTGGTCTCTCAGGTGTCATTACAAAGTTAAGTTTTCCCTAAAACCCATGTTTAATTTCATAGCTGGGATTTTAATAAAACACACAAAATTGAAACTTGTAAATTTATGAGCATTTTGGGAATGTTGTAAAAAAAATTTTGCTTTAATTCAACAGTGAAACAGAATTTGCAACAGCTTTGTCTTCTGTCAGTGGTTACCTGGGTCATAGTAAAGTACTGTTCTGTTTTGAAATATAACACTACTTTACTCATGAAGTTTTTCCGCTCTGTATTCAGTTATCTTTACCAAATTGACAAAAATAACTTTCAGTTGTTTTTTTAACTCCTTTTAGTTCTGCAAAACCAACACAGCTGCCTGAGAATGAGATTCTTTTTTCTCTGTGCATTGTTAATGTGATTGTTTGCTACGCTACGATGGGCCACATTTATGCAGCCTTGCTTAAGGCAGTACACTGTTGTAACTGAAGATCTAATTTGGTCTGCTGGTGGCTTTTTATTTGGGGTATTAGAGAAGAAGGAACACAGCATGACTCTGAATTTTGTTAAATTGTAAATTTAGAATGTGGGGTTTTTTTCCAAAGTTGCTTTCTGACCAGAATGCCTTTCAGGTTCCTGTATCACTAAAGTCTCTTCTGCTGCTCCATCTCAAATATTTTAAGGAAAACCCCTCGCCATTTTGACTTCATTTAGCTATTGAATTTCCTTCATCTGTTGTATGTATGGAGAGTCTATTTAGAAAGGTAGTAGGACACGTATTGGAATGACAACTTTTTACTCTATCTGCAATTCCTAAGTATCCAGTCTGAGATGTCCAGGAGTATTTGAAAACAGGTGTGATCAGGAATCCCTTCAGTCAGACACATTAATGATGATACACAGTGTTCTCTTCAGGTTTTTCATTATAAGCTGCTGCTTGAAATAGCCTGTTAAAGCAGGAAATTATTATTCCCTTTTTGTCTGGGGAGTGTAACGGCACAAAAGTTGCCAAACGCTGCAGGTGAGCACTCAGTTGTTTTTCATTCTGCCCGAGTCTGGAACCCAATCTGGTCTGCTGTGCCAGTGAACGTAGGCTAAAATGATAGGCGTATGATAAGGCTTGCTAAACACCCTTCCTTCTCATTAATGTATTTTGCACTGCTACTTTCCTCTCCTTCCCCACATTTTTTATCTTTTCATTACTATGGATGTAGTTGAGGGTGGGGGTGGTGTCTCTCTTGTTTAACCAAGAGCTTAAAACGCCTGGAATTGAGTTAACTTTGTGTGAGCCAAGTTGAGCAGACTTCTTTTACGTATTGAACCTGCAGGCTTTGAACTTTTCTTACATATAGAAATGTTTGCTTTAATAAGTTTTTTTCATTTTTGTCCTTTCTGAATATGAATTTTATGCTTTGGCTCTAATAGGTAACATTGAAAACTTCCCTGAAACAAGTTTCTTTAATAATGCTTCACACCCTCACCATAGAAACCATAGAAATACTAGCTAATGTTTGGTCTGTGAAATACATATTGATGCGAACAAACTAAAAATCACTTCAGTGGCACTAAGTTGATTTTTCTAGGTTTAAAAAGTATCTAATATCCTCCAGTTTATTGGTAGCTCCTTTAACAGTGGTGGTGTGACCAGAATATAACCAGAAAGAAAACAGCTAAAGTTGTCAGAGCTTAATTGGTGCAGAGCATGTGTCGCACCTCATAGTCCACTACGCTGGAAGTGGAATAGGGGATATTTTGTTGCCGAAGAACCAAGATTTTGTTGCCGAACTTGTCCGTGCTTACTACCGTCATATTGCTGTTAATAGAAACAAAAGTATACCTTCAATTACCTTATTTTTCATCATAGTGCATTCTTACTGCAGGCTTTTGACTGTGGTCTTAACTAAAACAAATGTAAGGAGTTTCCGTTTAGTAAACTGTTTTTGTTAAGACTGCTTGAAGCCAGTTAGTCTTTTCTAATGCTGTTTCTTACTTTGAGCTTGCTTTGACAGAACACACTTCTGACTTAGTTATGTCCAAGTCTGTTAAATGTGTAACTTTTTCCTTCTGTGCAAAACTCAAGATAAGACATTTGCACTGCTACTTAATGTTTTCTCAAGTGTCCAGGAGCAATTGATGAGGAAACAGCAAAATCATTGTATACAATATGCTCAAAAGTCTAACTATGAACAAAACTATATCTTAATATAATATAATTTTTGTTTACTAGCCCAATGGTGGTGTCCCCCACGACAATCTTGTTATGATCAGAATGAAACCAGATGAAAATGGAAGGTTTGGCTTCAATGTAAAGGTACAATACATCTATTCCCTTCCTGTCTATTAAGATTATTTTCTGACATTTGTGATTTATTACTAATCTAATTTGTTTTTAAAGGGTGGATACGATCAGAAGATGCCGGTAATAGTGTCCAGGGTAGCTCCAGGAACACCTGTAAGTTACCAAAAAACCCAAACTTGGTAGCAATATCTGTGTATCTTGAAGTATTCAAAACTGTAAATTATTGCATAGTTGCCTATGAAAATTAGTTTGTGCTATAACATTATCCTAACAAAGCAAATTATGCACAGGAAGAATTCGATGGGGCTACATACCATATTTTTAAAAGTTCTTCAGTCCTCAAAAATATATTTTTCTTACTGAGACAAAAATCTAGTTCCTGAAAATTACAGGATTATAGATGTTCAGTATGCACTGTTTCTTGAGCTGTGTTATCCTAAAAATACATTTACTTTATTGCTTTTTTTAAATATAGGCATTCATATAATTGCACATAAATTATATATTGAAAGAGCCTTTTAGTATGTTAAAAATAACTAAAATAGCAAATCTCTCTTATTTTAGTGACAGATGTAGCTGAATAAAGCCAAGGTTTAGATTAAAATCAGACATCATGAATCATTCATCGGGTCTGATTGTCTGTTGTTACTGGTGTTCAGGGACTATCAATGGTGTCTTCAAACCTAGGTACAATATTTTGTTAGTTGATTGCAAAACATACTGACCCGGTATTCAGCTAACTGGAGTCAGCTCTGTTCGTACTTTTTAGAGTAGAGTGAACTGTTTATTTGCTAAAATTCAAGAAGTACAGCTTTCGATTTTTGGCTATTTGAAACTATTGAAATGTTTGCCAAGAACATTGTTCTTGTCCATCTTAATTATTATCTCTGAAATATTTAATAACATAAATAATTTTGGCTGAATGCTTTAAGCATCCACTACCTAAGGAGGAGATATTTGGTGATGGCATGTGCTCTTTCTTTTCTGCAACAATGCTTATAATAATGATTACAATAATGATTTTTATTACCTGATTCCTCTCACTGGGATTTGTGCATTGTCTTCAATCCTTGTCTTATTGCAATTGTAATGACAGGAGTATTTCACACCTGAAGCATTTAAGCCTGTGAAATTGATTTGGACAAGGCTTTGCCATGTTACTCCCTTGCCTTCAAAGATAAGAACATCCCGCTTTTTAATTGCCTATACAAAATGTGATTGAAACAGAGGAGCTTTCTACTTCAGCCAGAGGAGTGGAGTAACAGCCGGTGAAAGACATGTTACAATGACAGTCACCTCCCAGTTGCAAATTGATTTGTTCATGTGAATGGCACTGTCTTATGTACTGTGTAACACTTAAATTTGTCATTTGAATACAGTGCAGCAACCATAGCAACTAGGCTGTTAGCATTCAAGTCCCCAAGTATAGTTACTTTAAGTTGCTATTTTAAGGTGAGAAATTGGAAATGGCTTGTTTTACAGATTTTTTTCTTTTTTTTTTTTTTTTTTTTTTTCCCCGCTCTGCAGGCTGATCTCTGTGTCCCTCGTTTGAATGAAGGGGACCAGGTTGTACTGATTAACGGCAGGGATATAGCAGAACATACCCATGATCAAGTTGTTATGTTTATTAAAGCTAGCTGTGAGAGACACTCAGGGGAACTTGTGCTCCTAGTTCGACCCAATGGTGAGTGATTTTTCCATAACAATAATTTAAAAAAAAATAAAAATCCACAGCTTGCTTTCATTTTCTAACCTCCATTTTCTGTCCTGAGATGGGATGCTTAACATCTTTGTAAGAACGAGCTCCCTTGCTTGAAAAGGAATTGCAACAAAACAATAAATTGTACATATCATACTCTTAAGGAGCTGTGCATAACTAAGTGTTGAAAATTAATAGGAAAGTCAGAGATCAAATATTTCTAGCAGAGAGCTTATTTAAATTTTGTTCTGACTCTCATTGATAAAAATGTCCAGAAAGCTATATGGATATTGAGTGCAGTTTCTGAGGTTGCTGTTATTCCCTTAAGGAAAATAAAAACCAAACAGGAACAAAGAAACAAACCCTCACTAAACACCCAGTGTTTGGATGACTATGAAGGTCAATATATGCAAAAGCCTTCCATATGTTTTTAAAACACTCCGGAATGACATTTCTACTTGAGGAGGCTTAATAGAAGAAAATACTAAAAATGCAGTCTAAATAACAGCTTGTGCAATATAGTCATGAAATACAGTGTTGAAGCATTGCCAGCAAATGGTCATTGGATTTAATTTTGCTGCACATGCCAATTATAGTACAGTTGCAGAGGAAAAAGCAAAATGAGAAATAAAGATGTTTAATCGGAATAATTGAGATTACTTTAGGAGAGTACTTCAGCCACCTCATAAACAAATTTTCCTTTATTCACTTGTTTGCACTACTCACTTGTGCTCTCATTCGGTAAGTTCTCGTACAGCTTTTGTGTGCTTACTTTCTTTTTCGGACAAAATTGTTAGCTTTGTTTACAGATTTACTAAAACAGTTTCCCATTGTGTGTTGATTATCTTTGTGTTCTGGATAAAAACGTTTGAGTTGTGGAAGTGAGGAGCTGGCTGTTTCCTCCTTCGTGGTCATGGGATATTTAAAACCAGGCTTTTGACAGCGTGTGTCTCTATTACATGTAGTAGAAGATGCATATTATTTTTCCGTTTATTTATAGGCAGGACGTGCATACAGCATTGTTACCATTATAATGGCATATATTAATGCCACTTTCTCCGTTGGTCTGCACATCTTACCCTAATTACGGAAGTCTAAAATCTGTTCAAAGTGAATTTAAAGTAAAAATGTAAATACAACTATAGTGACTTGAAAGGCAAGATGTGAGAATCTGAGATTAGGGAGGTACATTAGACAAGGTATGGTATAACATGAGTTTTGATCAAAATTTTAGCAGTCAGTGATGTGCTTTCACTTAAAATTGCTATTAATAATGATCAGTAAAGGCTGCTTGCCCTTGCTTATGGGGACTAAAATCAGTGTCTTAATAAATGTGAATTTTTCTGCAGGAGAAACACTTGTCTTTTTTGCTGTTTTAAATAAATGACTTAGAGTTAGCTTCACTTGCCAAACAGCACGTTCAGTCAGAGCATTCACACCTTTATTTGTTATAGCTGTCTATGATGTTGTGGAAGAGAAGCTGGAGAGTGAGCCTGACTTCCAGTACATCCCTGAGAAATCTCCACTTGATGGTGTCCATCAAGATGATAATGCTCTGAGGGAATCCATGATTCAGCTAGCAGAGGGGCTTATCACTGGAACTGTTTTGGCTCAGTTTGATGTGAGTACTGTGTCATCTGTAGCTGTGTGCAAGTTCCAAGTCTCTTGGGATAGTGATTATTTTAAGCAGAGCAGATTTGAGTTGCATTTCAGTAGAGTCACCATTTTGAAGCAAAGCAATTGTCTTACACTCTCAAAAGAAAAATAACAACAAAAAATCCAATCTTGTATTGTATGCACATAGAATAATCCTAATATTCGTTTTTAGTGTCAATTGTTATAAATTGCTTTATTGATTACTTGCAGCTTTTTGTGGTTATCGGGGACCTGTGCTAGTAAAATACTTCCATAGAGGTGAAGACAGAAAAATGTATACCGAAATATGTGTTCTGTGCTCAGACCTTCATTCCATATCTAAGTTACTGTAGAAGCTGTATGACAGCTGAGCTGTTGACATTTTATGGACAGTCTCAATGAGGGACGATAAAATTACCAATGGAAAATGCAACCCTAATCTTAAGGGTTAATGTAACAATGTCTTTTATAAGTAGTTGATTTTTTTAATGACATATTTCAGAAGAACAGTGATCTTCCTCTGGGATCCTAAGGTGCTGATAGCTATAGTCTGTCTTTTTCTCCCAGTTGTGCCTTCATCATATTCCATCTTTTATGCATGAGATCAAGTGACTCAAGCAGGAAGCAGGAGATCCGTAAAACACAGCAGTGTGAATTCTGTGAACTCCTCACCAAATGGAGACCTAGTATTATGTATTACAATGTATATTTATAAAATACATTTTCATACTATTCTTTAAGAACTTTGGTAAAATTTACTTTTATATATAGAAAAAGAAGATTTTCTCAAAGTGCTTTAAAATCCCTCCTTAACCATACATTTTCAATCTCCCAAACAGGCTCAATATTTAAAAGTTAAGTGCCTTTTATTGAACCCAGATCATTTCACTAATACAGCATTTTAGCACAAGGGTTGTGGTAGCGCATGGCTAAGGCATGAGAGGGCAGG
The DNA here is from genome assembly GCF_000708025.1 of Charadrius vociferus. NCBI lineage: Eukaryota > Metazoa > Chordata > Aves > Charadriiformes > Charadriidae > Charadrius > Charadrius vociferus. The sequence goes on along the minus strand of NW_009648925.1, from coordinate 5,260,184 downwards.
AACTTCTTAAAGGTGATTTTGTTCAGGAAAAGCGTAAGATAGCCCAGGATTTGCTCTGGTTATTGAAATACAGAAGGACATCTGGGGAAAAAAAAAAAGAAAAGTAAAAAAACTGCAATGTAGGTAGATGCCTATAGACAATACAATCTGCTTGCCCCAAATCACCACGGGGAGTGTCAGTCAGTTCCCTTACCAGTGTACAATATTGACTTTTCTCTGGATCAGTGTTCTTATGGAAGCTTGAAGTTTAGCGTTCCATTTGTCTTTAAACAAATTGTGATGAGGTCTTGATTATTTTCAGCGTACCTAGTTCATAGTGCTTTCTTTTGAAAAGTATTTTCATGCGTGTTGAAGTTACCTTTGTGCAGTAGTTTGCTCTAGAAAGTACCTCTAGGCAAATAATATACTAACATGTCTTTTGCATCTATTATGGCCTGACCATCAGTTTTGTCTTTTAGCAATTGTATAGGAAAAAGCCTGGAATGACAATGTCTTGTGCCAGATTACCTCAAAACATTTCCAAAAATAGATACAGAGACATTTCGCCTTGTAAGTATGTGTGTTTGTATATGTGTTCTAAAAGTATTTTACTGTGGTTAGTAAATAAGTAACATGTTTCTGAAAATTTTTTCAGATGATGCTACACGGGTTATTTTAAAAAGTAATGAAGATTACATCAATGCAAATTATATAAATGTGAGTAGTATTTTTCAAAAGAGTTTCTGACATTAAGTAATTTTGCAGTTTTTTCAGTGGAGAAGTTGGTTAAAGATAGAAACATTTTCATGAATCTAGTTCAGACTAGAATGGCTGATAAACGTTTAGTCAGATGGTTTGAAATTTACTGTAGAGATACTTACTTGCTAGTGCTGTCTGGCAGGTGTTTTTATAAATCAAGAAAAACAAAAACTGCTAAGAGAAGCTAGTCCTCTACCAGAGGAATTAATTCTTCTTTACTGCTTACTAATGTGGCAGTTGTGTTCAACATCAGTAAAGTTTAATCTGGCAGCACTTCCTTTCACTTTTTTTTTTTTTCCTTCCCATTGTCAGTAATGACAAAATTAGAGGTACTTACTTTTCCTTTCAGGAACAAAAAACAGAGATTAAATTAAATTCCAAGATCAGTATTTTTAAAGCTAGTGTCAGAAATCCACAGAGCGTGAAATGTTTGCATCTGAATTATTTGCCAACTGGTCTATCATTTCTTTTTTCGACCATTAATCTTGATTATGGCAACTACATAACCGTCAGTTAATAAGTTAAGTGTACTTGGATCTTTGTAATAATTCTGTGCGTGAAACACTTGGAAGAATTTTTGTCTGTGCCAATCCATGTTTACTAACTTATAATAAATAGAATTAATGTAGTCGATGCTTTTTTAATATATTACTTACTAAACAGTAAATGTCTGGTGCCTGACTTACATTTTCTGTAAGAATTAAAATAATGACTTTGTCTTCTCTTAGATGGAAATCCCTTCTTCCACAATAATAAACCAGTACATTGCTTGTCAAGGTCCATTACCGAACACTTGTCCTGATTTTTGGCAGATGACTTGGGAACAAGGCTCGTCTATGGTTGTAATGTTAACGACTCAAGTTGAACGGGGCAGAGTAAGTAAAAGATTTCCTTAAATACTGCTTGCATAATATTCTAAAAACCTGTTGGTGATTAGCCTTTAAAAGATTAGAGGAATATACTATTATTACATATAATACAACAAGGGGTAATGGTTTTAAACTAGAGGAGAGTAGATTTAGACTAGAGATAAGGAAGAAATTCTTTACAATGAGGGTGGTGAAACACTGAAACAGGTTGCCCAGAGAGGTGGTAGGTGCCCCATCCCTGGAAACATTCAAGGTCAGGTTGGACGGGGCTCTGAGCAACCTGATCTAGTTGAAGATGTCCCTGCGCGTTGCAGGGGAAGGTTGGACTACAAGACCTTTAGAGGTCCCTTCCAACCCAAACTATTGTATGATTCTATGACTTTTTTCATAAGGGCAGTACATTCCTAGTACTGTTGCAATGATGATGGTTACATTTTAAACCTTCTGATATTGTTAACGTAGCTAATATTTAAACTTCATTCAGTTCTGAAATACACTGAAGTCTTTGCATATTTGTTAAAATACTTTTAGGCTGCTTTGTTTGATTTTTTTATTACAAAGTAAAAAGCAGCTAGAATTTACCTTCATAGGATTTTTTTTCTCCGAACTTCACATGAAGGATCTCCAAGAAGTTTCATCAGTTTTGGTAGATTAGTTCTTTGATATGTAGAGAGATATTTTTAGAGAGATTAATTTTTTAAGGCAGCCTAACATAGCTTTGTAGTGTTACAATCCCATTCCTGCATGGCTGTCTTTAATAGAATCCCTGATAAGTTTGAAATAATTTTTCATAAAATGTTCTTCTGTGGCTGTAAACATTTGTTTAATCATATGAAAGAATCTTTGTCCTTTAAGTCATTTCCATACAAAAATGTGTAAAAATAGACTACTAGTAATAAAGTAATCAGTTATAAATTACTAAAAATAATTGTGTATGGTGCTGCGTATGTTGTGGTTTGTTTGGGATATTTTAAGCTATAGTTTCTCCTCACTAGCTTTGTTTGTTATGCAGCTTTGTCCTTTGGAGACAGGCAGAACAATCAAATCTGATCATACACACAGTGTAATTCCAGAGTTAGTGGGTTTATAGTCTGGAGTGTTCACAGTAGCGCTGGATGGATGGGACCGTGGACAGAAATGACAGTTTGGAATAATAGTTCAGTGGAATTTTTCCACAATCAGGATTTCTTTTGAAGATGGATTTATAGCAGGTTGTGGGTGTTCTGGTCAACTCAGACTGTAGTTCATCTGTCTGTATATATTCTAACTTTTTAATAACCACATATTTCCTGGGAGGTCAGGCCTCTAAATATAATTAAAATAATTGAAGGGGAGTTGCAGCGTTTTTAAAGCATTTTTCAGTGACTCAATGTTAACATGATGTTGCCTGCCCCCAAATAAACATGATTAGAGGGAATTTCAGTACAAGTGCCCTTTTAATTTGAGTTTTCTTTGCAGATCTGCTAAGAACAGACTTGCAATAGCAGTTCTCTGAGGTTCCCCCACCCCTTCAATAATGACATTTGTGGAGTTCTTTGGAGAGCTGCTTAGTAATGAAATAAAAGGACTTATCTGTCTTATACCCATAGGCAGACTCCCTGCTCTAAAGCTGATCATGAGGCTACTGACATCACTATCCCACTGCATGCCGGGGTGTCTCAGTGGAGCAGGAAGTCTGCAAATCTGGCTGCTCTTAAAGAATCGCCAGGTGGGTTGGAAAAACAAAAGTACACTTGAGCTGAAATGACCTCTGTAATTAGGCGTTTCATCAGTATACCTGAAAATCTTAGTGTTGGAAGTTTTCAGTCACATTTGATGACTTGATCAAGAGTCTTTCAAGTCCACCATCTGCATCCCCCTAATTTCTGCATTAGTTTAGCAACTTTTTTGTTGCTTATCGCCTTTTTTTTCATTTGATCTTTTCCCACATAAATGTGCTTTGGAGGTCAGAAATGTTTATAAAGCAGTATCTTTGTCACTCAAGTGTTAAGATGGAATATTTATCGATACACTTTTAAAATCGTAATGAAAGTTAAAGGCATCTATCTTCAGTTAAACTAACCTCAAGAGCTGGTGCATATGTCCTCTTGAAAAGAGAACCAGGAAATCTCTGCGATACCTTATTTTATAAACAATGAGTAATACAGTCCATTTGGTAAGTAAATTAACAGTGATTACAAAATGATCAAAATAGACTTTAATGAACAAAGGTGTAAGGAAACTAGAGAAAATGAAAATAGTATTCTGAATTCAAACACAGGCATCTTTAAAACTGTGTTCATCTTAGGTTAAATGCCATCAGTACTGGCCAGAGCCATCAGGAAGCTCATCTTATGGGAATTTCCAGATTACCTGCCATTCAGAAGAAGGAAATCCTGCTTATGTCTTTCGAGAAATGACATTGACTAATCTGGAGGTAAAATCATAATATATATTTTTAAGTATTAGTCTGTGGAATCCTCACAGACTAGCTAAAACCTACTTAATCAGACTTTCTTTTCAACTTGGTGGCATATCCACATAAATGATAATTTCTAGAAGCCTTTAGAAAACTACTTATATTGCCATGTAGTCACCTAGTATAAACTCTGCTCTTAGAATGATAACGAACCTTTCACTAGCAAATTATCACAAAGGTTCAGTTTCCGTAATCATATTATTTGGTTTTAAATCCCATAAAAGATGTATTATTTGTCTTAAAAGTCTTTAGTGGTGTCTTTTATACCCTGGCCAAAGAAAAAGAGAAATTAAAGAAGTTGAGAAACTTGTTATTCCCTTGATGTTTTCAAAACATGACACAGATGTATTTCATTATTGCAACTGAAAATCTGTCTTTGTCGAAGCAAACAGTTATTAATAATTCCATCTCGGAGAATATGTGGAGGTAGATAGAAGATAAATCCTGCTGAGAGAAAGGTGAATTGGGATTGGTGACTACATGTAAACAAGGACCTTCTTGAACATGCATTGCATGATTTTCAGGGTGTGTGTAGTTTTCAGAGCCTCGCCAGCTTACATTTCAGTCTCAGGAATGTTTGGAAATGAATATCTGGAATTTAGTTCACGTACTCATTTCTCACTGCTTGGGTTGCCAGATGAGATGCCAGTTTTAGAGAGCTGCCTTTTAGTCAATTTGCAGTTAAAATTCCTTCCCTGTGACCCGTTAAGACAATTGCTCATTTGTTATCAGCAGTGGAACCTCTGTAAATTATTCCTTGCCTAAAGGTTATTTAAGGTACTGTAAATCCTATTCTTTGAAATACTGCTGATTGTATGGCGCGTTCCCTCCACTAACCAGAGGCAGATCATGTTTGTGATATTAGAGCAAGGGACAGGAGGGAGTGGAAAACGAAGTCATTCTGCATCTTGTGTGTAGTACGCTGGATAAAATTAAGAGGTGCAGATAAAGCAAAACAATGCTGCTGTTCATACGGAGCCTGAAGGAAGCTTTTATGTCTGAAGGCCCTGCCTCTCCCCTCCTATCCCAGTTCTGGCGTTTGACCTAGCAAGGCAGTACCTCTTTCTGTTAAATTTGTTTGCTAAAAATTTGACCGCCTGCTTGTACATCTAGTGTTTGATAGATCACTGGTATCCTTGAACTGTTTGCTCTTACATGGCGTGTGGTTTTTTTAACCTGTTGAAGATGTAAACATTTGTGGATTACTTTTTTTATTTTTAAGAGAAAAAGTAATTATAAAATCCAGGATGAGCAATGGTTAACACTAATAAAGTGCTGCTAATTGCCTGAAGCCACTTTTATTACGAGTACAAGTTGCTGTAAATGCACTTTTATTTTTATTTTATTTATTAATTTTTTATTAATTTATTTTATTTTATTGTTTTCTTATTTTATTTTATTTTACTATTTTTGGCTTGGTTTTTGTTTGTTTTCTTTTTTTTAATGGGACTTGACTTACACTTGAATAAACTTCACGTTTCTGATTAGAAAGAGGAAAGCCGTCAACTAACCCAAATCCAGTATATAGCATGGCCTGATCATGGAGTTCCCGACGATTCCAGTGATTTCCTAGATTTTGTGTGTCTTGTGCGAAAGAAGAGGGCTGGCAGAGAAGAACCTGTTGTTGTTCATTGCAGGTATCCATTTTTTTCCAACTTTATTAAATCATCAAACTGAACTTATTTATCATCAAATAGCTTTTCTGTGCTTCATTGTGTAAATAAACATGTAATTGTATCTGCTTTGGGGATGACAGGAGAACTCAACGTTTAAATTAAACAATTACTTAAAATCGTAATCATGTTTCCATATGCAAAATTATGAGTATCTACACACATTGATCTGTGTGGGGATTTTGTTGGTTTGGGGTTTTTTTTTGTTTACAGTTAAAAAGCCTCTGCTCACAGTCTATATAATAATTCAGGGAAATGGCAAAAGATACTTGGGAGCATCTTCCTCATGGTGACTGTTCTACAAAACTCCACAATAGCTGTATAAATAATCCATAGCACCAAACGTGGGTGGTATGTGCAATGATCAAATAAGACACACTTTCTCTCAAGTCTGCAGTCTTATGCTACGCGATATTTTGATACATACATTAAGATGACACGTTTTTCTGAACAATTTACTTTAGTCATGAATTAAAATAACTGTTACTCAGATTTCTATGTACACATGAAATGTGTTTTTCTTGTGCAATAGTTTTTAATAGCATTCTACATTCCTATAGTGAATTTCAAAATCTTAATCCTTTAAAATGCCTAATTAGTAAACTATAATAATGCATAATGCCAGATGTCTTCAAATGAACATGTGCTATACCAATTCTGTGTGAGCACTACTGTGAATAAAATTTGACCTCTAAATTCCAAAATACTCCCCAGACAGTCAGTGTTCCTGAGTCAGGCGTGCATCGTTCCTGTTTCAGAGAGAAGCTGAGAGGTTTAAGGGATAAAATCAATTTAAAGACTATGTAATCTACAAGTGAACTAGAGATTTATTGAAGAAGATGAAAGTAATTTTTTTTCTCTCTTTAACACTCTGTGTATCAGAAATTGTATTTAATTGGTTTTACTCTGTCGCCTGCTTTATGCTGGTCAGGGTGAACCAGTACCAGAATGCCACTGTCATAAATTATATTGTTCCTCAGTTTCCATTATTAATGTACTTTTGGTTGATATGGTTGTGAACGAATAGTGAAAGTATCAGCCAAATACAACTTTTACAATATAAAGTGTGTAAATCTGCAGAGGCGCTGGAACAACAAGTTTGGAGAGTATGAACAGTTTCTTTCATCTCAGTGAGGCATCAGTTTAGCTCCATACTGATAATTTCAATACCAACGTAACAGTTTTATGCTTCACAGAAGAAAAGAGAGGGAATATCACAGTTAAACATAATTTACTTAATTTGCCTAACTTGGTGGCTGTTGGGAAGTATAAGTAAATTCCACTCGTAAGACATGTTGAAGTAGCTCAAGGGTTCCTCCATATGGTGCGTGCACACTATTTTTAATGTCTGTTGAGTATAACAGGGCAAGGCATTAGTGCAAAAAAAAGGTAAAACTTGTTTTCAGAACTAAGCCACCAGCTTTTTTATGGGGAATCCAAGTAGCTAGTAGAGCAGATGTTTCTTTTGTACAATAGCAGTTTAAAAATAAACCCCCCCAAAACCAAAGAGATTATACAGCAACAAAATCATGAAGAAGTAGGAAAGCTTTTTGTTACGTTAAACTACTTAAAGCACTAGTTTCCAAGCTTGTCTTCATGTGTTCGTTTTTATCTTTACAAGGCTCCTACCAGTTTAGTTGAATAGTTTCTAATTCTTGTTCAAGATGAGATGGTGAGCCGCCCATCCTGTCCATGCCCTTCGTGGTTTTCATGTCCTGTCTTAATGTTCCCCTCCATCGGTCAAAGATTTCTTTTTCCAAGCTGAAGAGTCATAGCCTACCTTACGTTTATCGCATGAAAACTATCACACTTTCCATCATTGTTGTTGCCTTTCTCTGAATCTTTTGAAGTTGTAAAATGAGTCATTAAGTTCTTTGACAGATACTGTTCCTGTCTGGATTTGATAAAAACTTCTGCATATAAATTCTATATGTATAAATTCTAGAAATACAAAATGCTGTTGAATAATGTTATATAACCAGTACATTTACATCTTTTCATAAAATTCTCATGACATCACTGAAATATATAGTAGCTTTAACGCCACCTTCTGGGCAAAGATTTAAATCAGTGGTTTGGCCAGACTTAATTTGAAGTTATCGTTCAAAATCAGAACAAGTAAGTTTCAAAGTTTGGAATGTTTATATTAACTAATTTAGAAGCAAACACTTTCATTTATTGATGGAAATGCTAGTTGTGTGAGTTGAAATAATGCTGGCATTTGAAAATAAGGATTTGGTCACGTATTCATATATGGAGAATCGTGGGGTTTTTTCTTTCAAAAGCCCAGCATAATTTTCTTGAATATGAAGAATTTTAATTTGAAACCGATTATCAAGTTCAAGGTTAAATATTCAGTCTTCGAGGATTGCTACTTGTGGAAAACTATGTATATGTAAAACAAGGCAGATAAATCTTTAGTTTCGTTTTATTTTTAAGCTGAAGATGATTTGTGTAAGCTCTCTTAGAAATTTTGCCATTCTGAGATGTATATGTTGTGGTTCTTCCTTGTCTTGAAAGGGATCGCTGTTACGTGTTCCTTTTCAATCTACACAAGTTAGAGCTCTCTTGTACTTTTTAATACTAAGAAAATTATCATTATTGTCATCTTCCAAAGGTTTCTAGTAACTGTTCTATTCCTTATTCTGAAATATGAAGGTATGGATCACTTCAAAAATATAAACATGATCTTATCAAATCAGCCCAACATTCCAGTAACGGTCATTCCAGTAACTGTCAAATTGACCCAAAGTGCACAGTGTATGCTAGGTATCTCTGTGCTTTGTTATCGTCTTCTGATATGATCTGAATAAATACGTGTTTGTAAATTCTGCTCAAGTGAATGGCTGGGTTAAGACAGTCCCTCTTCCAAGGGATTGACAATTGTGCAGCGATTGCTTTTCGCTCTCTTTGGGCAGGATGGAGGCTTCCAGTGACACAGACACAAACTGTCTTAACCCCTGCCCCAATAGTATGGGATTCATAACGATCAGTCGTGAGAATCCTTGAGAAGGAAGGTCTTTATGAATGAACTATATTCCAGACGCTTTGTTTCATTTTTCGTTTTGGGTTTTTGGTTGTTTTTTTCAGTGCTGGGATTGGACGGACAGGAGTTCTTATCACTATGGAGACAGCTATGTGTCTCATTGAGTGCAATCAGCCTGTTTATCCATTAGATATTGTAAGAACCATGAGAGATCAAAGAGCCATGATGATCCAAACACCTGTGAGTATCATGCTTGCTATTCTGTGTTACAGAAGAGTAATTTCCTATTACCTCGTCATATCATTAGACAGGTTTTTAATAAACTTGCTGTTGATCATATTGCAAAGAGGTTACCTTTACCCAGTGTAGCTGCAGACTTGGCTTCAGGCAGGAATAAATTGCTAAGACCATTGGAAAGGAGCAATTCTTTAAATTTCTATGAAGAAAACTTGAAAAAGCAGCAGTGGTTTCAGGGATACCTGGAAATTAATGTCAAAAAGGGGCAATTTTAAGTAGTGTAAAAATTACTCAGTGGAGAAAGCAGAAGGCTAATTCCAGGTGTTCAGAATGTGGGTTGTATAAAAGGTAAACACAGAAGGATTCAAGACATGCAAGAAAAACCTTCAGTGATGCAATTCAGTGATTTTGTTGCCTTAGTCATAACGAAAATAAGCCTTAACTCTGCCCTGTAGTGACTCAATTAAAGGGAAATAATCAGAGAAATAATATGTTTAAAAAACAGTGTAATTAAATCTGATGCAATAATTAACAAAGTAATTTTAAGTGTATTTAGTCTAAATAAAGTAACTTGCTACCAGGATTCTTTCAGTGCTCTCTTCACATTTTATGTATCTGAAGAGGCTATAATTTTTCATGGATCTGTAATATTTGGGATTTTTTGAGACATTTGTCATGTTGCTTTAATGTATTATATTTCAGAATGGAGAAAGTTTTAGAACAGATTTAGAAACTTTGGTCAGTGTTGCATATGTCTGAGAGCAGTTTGTGTTTGCATTTTTAGAAAATAACTAAACAGGGTCAAAAGATTGAGTTGTGTTGTCTTAAAAAAAAAAAAAAAAAAAAAAAAAAAAAAAAAGAAGAGCTTGGACTCTTGGTTGTTCCGAGCTTTGACCAGTTCCACTTTGGGTGGTTTTTTATTTATTTTTTTTAAATCAGTAATCAGTTGTATAGTTTTAGTCATAGTATATAGCATTTAAAGAGAAAGTATTTTGAAGGAGAAAAGGCACTTGATCTAGTATCAAATCTCTCCCACAATTACCTGAAGGTAGTTAGTTACTCATTATAGTAATCTTAGTGTCCCTGCTGCTGTTCCTCTAATCAAATCTGAATTAACCTTTTCTGTTCTTCAGAGAATATTCAGATTAACAAAAAGTATATATGGGCCTCCGTTTCTAGGTCATCTGTCATTCACTATTCATATTCCACTAAAAAAAAAGTTGTATTATTCAGCTAGCACAGGAAGGATGAGGGAGATGGAGATACATTAAAATATAATAAAGGATTGCTCCTGCTGTTTGTGATGACTATACAGGATGAATAGCATATCTCTCTAGATACATACATAGAGAAGAAGAGAGTTTTATTAGTAAAGGTAGGAGGTGCAGTGGTAAGGGTTTTAACTGTATTTTTTCACAGCATTTGCTAAATATCTTCTGGTTCTCATTTTTCTAAGAGAAACAAGAATTTTCAAGCTTCAGTGAAAGGCAGGTGTTTACTGCATCAGAGGGAGAAGGGATAGTAAAAGATTTGAAGTGTTTTCTTTAAAGATTTCATAAATATTAGCTATTGTTATTTCTCTTCTGGCACTCTCTTCCTGATTTTTCATTTCCTGAAAGATTTACTCAGTGTCCACAAGATGGCCCTATGCATGGGTGTCTGCTGCGTGTGCTATAGGAGGAGAGTTCAGAGTCTCCTTCGGGGAGCTTTGGAGGCAAAATAAGTATTTTACACAAATATGTATAAATTTAACTATTTTAATATACATGCAGCAACACAGTAAATAATGATTCTGTTACTAAATCTGTTACTGTGCCCATTTAAGATCTGACATACTCAGTGGCACTGAAAAGGCAAGCGTGCTGGCTTTCTGACCATCATGGACACCATTATGCACTACTCAGTTCTGGTGATTTATGAAACAGTGATTTTATTAACTTTTATTTTCATTATATTCTAATTTGATCAGTGTTAGGGTTTTTAACTATTATTTGTTTAAAACAAAATATTAGTGACCTCTGTGTATGCAGGTGCTAGACTTGAATACATTGCAGAGGTAGATACAATGTTGAGAAACTGGAGTTCTGGCTTTTTTAAACATGAAACAATTTATTTTTTTTATCAAATTCTGAGACGGAGGTGCCAGTAACATGCCAGAATTAATGTAAGTATGAAAAAGTGCTTTGAAACTATAGCTTCTAAATCCAAGTGCGTGGAAACCTCAGGTCAGTGAAACTTCAGCAATGAAATGAAGAGCATAAAATTACTAACTAGGTGATGCTGTATTAATGGTACCGGTTTTGCGGCTATGACTTTTGGTGTATATTTCAAAGTGCCATTCATCCCATTCTTCTGTTGAGAAACAAGGCATTCTAATATAAAGTTCTTGTTGTGTTGTATTTCCTGAACTAACTTTGAAGCACAGTTCTTGGCCTGTCAAGAGAACGGGGTGGGCAAATCTTAAAAGGCCTTTTCTGCTTCCAAATGACTTGGTTCAATTACATTTCTGCTCAATTTACTGAACCTACTTTCCTTTTCAGAGTCAATACAGATTTGTATGTGAAGCTATTTTGAAGGTGTATGAAGAAGGATTTATTAAACCTTTACAAGCATCACTGCATAAGTAAAGAGCTAAAAACCTAGGATATCAATTGGGGAATCCTGTCCTCTATACTGAACTGGCAGCATTCTTTGTGCCATAATACTGCTTGCAGGAAACGATAGTGAAGTACAGCAAAGAATTGACAAAGGACTTTGAAAACTTCAGCACTGTTGCACTTTACGTTGAAACAAAATCAGTCTCTGAAACTCTTCTAACCTTCATCTGTTTGAAGACTTTATTTTCGTGCTTTGCTCCGGACAAAACATAAACTGAAAGAACTAATTGTGTTCAGGGTAATCGACGATATTTCATTGTAGTGCCATATACTGCGCTTCTGGTCGAATTGCTACAAACAAGGCTTGGAATTATTTCACTCTGTTTTACACCCGTGTCTCTTAAAATGAAAAACAAATGAAAAAATACACTAAGCCATGGTCTTTTTCCAGTGCTAGGTTTATTTACTATGTACAGACTCTTCACTGTTTTGTTTTTTACAACATTAGCAATATTGCCGATACTAGATAGATACACACTGCCTACTGATGCAGCACACTTTGTCCTACACCCTTACTAGAGACCAGCTGGTTGTTAGAGCAAAGCTGGCGTCTGTGTTAACCCAGCAGTAGCTGCATAACGCCCACTTACCAGCATCTTGTACAAAATAATAACAATAAAAATTAAGAAAAAAAATAAACAGCGTTTCTTTGACACAGCTTGTGTGTCATACACTGGTGTATTCTGATTCGTGTGACTTAAGATTACATGATGGGAACTAGTGCATGCATTATGTCTTAACCCCTTAAGTGCCTTGAGACTTACAGCGTACATCCAGTGAAAGGCACTCATGATTCTGTGGGGGTGGTATTGTCCTGTCATTTTTATCTCAATGGGTTCAGATTTTAAAAACGGCCCTTGGTGCTTGGAATGTGTTACCACAAGGGGTCATGGAAATACCGTTCCCTCTTTCCTTCTACAAGTACCTGAGTGCGATTCTCGGTAGCAAAAGCACCTCTGCCAACTTAATGAATGAGCATTGTATGCTGCTGTATTGTAATTATGTGAAAAAATCTGACACATTCCTTCATTCCTTCCAACTAGTAGCTTACTAGCAGCTTACTATGAAATGCTGGTAGGTCATTAGAAGCTGATACTTTGTTTTATCCTTTTATTGAGATATCTGTCTTACTTGATTAGAACATAACTCTTTAATAGCACTGATAATTAAATTGAACTTACAATCAGATGCGATTTAATTCCATTATCTGCTAACCAATTACTTCTTAAGTCCTCATAGTTGATTTCAAGCCATGTTCGTACAGGTCTGCCGCCTTTTTTTTTTTTTTTTTTTAATTGTTGGGGGGGCGGGGGGAGAACACTATGAAGTTGTCCCAGAACTTTACTTTAATTCCATAGTGACCCCAGTCACCTTTTGTTATGCTTGTGCAAAATTGTTCCAGTTGGTATGGGTTGCTTCTTATTTTAGTAGGTAGAAGATTTGTAAGAAATGTCTGTCTGATGCAGTATCTGAGCTCATTATAAAGATACATAAATGTCCCAGTTTTTTAATATTTTTCCAGTATAAGAGATACAAGTCAGGAGCAGGGTGTCCAGTGTAATATACTGTAAGAAGATCAGTCACTTCTTTGACTGCCCTGTGACAACATAACTTTGTGCCCTCTATTTAAAAGTTTTAATTTATTGTATTGGTTTCCTGAAAATGTTTATCCGGTAAATTTTGTTGTAAGCTATATAGAGCATAGAATTAAAATGGAAAGTTCTACGCTAAATAATTTTTAACTATTGAAGAATTATATAATATAATATACTGTGTTCTATGGACATTTGAAAGAGATCCGCTATGAACTATTAAGTGAAAAGGGATTCAGGCAAAGTGAAATCCTGGCTTATGACTTAGTAATAAACGTGAACCACAATGCCAAATGGAAGATAGAGTTTTAAATATTTTTAGAAAACAAAATAGTATTAGGTGGCCTGTGGCCCTGTTACTTATATTTCTAGATTTGATGCATAAATCAATATTATCCCTCGGTGAAAAATTAATCTCACAAGAATCTCGGGATCTGATAAACTGAAAAAGAATAATAAGGTAGCTTTAATCTCAGTTTTATTTTAAGCCATTTGCAACAAAAGAAAATTCTTCTTTAGGAAAGTATAAGCTTTAACTTCCATGTGACGAGATTATTAGCTGAGGTGCTGGCTAGTTGGAAGGTTATTTTAAACTCAGCACTTAATGTCTAAAAATTAAAATAATTCATCCATTATATTGAAATAAATTTTCTTCATAGTCAAGTTGTAAATGAAAATAGCATTTGCCCTTTTTTTCTGAGGGAAATCAGAAATGGAGTTTATAGCAACATTATATAGTGTTGGTATGTCACATATTTAAATATTCTTACGTAAAGTTGCCAAAGCAGTTTGAGTTCAAAAGACCCATTTATACCACAGTTAAGAGTAGGATATTTGTTGGTTGTTTGTCATTACTGTTTTGATTACAAACACAGGCAAGAATAATAGGTCTCTTCAGAATCTTCCTCTGTGCTGACTTAAGCTGATTTGTGGTGTCTTAACTAGTTGCACTGGGGAAGAAATTGGAACAAAGTAACTATTCTTAGATACTTGGCCATCAGCGACTCAGTGGCTTTTTGGCTTCTCCAAAGCCAGGATAGTGGTAACGAAAAACTGATTGGGAAAGAGAACAGCATTGAAGCTTTTTCTGCACCATAAGTCATTCGTTCAAATGTTTCTACTTGTTGTGGTATAAATGGCCTTTAAAATATTTTTATATGGCCAAAAAAAGCAAAACTACTAAATATTTTACTTTGGGTTATGAAGATCTGTATCATCCTTAAGAGTTTTTTAAAGAAGTTTTTGTATGTTTCATGCTGTACAAAACATGAATGTATCTTTCAGACATAATGACCTATAGATCTATATGTGATTGGTGTTATGACAGTTGGATTTCATGAATAATTATTTTCATACCATTTGATTAGGAAAAGTGTTGGCTGAGTGTGGGAAAGAGAATGTTTGAAACACTTCAATGATACAAATCCAGTTTTAAAAAAAAAAAAGTTTTCATTGTGAATAAGAGCAATATTATGACAACTTTGTGCCAATGTATAATATTAATATCTTGTTTTCCTTTTAGGTTTGGATTGAAAACTACCACTACCATCTCTTGTTTAAAGTGGATTTGAAGGGGTTTTTTTTACTAGAAAGACATGGGGCACTAGTGGGGGCTCTGAGTGTTTGGGGGGCATTTTATATATTTGCTAAATATGAACTAAGATGCAGGTATTGTTTAATAAACCAGCTACAGATTGTCAGCCAATCCACTTTGAGAAATACTGCTTTAGATATACCAAACAACTGAAAGCTGAAGAATTCATTTATCCTGAATTTGGAAGCATTTGGTATTTTAAATAACTTATTTTTATGTATTCTCTCCAAGATATGAAAAAGAGAAAGCCTGATTTTTTTTTTTTTCTTCTCTCTACACTTAATGCTAGCTGATGTTTCTTCCACATTTCTTTGTTAAATCTTGAAAGCTATGTCCCATATAGATAAAGCAGTAACACTTCTTGAATATCTGATCGCAGTCTGGCACACCATCTATTAGAGAAAGGGTGAGAAAGCAGTTGGGAGATCAAGGAACACGAGGAGTATGTTATGGAACCTGTGTAGCCAGCAACTTTTCCTGGAGACCTTCCAAAAAGCTTTGTGGTACCCATGGAAGGGCCAAAATGCGGCGGACCTGCTGCAGTTGCACTCCCCAGGGAGACGGGAGGTAGAGAAGGTCCGGCATAGAGATGCTGGAGCTCCAGGTATGCTGTGGAGCTGAATTACATGATATTTTTATGCTTCTGCAGTGTGTGTGCAGGTGTGTGGGTGATGTTTGATGGTTCAGGGAGTTAGCATGAGCATGAAAAACTCTACAGATCCACCGATTTCCAAGTGAAAACAGGTTGTCCGGTATGTATGCTGTAGTTTTGACTGTAGAGCCACTGTGCAGGCAATCTTCAAGACCCTCAGTCCTGAGGATAAAGGGAAGGATTGGGTTATGGTCCAAATTAAAATTTTGCATATTTGATCTTCCACAACGTACAGGAATGGTGCCCTGTAATGTCACCTGTAGTCTTTCTGTAGCTCACATCTCAGGTCCCTGTTTGGCTGGGTGTATTTGCTAATTTACCCACCTTTTGTCTTGAGACTTGAAAAGCTCTTTTCCACTGCTACTGTTAGTGCTAGGATCCAGTATCAAAATCTGATACAAACGTACTCATTGATCAGATGTGGATCTTGCATGGAATTGCGGGGATTATAATTAGTGGTGATTGGGAAGCTGTTAGAAGGGGAAAATGGTTGGTTTGCTTCAGTATAACTGTTCTGTCCAGTCTCTGTTATCCCACTGCAGTTAAAAATTGAAACTTGATACTTTTTTGCATGTTTGTTTAGCAGTCTGCAAGGGAGGACAGTTTGTTAACACTGGATTTTGGACACTGTCCTGTGCAACTGCTGTAGGTGCCCCTGCTCTGGCAGGGGGGTTGGACTAGATGATCTCCAGAGGTCCCTTCCAACCCTGACCATTCTGTGATTATGTGATTTTACCTCTGTGCTGGTTGCTATCATGAGTGTGCATCTTTCAGTTCGTAGGGCTTCCCCAGCTTTTTAGCTGGTGCATAAGCTGTAAGCTCTGGCTGTTGGTTTTGGCATATTTTGCTCCTTGAGAGCACAATGGTAAAAACTTGAGATGAGTCACTTTTTTTAAAAAAATGCTGACTTTTTCAATTAAAAAATGTGGACTTTTTGATTTCTTTGAACCAGTAGCCTTATTAAAAAAAAAAAAAATTGCCACTAAAATGCCTATCATTCTAGCCTGCTATAGCATGGTTTAGTTAAGACTATGGTATAGCTGTGGTTTCACAGACTGGCTGACAATTTGTTCGTTGTGTTATTTCATATTTAGCAAGATTACACATTTTAAAGGGTGGGTGGTTGTTGGTTGTTTTGTGTTTTTTTTCAAATATTGTGATATTTGAATAGTAGCACTTTATCTCATGCTTACTACTGACTGAACTATTGGACAAAATAAATTGGGTTTGGAGAGAGATGCTTAGTGGGTTTTTGTACAGAGATGATTTTGATTACACCCTGGTACGAATGCTTTCTGTTGTTCCAAGCATTTCTGGTTTATTGTGCATGTATTTCTGAGGGACTGTCAGAAAACAGATATTAAGATATTAATAATTTATCATCTTAATTTTTCTGTCTTAAAGAGAATATAAAGCTTGCATTTAAAAAAAAAGGTGCAAATAGAAACTACAGGGTACTCGTAAATTTATCTCTGTGATCTCTCAGCTAGCTGCAAATTAGCTATGTTTACTGTAAATCTTTCTGCTAAGCATTATTTTTAACATTAGATCAATTACCTGGAAATCAGTATTTTTTTTTTTACTTAACTTATTTGAATTTTGATAACTAAAGATAATGCACAACAAAGTTTAAAGAAGTTGCCACCCTTTTACTCCTAGGCCAGGGGCCTAAGACATGAGTGAAAGGGTTAAACAGTTTACATTAAGCTGTTGTTTTCTTTAACTAGAATATATCCACAAAGACTAGACTATAAATGATCCAGTGCAATTATCTCAGTACATTGGGGCACCACAGTAACAACCCATAATAATTTTACAGGAAAATTAAGGTAAGAAAACAAAGATTTTATTTTATCCAGATTTGTTGTCCATTTGCTTTGGTTAGTCTCCCAGTGATCCCATTTTAACCAGTCAATTTGGCAGGGCTCTTTGTGTAAGGTTTTGGGTTTTCTGTAACAGGTGCTATACTATGTGTAAATACAAAGGGAAGGATATTATTTAGATCATTATTAACAATCAGAATTGGTGGCAATATTTTTTGCTAGTTATTTCTGGTAATTAATTTGCATTTCCAGCTGTGGCTTTCAGTTGTCAAATTTCATCTCAGTTTCATACTGCTGAATGATGGACTGCAAGTGTAAAGTAAATCATCTCGGAGTTGAATAGCTCTTTTGTTGGTTAGACTAACTCTTGTGTATTTTTGTTAATGTTGGGGGGATGGGAAGGTTCTTCCCAGAAGTAGACTTTTGCCTATAAATTTGTTTAAAAGCATGAAGGGGAGGAAAAAAAAAAAAACACAAAACTAAATGCAACGTCTTGGCTAAACAGCCAGGGTGGTTGATTGAAAATGATGTAAACTTGAAATTGGTCAACACTGGACAATGTGAAAATAAATTCAGCTTTTGTCACTGCAGCTACTGTATGCTTTAAAGGGCCTTATGTATTTGTCCTCATTTTGATAAAATGAAATTTCTTGCCATTAAAATGATACACTAACTTCTACCGAAAACCAGCAGTTCCCAGGATAAATATGCTAATTAACATTTAACAAGTCTTGTTTTAGTCTTAAGTAAAATTTCATTCTATTATGTGAAAAAATGCTGTTATGCATATTTTGTGGATATATTTAATTTCAGTTGACAAATAGTTGTCTAGGTACAGACTTGAAAATATATATATAGTTTACTTGTGGATCTTAATTGTTTAATTGCAAAATAAAGATGTGCTTTAGTAATTTAAAGTTTCATTTTTTTGCGATTTTTCTTGCTACTGTACACACAGTTTTGCTATGCTACTTTTAATACACTGCTGATGCCAGATAATGTTCATCTTGTGTTTTACTTTTTGATGCTTTATGCCATAAATACAGCCCTATGAGCACTATAAGAGGATGCTAAATTATCAGGAGTGAAATTGCTTGGCTACAGAAGCAGCAGGACAGTATCAGCCAAAGGTTTTTTATCTGAAATACATACTGCAGTTTTTTCTCTAGTGGAAGAACAACTCTTTATTTATCTTTTATACCGTGAGTGCTTTGGAGACAGTGTTTAATAGATCATAGCCTGATCAGAAAACTGAGGGTATGAGGAATACCGATGTGAACAACAAAAATTCCAGATGGAAGCTTGAGATTAAATATTTGCTGCCAAAAAGTGAGGACGCGTTCAAAGCAAAAGTAGGAAAAGAAGATGAAAGGACTTAGGAGGCAAGACAAAAATCTCAGGAAGGATAAGAGTCGAAGAAAAGAGAGAGACCCATATGTTCTTAATTTGACTGATCAATTTAGGACTTTAAAGTGAGGACAAGGTGTTTGGATTTCAAGTACAAAAAGGTAAACTACTGGGAAAGCATTCAAGGAGAGAAATAGTAAGAAGAGAGATTAAGTAGGAAGAGATTTGTTTAAACTGGAATAGGAAGACTGGATAGAAGACAAGTCACAGATACCAGTTTCATGTGCATATACTTGGACTGTATCTGAGTATCAAATAGAAGGGAAGGAGTAGACTGTAATTACATGAAGCGTAGCAAGAAGCTGGTGTGAAGTAGAAAGAGGAAAAATGAGCAAAAATGTTTGTGTCACTGAAACTACAGAAAGGAAGCTGGAAATAATGGAGTTATTGGTGGTGACAAGGGAGCTTGTACAAAGTGTGACAAAGTGAAAAGAAGCTCAGTTTGAGGAAAGCGTTGAAGACGGGCAGAAAATTTAGGGACAACCTCTTCAGAATCAGGTAATTTATTCTCCAGAAAACTTTGTCTGAAATACAAAAATGTTGAATCGTAGACTTAATGTCAAGGAGACTACTATTTATGTGACAGAGATCTCGGCTAAAAACTAAGCATCCTTCTTATGCAAATGATCGGATAGTTGATCTGCACGGAGAATTCATGAGATCTAAAAACCTTCAAGATACTTTTTTTTTTTTCCTCTTTAAATACAATAAGATTTTGTATGTTTCCTCTGGGAACTATTGCAAACTCCTACATGTATTTCCCGACAGAGTAGTGGGAGCAAGCATAATCCCTGCTCTTCTGATAAAAATATATCTAAGTTCCCCCATTTTGTAGTTTGTATTCTTGAGTAAATAACCCCGCACGGACTGGAATCCCACCTTTCCCCAAGCTTGCCTTGTTCCTTTTGCCTGTGGCAGGATTGGCCTGTTGTCAACACAGGCGTGCTAAAATAACTGACATTTAACATTAAAATCAGCTTGTTGCTTTGTCAGCAAATACTGGGCAATTACTTGGCAGCTTTGTTTTTGCCATTTCAGCAAATGACATCAAGATAACTCGATGTATTTGGGCACCGGAGCCGATTTAGCCGTATGGGTGTACTAAGGGGTGTTTCATTATGCCCATTCCTCTGCATGGCAGGTGAGTGACCAGTTATCTCAGCCTGGGTCTCGTAGCCCAGGGTAGAAAATCACAGAATTATAGAATGGTTCAGGTTGGAAGTGACCTTGAAGATCATCAAGTTCCAACCCCCCTGCCATGGGCAGGGACACCTCCCACTAGATTGGGTTGCTCAAAGCCCCATCCAACCTGTCCTTGAACACCTCCAGGGATGGGGCATCCACAACTTCTCTGGGCAACTTGTGCCAGTGCCTCACCTCCCTCACAGTAAGGAATTTCTTCCTAATATTTAGTCTAAATCTACCCTCTTTTGGTTTAAAACCACTATCCCTCATTCTATCGCTACACTCCCTGATAAAGAGTCCCTCCCCATCTTTCCTTTGGGCCCCCTTTGAGTACTATAAGGTCTCCCCAGAGCCTTCTCTTCTCCAGACTGAACAGCCCCAACCCTCTCAGCCTGTCCCCACAGGAGAGGTGCTCCAGCCCTCTGATCATCTTCCTGGCCTCCCCTGGACACGCTCCAACAGGTGCATGTCCTTAGAGCATCCAGAGCTGGATGCAATACTCCAGGTGGGGTCTCACCAGAGTGGAGTAGAGGGGCGGAATCACCTCCCTTAAATGTGCATTACCGTTAGGAAAAGCACTCCCAGTAACAAGCCACAGTCTCTGCTTTCCCAGGCTGTCGGACAGGATGGATTCCCAGGGATTCTGACGGAGCCTGCAGCTCCTTCACCCGGAGCACCGTCTCTGTTAGCTGGCACTGTGCTTTGCAGGCAGAGTTTACGTTGTCGTTGGTGAGGTTTTCTGTTTGGAGATCCCAGGTACAAATACTTACGTGTTCAAAAACCCACAGTGCGGTGCAGCCCTTTGCAATGGCGGTGCCCATGCCAGGGAGGGGGGATCTTCCCCTTAGGCTGCAGCAACAAGTAAGAAAAACTATAAAAGCATCCACCACTGGGACTGACTACTTGTATTTCCAAAGGACTTTAGATCACAGACGGCGTTTTGTCATCACGGTCTGCCCTGATAATCTTCCTCCAGTCTGTTAATAGCGACAGTGCTAGTTTGGGCGCAGTTCTGCTCTGTTTAGTGTATTGCCACAGTTACCCTTTCAGGCAGTGTTTAAACACGGTTCTCTTCTAAACTTTATAGTTTAAGAGCCTGAGGCCCCTTGTCCGTGCTGGCCAGGGGAGGGCTCCGCACAGAGAACCGCTGAGGGAAAACTTCCACTCCCTGTTAGCAAAAACTCCGGAAATTTTCCCAAATCAGTTGAAAGCCACCCCGAAGGTTCGCATCGACGTGCCGCCTCGCCAGCGCGTTCCCTGGTCGCCAGCGCCCCTCTTGTGTTCGCCCCCGGGCCCCTCTCTCCCCGCCAGGCCCCATGTGGCGCTGACCGCGCTGCCCACCGACCCACCCCACATCACATCACACCCACACGCACCCCCCCC